>NW_022990459.1:768624-1332645 GCF_902827175.1 Gymnodraco acuticeps
CAAAATCTAATTTAACTTGTGAATACAGGGATTAGATTTACGATGATTCTATTAACACCACTCAAAGTGATCAACAGATGTGTTTTTGTTTGTTATGCCAGGTCCCTTTTTAATGTGTTCCTATGTTTAATGCTGTGATTTGCATTACTCATCTGAGTAAACTTGAAAACCTCATTTAGGATTATATTTTGTTAATGTTGTAAAACATGTAATATATTGCTAATAGTCTAGAGAAACCATCCACAAATCAAAATCCACCAACCACCTCTTGGCTCCAATACACTGTTAAACGGCCTCTGGATCCAGTTTTTTTGGTGTGCACACCACCTTAAATTACAATGATCCACACCACCTTGAGCCATAATTTATTTTTGCTCTGGTGAGGCAGCAGAATCCCCTCATTGGCCTGTAAGACAAAGTGACCCACAGCTGCATGACTGACAGCTCAAGTTCTGCTTCCCAAAGTAGGTCGCTGCCAACCGCCCCCCCCCTCTGGTGAGACGCTGGCAGATAGACAGAGGCAGGAAGGAGATAGAGAGAGAAGAGGTATACCAATGAAGGCAATTGTACACTGACGCTGGTGTGACCACGCTTGACCTCTCAATTGCAATCGATAATATTCAGAATAAGAAATCCTTTATCTGTGAAATTAACATATTTTCAGGAAAAGGGATGTGACGAAGGTAACTTTGTCACTGTGAACTGACGGCTTCGGGCCTCGTAACTCAGCACTTTAGTGAACAGTTTTGCACTTTATTAGCGTGATTGCACAGTACCGTTTGGCATGGCATATTTGCACATTTTATGTAATTTATACTAATTATTGAGATAGTATTTATTAAAGGATTAAACCGTATTGATTGAAATGTCGTCTGGCAGGTACTGGTCGGGTCCTCGGCTCCGCCTGACAAGATAGGGGAGTTAGCGATAGTGCCGAAAGTGCTTATGCTGGGGTAGAATGACAGCGGTTAAGAATAATCTGGGTGCACATAATATGTGGGGGTGTAGACATCATAGCGTTAAGTGGCAGTAATTGTTCAAGTGCTGACTGCGTTTAGTTGGGTTTGTATGTGTGTACTTCTGTTCAGTTATAAGTTTGTGTTTGAAAAGTGTTCCCCCTCCCATTATGTCTGTTGCTGATTGTGTGCACCTGGTGCCCTGTGTTGTCTCCTCCCCCCTCACCTGTGTCTTGTTGTGCTGATTAGAGTGTGTGTATTTAGGCTCTGTTTCCCTGTCTGTTGAGGAGGGCAGGGGACTGTGGGTGAGATCCTGGTGGCTGCAGGCTGGGCTCACGTGAACAGCAGCAGCAGGATTGAGGCTGTGTGTGTAATGTGTTCATGTTTTAATAAATGCCCACACCGGGTTGTATTTTTGGACGTTCTGCCTCTGCCTCCTTGCTTGGTCGGGCCGCTCAATTGTCAGCATCACAATTGGTGTCAGAAGTGGGATTCGACCAAGTGAGGAGGTGAAAATGACGAGAGGAAAGAAGAGGGACCAAAGTGAGGAACCGCGGCTGGGGGTGGCTATACCTGGAACTGACCAGGGGGGCCACGGCTGCTGAAGCAGCAGGAGACGAGAGACAAGCAGCAGGAGATGAGACACAAGCAGCAGGAGACGAGAGACAAGCAGCAGGAGACGAGACACAAGCAGCAGGAGGAGACGTGAGACAAGCAGGAGGAGATGAGAGACAAGCAGGAGGAGCAGCGTTTGCAGGCCGAGGAGGCGGACCCGGACCCACGAGGAGTCGACAGAACCTGGGTCGTGCTAGAGGCAGACCAACGCCTTACAACAGGCCAAAACAGCTTCCGGATAAGTGGCAGCACGACATGTTTGACAACGGCTTCACTGGCTTCAGCGGCCACCGCTGAAGGTGGCGGAGGAGGCGGCGTTGAAACCGGGTGGCTGACTGGTTGTCCCGAACCCGAGACTTTTAAGACACTGTGCTTCCTCGGGAGAGGGGTAAGGAAATGTGACGAAGGTAACTTCGTCACTGTGAACTGACGGCTTCGGGCCTCGTAACTCAGCACTTTAGTGAACAGTTTTGCACTTTATTAGCGTGATTGCACAGTACTGTTTGGCATGGCATATTTGCACATTTTATGTAATTTATACTAATTATTGAGATGGTATTTATTAAAGGATTAAACCGTATTGATTGAAATGTCGTCTGGCAGGTGCTGGTCGGGTCCTCGGCTCCGCTTGACAAGATAGGGGAGTTAGCGAGAGTGCCGAAAGTGCTTATGCTGGGGTAGAATGACAGCGGTTAAGAATAATCTGGGTGCACATAATATGTGGGGGTGTAGACATCATAGCGTTAAGTGGCAGTAATTGTTCAAGTGCCCACTGCGTTTAGTTGGGTTTGTATGTGTGTACTTCTGTTCAGTTATAAGTTTGTGTTTGAAAAGTGTTCCCCCTCCCATTATGTCTGTTGCTGATTGTGTGCACCTGGTGCCCTATGTTGTCTCCTCCCCCCTCACCTGTGTCTTGTTGGGCTGATTAGAGTGTGTGTATTTAGGCTCTGTTTTCCTGTCTGTTGAGGAGGCAGGGACTGTGGGTGAGATCCTGGTGGCTGCAGGCTGGGCTCACGTGAACAGCAGCAGCAGGATTGAGGCTGTGTGTGTAATGTGTTCATGTTTTAATAAATGCCCACACCGGGTTGTATTTTTGGACGTTCTGCCTCTGCCTCCTTGCTTGGCCGGGCCGCTCAATTGTCAGCTTCACAAGGGACAAAAACTAAAATGGAAGAAAAAGAAACGAGTAAACTTGAATATTAAACATATAGAACAAACAAACAATAATAAATCAAATCAAAGAATCCATGGGAGAAAAAAAAGTAGCACTATTTTAAAAGAAAGAAAAACAAATGTTATCGTATAAAAGTAATTAACTTATAAAAGTATGTAGCAGACATTAATAACAGGACACTATTATAATTAAGTGTATATTGCATATTGTTACTCTTCAGTCGTTTTCAGACTATTATTCTATGAAAACCTCCAAATTTATCTAATTTGCAGTACCATCTGATTTTTGTGGGTGATGGTTGGGATAAACCACATTTGAAGTGATTTAGTACATTTGAAATGCCCTTTGTTTGTCTGATGTGTGCAAATGAGTCACCTCATCATGGCACTCAAGGCCCAGTCACATGACCCAGTCTCTGAACAGTGAGTCCTATTATGCCCTAAATGCTAGGCACGAGATTTGAAGGGCTATGACTGTCTGGAACTACATTTGAAGCAGAGCGTCGCCTGGTTGTGTATCCTCTTGACCTCTACACTCACCACGTGACCACCATCCTTGAGGCTTGAAAGAACAAAGGAGATATTTTGACATAGTAGATGAAGCGGGAGAGGAAAAAAAAAGAATTCCCCTTTACCAGAAGTCACAGTATCTTTAAATGATGTCATCAGTGAGATATATGTAACATGCTATTTCACTCACTGAAATACTGCAGGTTAATGCACAGCGAAGGTCAAAAAGAAGATTCCATTGTATACGATTTTGTCAGGGTTTAAATGTCTGTTATGAAAATATAAAGTTCCTTGTGTAATATGTTCTCCCTGTTAGTGCGCTCTAGGATGAGTGGTTTCTGTACACGGAGGAATTGATAATATTTCTTGTGTTACACTGCAGGCTGGTGAGACCTGAGGCATAAACAAAACAATTCCTTAGTGTGTGTTTAATCTTCTACACATTTTCAGTACGATTTCCTATTTTATAATTGTTTTAATATCTAAGGAAGATCAGTTTCCCAGAAGAGAAAGTATTATTCCAACACAAGGACTTATTAATTATTGTTTCCCCTCTCCAACCAACACCTTTATTCACAAAGAGACACTTTAAAATTATGTTTCATTGGTCTTGATTTTTTCTATATTTATGTTGCAGTGTTAGAGGCTAAGTAACAAGTTTGTCTTCATTTAAAAAAATAAAATAAAAAAAAAACATTTGTAAATGCTGCTGAACAAGCTCACACCGTCTTCTACAACTTCCACACACACTGAAAAAAGATATACAAATAATATTTGCATATGAAAAAGCTGAATATATTCAGGGTCATCCTAAATGCTTACAAAACAATCCAAAGCCATTGAAGAGAAGGCAAAGGGTGCCAGGAATATTTTCTGAATATTTGTTTTGTTTTATATATATATTAGGGCCGGGACTTTAACGCGTTAATTAAGATTAATTAATTACACAAAAATTAACGCGTTAAAAAAATTAACGCATTTTAATCGCACTTATTTTTGCACCGTGGAACGTTTCTCACTGGATGAGTTTCAGGCGTACCGATTATACTGGAGCACCAACTAACGTTCATGACTTCAGACAACAACAAACCACAGTGAACAACAGTGGGAAATGTTGTTTTCAAAAACGGACGGATGGAAGCGTTGATAAGAGCACGGTTGTGTGCAAATTATGCAAAAAGGAATTCGCATATCACCGCAGCACATCAAGCCTCAAGTATCACCTCAATGCAAAACATATAGCAGCTAGCGTGGAAGCTAGCGTGGACGTTAGCCTCTTTTATCGCGTTCACACCAAAAAGAGCCGGTACTAAAATTAGTTAATGAGAACCTTTTTACCCCCACGAAAGTCCCTGATAGAGAGCAGAGAGCTGCTAGAGAGCAGGGACTTTCGTGCGGCTCTCTTGTGAGAAAAGAGCTATATTTCTGATTGGCTGGGCGGATTGCAAACCATGCCCCGTAAAACTCCCAAAAAGTTTTGTGAAGCCGCCATTTTATTATCCTCGCATTAGCATTATTAGCATTAGCCCAGCGCAGAAACGCAGAGAGACTAACTTATGGCAACACAAAATAAAACATGGGAGCGGTGGAGATGAGGAGGTGTCGGCGTTCTGGCGATTTACTCGGAAGGCTTCAGTAGAAGCTGCTGGGACTCCCAGCAGCTTCTACTGAAGCCAGTCCCCAACTCCGGGGACTTTGGGCGGCAGTATACGCCGTGAAGTGGTTTGCGGCTGCCAGTAAACCCAAAGCAGAAGAAGAAGAAGTGACGTCAGCGGCTTCATTTGCCTAATCCACCCCCAGGTTCAAAAAGTTCTCATGAACTAAATTCTCATGAACCTTTGTGGGAAAAGTACTGCGGTGTGAATGCGCCTAATGGTATACTAAATCCATGTGAAAAAAAATTACTTCTCACTGTTCTTAGGTCAAATATGTATATGCGATTAAAAATGCGATTAATTTCGATTAATTAATTACAAAGCCTCTAATTAATTAGATTAATTTTTTTAATCGAGTCCCGGCCCTAAATATATATTCATACATGACTTTATCATCCTGATAATAGCTTGTCTTGTTTCTTCTAACATGTCTTGGATGGATTGTCTATAAATAGCCGTTTCAGACTAACAGACTGCTTTGAACTGACTTCAGCTCTTACATCTTTTTTTTGTAAACTGTCAGAGATGTTTGGAGCAATCAGAGTTACCGTTTGACATGTTTCTTTTTCTAAGACTGACCTTACAGACAATATTCTCAGCTTTGTTGGAGTTTTTTTTATCACGCACCTTTTGTTTCTGCATGCCTCGACCTTTTTCCAGACTTCATTGGGGAGAAATGTTTTCACACTAGCTCCAGACTAGTTTTAAAAGTGAGATCACGTACACATGAGGCAGAGGTGTTGAGATTTGAGGGTTACACTCAAATCTCAACAAAAACAAAAACCTATTATACTGTTTTTCATCAATATATATTATGTCTCAGATATAAACAAACATGTCTCTGAAGTGTTTGGCTCCAAACACCAAACAGATCATTGCAGCATTACCCATAATCCCCTCTGTTTCAGCCCTGTTTCCAAAGTGCTGATTCTCTGTCTGTTACTTTAGATGAAAATAAGGAGCCCCTCCCCACGCCCCTCTGAGAAATATTTGGTTACAAAGAACACAAAGGTGCTCTAGGAGGAGATTCAGGTGATAAGGTGGGCGGGGGTTACCTTGGTTGGTGATTGGCTAATGGTTACACAAGCCAAAAAATCGTTATGACATCATAAAGTGGCCAAAATCTGATCAGCTAATTTTCAGACAGGTTTTTATAGAAATGGATCAGGACAAAAAGTAAGATAATATTTTTTCCTGAAGCTTTCAGAATGTCTTTACACAGAGGGGACACATGTTGATGTATGAAAGACATGAAAAAGTGGATTTTGCATAATAGGTGACCTTTAAGTCATCACAACTTATGGATAAATAAAAGTAGGACAAATGGTAGTATGAGTAATAGTTTGAATACAAAGTCTGGATTGTTTTATAAATCTGGTCCCTCTATCACTCTTATGTTGTGTATTTCTACTGTGCTTTGCCCTTATCACTCCATGAAAACCTACCTGGCGTCCCTAAAAGCAACTAAATGTGAGATCAGAGAAAAAAAGTAGAAGAAGCTCAATAGAGAATTTCTGTGTTTCCATGGTGATGGTGAACATTTAAAGAGGATAATAAAGGAGATTTGATAGGAGCGGGGCTCAATGGGAAACTTAAGATTTGAAGAAACTAATGAAACATAATTACGGTGTTTTAAGGAGGACTTATTGTTAGTTTTTTGCACGTTTTGAAAGGGTAGTGTTCTTTGTTAGTCTAAATGTCCTTAAAAAAATCTGTGGTTATTTATGAATACAATAACATTTTGCATAGTATATTTTTGAATAATAGTAACCACTCACTGGGATCTCATTACTTCTGTTTTACTCTTTAAGAACTACCATTTTTTTTACATGAAGAAACAAACAAGTAGAATGTGTGGAATTTGTTTATTCACAAGCATCAATAACTTTTAACTATAAAAGTTTAACCAACTAAAGTTTAGTAATGCTGATGACTAAATATTCTCCTGGTTATTGTTCATTTGCAGTCGGTGCTGCAGGAACTTCAGGACATTTTAAGTTATTTGTTATGTACTACAACAGCATCATTGATTTTACCCAGGGCTTAAATGTTAGGAGCTCTGCAGTAATCATCGTAATGAGAAATCATTGAGACATTGTGTCCACTGATGGAGCCCAGCAGGGGGGATCACTGCGGGGAAGTTTAGACTTTGTTAAAGATAACTCAAAGGGGGGGCAGTGTACGGATGGCTGGATATGGGATGGATGTACTGACAAAACAGGTAGAGAAGAAAATAATAAAAAGTAAAACTGTCTCCTTTGATGGAGGATGTGTGTCGGCCTGTTGAGGGAACTTAGTGGAGTGTCTCGGTAAAGTCTTTACAGCAGTGCTAATCAATATTTGTTATATCAACAATGGAATACAATAACTACTTCTGTGAGAGAAGTAACTGGCAGTGATAGACTTATAGTGAGTTTAACTCCCAACGTCTTTTGCTTTTCACTTTTAGCTCTTTCTTTATGTTTTGCATGGATTTTTTTTATTTTAATCAACCAGTTGTTTTCAGCAAACATGCTCTGATAAACCCACTGTATACTAGCTGCTCAGCCCTAAAAAACAACTAGACAATACTTAGCAACTAGTTAGAAAATGTCTAGTGAATAATAGTGTAGGATTTAGCAGGTAAACAGCCAGATATTCACAGGTTGTAAAGACCAGAAACAAAGCTCTAAATGGATGCTAATGTGGCTAAGTGACTGCTGCATGAGCTAAGTAGCATCTTTTGCTAACGTTGTGTTAGACACTTCAAATTAGTAACATGTCAGACATTATAGTTCTCAGCTTGTGTGGACTTCTGTGTCTAAAAATATGACTAATGCAGCTTTAATTTATTCAAGAAGTTTCTCACCACATTAAATCAGATGAGAAAACTACATTTTTCTTTAATTTGTTTCTGCCCATACTGCTGCCTTGTAAGACGGTTTGAATCCCGAACATTTCAGGTAATGTCCTCCCCTCTGTTTCCCACTTTCAACTCTTAGATCTCCAATAAAGGCCCTCTGGCCTAAACATACCAAAGCCCTCACTAAACTGTAATATAGATTTACGCTAAAATAAAAACCAGCGTACTACATGATAACCATCACATTTGAGTAGATGTGCTTGTCCTGTTTCGGGTCAGTTTAAGATCTAATAGCAATTAATTATATGGTGGTCTTGAAAGGACAATTTTAAACACGCTGCAGCTCAACTATAGTTCTTTATTTTGGTCCTTTACTGTATGTTGTGACTCCTCAGTCTCCAGCACAGTGCTGCTCCTCTCTGTCTGTGGTGACCAGCTCCAGAGCGGTAACACCTTCAAGATGTGTTTTCCCTGACAGTGTGAGTTTTACCTCACAGTGGACAGTGGTGAAAAGCAGAGAGACACTGGGGCCCAGATGGCCAGCGGGTAACTGATGATAGAGAGAGGGGGGGAGCTTGTCCTTGACCTTCACACACTGACTGAATGTGGAGCCCACCATAAGGAAGCCTCACACACTCACACACACACCTATCCCACAATGTTAATGCATTCAATCTCTGCTTCTGGATGAAATCAATCGGGAAAAAATGTTATTCTCCTTATTAGTATTGTATATATTTTATGGGTTATTATTTATATTGTTATGTCTTTAATGAACAAGAACTGTTCATACAAAAAAACATTAATCTAAAGTAAGAAGAGAAGATTTATGCCAGATTTAGCATTGATCAAACTTTCATCTGCAGTCCCTCAATAGGTACAAGCATAACCATCAGCAAACACTTACAGCATTAAGCTGTCTTTATCATACTAAATATTTTAAAAACAGATGACAACACGGATATACAGTATGTATATATATTAGGGCTGTCAGTCGATTAAAATATTTAATCGCGATTAATCGCATGATTGTCCATAGTTAATCGCGATTAATCGCAAATGAATCGCACATTTTTGATCTGTTCTAAATGTACCTTAGAGGAATATTTTTTAAGTTTTTAATACTGTTATCAACATATGAGTGGACAAATATGCTTTATGCTAATGTTTATTATCATTTGAACAATGACAAATATTCTCATGAATATTAAACACAACAACCTCTGAACATTACAAATATTCGCCTCAATTCAACCTGGAACCTCTCATACAATAATACTGTAACGTTCCCAAGATGAGTCGGAGACAGGCTTGTAGTTATTAGGCTTTAATAACTAGTATTTGAAGACAGATGATAACAGGTCAAGTACACTTCGTGGGTTCTACCGCACACTAACTTATTTCCTAAACCAGGGGTACTCAAATACAAATCTTAAAGGTCCAAAATAAATGTTTCAATAAGACAAAGGTCCGTTTATTACGGTCATTCAAACTTTTAAACAATTGCAACAAGATTCTTAACACGAGGTTGCAAAAACAAAAATAATCTGTATGCAGCAGTTTTCATTGTTATTGTTTCTGTGCTTGACCCCTCAGAGTCGCAGTGTAAGAGCTGCACAGTTAGGAATAAAGGCAGCTGCACCCTCTTTCATTCAGCATTCCCATTATTGCTTTATAAATGTCTTGCCCCCTTGTGTGTCCACTGAGGTTCGTCAGGCCCAACACATCATCAACAAACTCCCCCTTTGCCTCATCATAAAAACTCACAAACACCAGCAACTGAGCATTGTCAGTGGTGTCAGTGGACTCACCCACAGCTAAGGAAATGCACTGTGCATTTTTTATTCCATCACAAAGCTGATGAATCAAATCACCAGCCAGTATTTATGTTCTTCTGGTTGCTGTGCAATCTGAGAGGGGATTTGCTTGATTTGACCTGTTATTTCCTCTTTTTGTTTGCCTTCAACATGGTCTCCATCACTTCAGTCATGCATTCTTTTATACTGCAGTTATTATCCAGTGGAAAGTCCTTACCTACTGGCCTAGTTCAATCAAAGTGGTTACTTTTTTTTGGATGGGCAGTGTAGTTTTAAACACCGTCTTATTTGACTTTCTCAGGACTTAAAACAGTTTTTTGGGGGCAGACCCCCTCAAAGAAAACAATATATTTACACACGTAAGGTCATCATCTTAATAGTTTTGTATGCTCATCCGTGAGCAGAGCATCAAGTTGACATGTCTATTACAGCTGAATGCGGCGATTACCATCTTGTTCAGCAAAACGCCTCACAAACGTATTAAGATCAACAGCTTTAGTACGTTTTGATTCAATGCTGAGTACAGTCAAACTGACAGTCTCTTCTCTGTCATTGTAGACCGCAAATACCTCATTCCTTCAGTGCTTGGGTCCGAATGCTTCTCGTTTTGCGCCGTCCAGTTAAAAATGAAATCGCCGCCAAATCGTATGTCCACGCTCGCGCCAGGACCGGGGGAGGGGTTACATGACGTGCATCTTGTGCTGCATTCACTTGCACTCGGACATTAGAGACTTTCTCTCATAAATGTCCGATGAGCCACAACTTTTCTTTCAAAACAAAGCTGCCAACTGGGGTGGCAAGGCCTATTTTTAGGGTGTCAGTTGCCACCCCGGTAGGTGAAACTAGGCTACTAGCTACAGTACAGATGGAACTAGATGAGCTGTTAACTCTCGCTCTGAATTTTTTTTGTTTTTGTTTTAATTCTCGCTCTGACTTAGACAGGTTGAAAGAGACACACACATTTTTCCCACCCGCAGTCCGCGAAGACCCGCCCTACTGTGCCTCTGATTCGCAGATTGTTTGGGGGGAAAAAACGCTGACTGGATGCTGAATGTGATTGGACCAAAGCGTTGACACACACAGGTGGAACACAGTGGAACAGTCAGACATGCAGAGCGCTGTTTGCAGTGGACATAGCGGAGAATTTTGACTCGTTGCGAATGCGTTGTGGCGATGTCTCACATATAATACAGAGAGATCATACATATGAAAAGTATAATTTGCTCAGAGTCCGGAGACAGTGGTGGTTCGGTCCGGATCCGGACCGGAGTCCGTAGTTTGAGGATGCCTGTCCTAAACCAACCACAAGATATAGCACTGTCTACGTCACAACTTCCCGCCCTCACCCGTCCGCTCCACCAACCACAGGCCCGCACCTCAGCCACCATCACGGTGCAGCTCTATGATTGGCAGAGAGACGGGGGATGCCTAAGTGACACCCTGAGTAGCCTATCAGGATCGCTACAATACAATACAAATGGTGTGTGTGTGTGTGTGTGTGTGTGTGTGTGTGTGTCAGCGGCGCCGGATTCATTTCAGAAGTGGGGGGGCCAAAAAGTGCGTGTGTATGTGACATAGCCTACTTGCCCGTCACAATGTCCCGACAACAAACCTCCATGCAGTCGGAACCAGCCTGTTTCGGTTCAACGATGCCGGCGGCGGCGGTTTTGACAGCTTCTGCGGCCGCAGAGCTGCTGCTGGGGTTCATCTGGAGGCTGCGCTGGTTCTATGGTTGAAGGACCAGGCTCCGGAGTTGTGGATGTCAGGGATGTGACATTCAAGTTGTTGAATTTCAGCTTAGTTTGACTGTATTTTGTTTTCTTATGCGCCGGTTCTTCTGACATGTTTGCAAGTTTATCTATCTAGGTTAACGGCTGACACACACTGAACAACGTAACACATAACGTAAACAACGTAACAAATAAACACATCTAAGCTTTGTTATTGGTTGTAATGTACATGGATACATTTGAATGGTGTGACAATGTCCTATTTGATTGGATTAAAATGTACATATTCTTCCTGTTATGTCTGCCTGCTGTATTTTACCTAATGCAAAGTGACCTGCTCCATCGAAATCAGTCGCATTGACCCGAAGACACATTTTGAGTTGTATACACTGCTGGAAAGAGGAGATTCCTAGCTTTCTAATGATATCAGGATTGTTTTTGTACTATATTAAGCAAAATATGTCACATTATATAATGACTGTCACCGAGTCATCATTTTGAGAAAAAGGCCTTCAAAGTTTCCTCTTCTCTGGTTCGATCTGATTGATTATTAGCGGAGCAAATGATCAAAGTAGTACAGGGGGAAGATATTTTCGTTTGGATTACTGGTCTGGGGGAAGCTCGCGAGTGTGTGCGTGTATACATGTGTGTGTTTGTATTTTTGCGTTTGTTTCCCGGGGAAAACTCTCAGGAGAAACCCCGGCTGTTGTTGTGAGGTCAAGTTACTCCGTTCTCCGCTTGTAATTATGCCGTTAAAAGCTTCAAAGCTGTATTTATCATCTGAATTTGCCGAAACAAGTTTAATATTCTGAAAGCCAAGACTTTGTTTAATTGAAATCAGATGAAAACAAACTGTAACGGACCCTGCGGTGTTATCTATGACTATATGCCTTACATTCATAATGTCAGCGGAGGGAGGGGGAGCGGCACTGCGGAAGAGCAGAGTGGCGAGTGAGAGGCGAGCTGTGTTCTTCCCTTTACAAGCTTCAAAAATGCCTGTAGCTAATGAGATTGAATATAACAATCAAAAATAACTAAATATACACAGCTAGATCAGATGGCGTTCTTTTTAGATGCGACTTTAGAGTAGAGGGGAATTATTAAAACGGGATGTGTACAGTGTTCTGCGGCATCCGCTGCTGCGAAAATGTGGGGCAGGGCCGCAAAGTGGGGGGGGGGCAATGGCCCCCCCGCTTCCGGCGCCCTTGGTGTGTGTGTGTGTGTGTGTGTGTGATGGATCGATCGTTGGCGCTATGTGCAACTCAAGGCATATGCTCGAACGGGAGCTGCGTGGACGCTGCAATCATGTTGCGCACTATCCGTGCTGAGTGTGCTGACTTTTCGTACAATGTCCCACTGTCTGGCTTCCTGCATAAAGTCAAGTGCTCGGCGCAGTTGTGGCGAAATGTCGCTCCTCTGTTTTCATTTAAACCGCTCCTTCTATCCATTAGCGCAGCTAGCTAGCACCAGATGCTAACAACAACAATGCATGTAAGGTCTCTCTCTCTCTTGCGCCACACACACACCCTCCCGGTCCTCCCAATAGCCAGTCGGTGCCTGCCGGTGAGCGTGGAAGTGTGGTCTGCCACAAGCGGGCGGCAGGAGCGGGGCTGTCAGCATCAGCTTGTAGATGGTATGTTAAACTCGATGCGCTCTGAAACTACGGGGCGGCCGAGGAAAAAAAATACACATGCGTTAATCGCGTTAAAATAATTAGGGGCGTTAATTTTTTTTGCGTTATTAACGCGTTAACGCTGTTAACTGTGATATATCAATTCATTTAAAACTAAAACTCAAGGCTTTCATTGTCTAAATGACGCGACTTAAATCAAACGGCTAATTCAGATAGATTATTTTTAATATTAAATATCTGAGTTGACTTAATGACACACGCTGGAATTATTACAATTCCGCTTGTTCTTCTTCTTCTTTCGTGTAACGTCAGAGGTCCAACTCGGTGTCGTGTAGCCATGCCCGCATCTCTGGTCCTAAGTCGAAGAGGCTGGCTTCCGACAGTGGTCTATATAAAGGGCAGGTGGTTATTATATGTTCGGCAGTCTGTTCAGGGTCACCGCACTCGCATGCGGCACTGTCTGCCAGGCCCCACTTCTTCATTGATGTTTTGAAGCGACCGACCCCATTTCGTAGACGGTTTAGTGTGGTCCATTGCCGGCGTGGTAGGTCGTCTCCTCCTATGGCGCCATCTCCTGGGTCCCAGATGTAGCAATGGATGCGGGAGGGCCCGGCTAGCTCCCACTCCTGCCTCCAAGCAGCCGCCAACCATGCATCTCTGGAGAGGTCCTCAGAGGTGGAATTGAGAATCTCTTGTGCTGCCTTGTTGAAAGGGAGGTGGGACTTGAGCCTACTTATACATATACATTTCCACTGCAGCGGGGTAGCCCCGTTTAAGCGTCCCTAAGCGTCCTCGCTCAGGCCTTGGGCTGGCCGTCCGAGGCCGTGGCGCATTTCCATTACAGTTTAGGACCTGGGGTAGCAACGCAGTGTAGGCGGGGCACATTTTGAGTTGTTCCGTCGAGCTCCCGCTGGATTTTATCATCCCCAATGAGAAGTAGGAACGTCGTCACCTGTGTCGACCACGGTGTGCTTTTCTTTGACGTTGCCATTTTTGTACCTCCTCCGTTTACAAAAATGCTGTGTATAAAAATGCTGCAAACTTGCTTCTAGATATATGTGCGACGCTAGGGATGATCTCGCGCACGATCTTGTGACGATTCTCTCTGACCAATCAGCAGTCGAGAGTGTTGACGTCACTAGTTCAGCCCTGGCCTGATAGAACCACGATTTTATGGGGCCGTAAAAAGAGGTAAAAAGTACCCGCTAGCCGGTGCTACGCTATATGGAAGGGCCACCAAAAACTAGCCTTGAGGACGATTAAGGACGCTTAAACGGGGCTACCCGCTGCAGTGGAAATGCGCCATTAGAGGCGCTGCTCTCGTTGTCGTGTTATGCAGGATGTGCCAGTCATGCTTTTGAGCTTTCCTGGCCAGGGCGAGGGTGGCAGCCTCCCGTCGGAGGCCGGCTGGAGCTAATTCAACACAAATTCCGCTTGTGATGTGCAGACATTAGATGTCACGTTTCTTGTGATCACAGTTACTGTACACTCTGTGCTGCATGCTGATGAGTCATAGTGAAGGCCCACTGTGTCTGTCATATCTCTGATGTCATGCTGAGCCATAGGACTTTATGAGAAATGTGACTTTGTGAAGTGTTGTAGCCCTGGATTAGCTCATGGCAAATGAACTCAATAACCACGGTAATAATGTTGGCAGTGTGCGTGTTACAGTGTTAAGGTGTATGAGATGTGATGACACAACATCTATTTTGGAAGCCAAATAGTAACAGAGAGACAGAGTTGTCCCCCATATGGATGAGTGTGAATGGCTAAAGCGCTGTTAGTGGTTGCAAAGGCTAGGAAAGTGCTATTGAAATGCAGTCCATTTACCGTTTAAAGGGATGAGTTTCCCCACATGACACTGACCTGTAAATTACATAAGGCACCATGACCCAGCTTCCCTCTGTTTTTATTCATCTACTTTGTCTTTTTCACCTTACCGCCAGCACTGTCTCTCTCTGTCTCTTGCACATCAGGCACATCTTCCACGCACGCACGCACGCACGCACACACACACACACACACACACACACACACACACACACACACACACACACACACACACACACACACACACACAGACACACACACACACACACACACACACACACACACACACACACACACACACACACACACACACACACACACACACACACACTGTCAAACCTTCATTGTCTCTTTTTTTCTTCTTAAAATCTTTCCCAATTGGCTTCCATTCCCCTCCCTGGTCCTTTTCTGTCTCACACAAACACACACTTGTTTATACCCACAGGTGGAGACACAAACACACTATAAATCACTTTTTTCCCTTGACATACAAAAACCCCACACACTACTTTTGTTTTGCCATTATTACTTATCAGGCAAGAGCAGAGGAGAGAAAACACACACACACACACACACACACACACACACACACACACACACAGACAGACAGACAGACAGACAGACAGACAGACAGACAGACAGACAGACAGACAGACAGACAGACAGACAGACAGACAGACAGACAGACAGACAGACAGACAGACAGACACACACACACACACACACACACAAACAAACACAAAACCACAAATACACACACGCACACACACAGTGGCTGTTGTGATAGGATGAGCGCATGTGCCCGGCACTGCGCTGTCCCTGGAGCTGCCTGCCAAGAAGTGATGTCACCATCTCTGTTTAGACACATATCTCCCTTTAACAAGTGCAGAGTGCAGAGCTCTTTGTTTTGTTGTTGTCCTCACACCAGGCCATAGTACATACTGAGGCTATGCAGGCTCACTGCTGCAAACGTATTCTCACTAGAATGCAAAAATGTGCTTTTGATTTGATTGTATCTTTTTATTGCATAATCTTAATTTTACTTCAAATGTTTGTATATATATCTTTGTTTTACTTTGTTTTTATAAATAGTTTTATTTTATTTATATATTTTTCACATTTAGCATAGTACTTTAATATAAATATATTTATATATTTTGTACCTTTTGATTTTTTGATACTTTAACCTCTTGTGTTTATATCAATATTTTTTATTCAATTAATACATTTTTCTCACTTTTATAAACATATTTGTATTCAGTTTTATTTATTTGCATGTTTTATTGGACTTTTTTTACTGTATGTTTGTATAAATATTTCTTATTCAATTAATTTAATTTTCAAAAATCTTTTATTGGGCTTTTACTTTAAAATATATTTGTATTGCACATTTATCTTTCATTGCACATTCCCACTTTAAATATTTTTATATCACTATTTTATTCCATTTTTATTTTACTTTATTGAACTTCCCAAAACAAATGTGTGTTCTGATACGGACTGCTTGCGGCTGCACTGCACTGTGGACAGCTTACTGTATCATCAGAGCATCCACCTGTAGGCTCTGACCTTTGCTGTGGTTTGTGGTAAAGTTCAAAGTCCATTATATGGTTGAGATTAGGATTAATGTTTGTTTTTGCTGTCAGGATGAGTCTGGTTTGCTTGAGTTTCTTATCATCACACTGCCCGTCTACATGGTGTGCATTAGGTAACACAAACACTGTGGGATGAGTCACATTACATATACAGTATACATTACAATTACATTACATTAATACAAAGACTTCAGTTCAACGACAGCCTTAATTTGATCAACTGGAAGGGGAGGCCACCTATTCCTAGATAAATAACGGATTGAAGTTGTGTGGGTCCCCTTCTCTATTACAAATCCTCTATGCCTGCCTGGTAACCGCACTGCAGCTTGTTACCACCATACCACGGCCTTATACCTTTATGAACTCTGCATCTCCAACACCTGGAAGCCAATACTCTTCCAGGCTTCTATATTGAGA
This sequence comes from Gymnodraco acuticeps, assembly GCF_902827175.1. Classification (NCBI taxonomy): domain Eukaryota; kingdom Metazoa; phylum Chordata; class Actinopteri; order Perciformes; family Bathydraconidae; genus Gymnodraco; species Gymnodraco acuticeps. The sequence continues at coordinate 785,398 of NW_022990459.1, forward strand.
TTTAAATGCCAAACGTTTCGGCATATGTGAAGAGACGTTACTGTAAGGAGGGCTGACATTTGTGAGGAGGAGACGCAATGTAATGAGAGCAAGAGGAAGGGCAGGAGAGAAGAGGAGAGGGGTGGCGTGAGAACGTGCAGAAGAGACATTTCTTAGGTGTTATGTAAGTGTGTATGCAGTATGTGTCTTTGCATGTGAATGGCCAGAAGAGGGCTTGTCATGTGTCGGTAAAATGAGGTCATGACTAATAGAATGTCATGTGTGCGTGACCGGACAACACACACTCGGTATTAAATAAGAAACTGCTGACTGTTCCGCTTCTTTGAGGCAAATACCTCACACAGGTATGATGCATTTTGTATAGAGAGGCAAAGTCCCTCCCCTTCCGGGGGAGATCCATGGGACCTTATTTCAGAAAAAGTATGTATTGAAGTCAATGGAGAGAGAAAGATTATCTTTCGATCCCGTTTGAATTGTGCCACGAATTACACATATGATGTTTGTCAATTTAAAAGATAATTTTGCAAGTCAAAACGTTTTAAATGTGTCGTAAAACTGTGAAGTAACACTTTTTTTGTGTGAAACCGCTCAATGAACTACATCTCCCGTCTCGCACCACACACCAAGACGGCCGTCACTTTGGCACATTTCACCTCTTTCTTTCAGAATTAGGCGAAAAGTATTTAAAGAGGTGAAAATCACTCCAAGTCTGGGCACGTTGAGAACTGTCCATACACACAAGAGGAGTTAGTCGGTCCGTAAGAGCCAGCATGCGGGACCGGGATTCTGGGATTTGTAGTCTTTCTAGTTGCGTATTTTTCATAGTCTTATATTTCAACAGTTTTAAGACAAACTGTGACTTTTTTGACACGGAAATAATGTTTTAAGATTGACAAACATCATATGTGTAATTCATGGCACAATTCAAACGGGATCGAAAGATACGTTTTCTCTCTCCATTGACTTCGATACATAATCTTTCCCAAATAAGGTCCCATGGACCGGAAGTAGATGGGCGTGACTTCGCCTCACTATGATCCAATATTTCCTATCTCTGCCAAGCCGTGGGCAGATGATGTGTTTTTGGTGTGTGTGTGTGTGTGTGTGTGTGTTAAACTGTGACTGTCTGCAGCCGATCTCACACACCACTGGACCCATCGGTCTAGCTGCTGCGATTCACAATAACAAACATGTTTTATTGACTGTTTTAATACCATCACTGACTGCTGACCCTTTTAAACAGCCAACAACTGAACTGCTTCACAACATTTTTGAGGGAGGCAGGCTAAAACCAAGCCTTATCTGGACTTCTGCCATGGCTCAAAAACTGAAAAAGAATAGTCCGGTCATATTTTGGACTAAAACACAATTGAAGGTTTTTAGCTCTTTGCTTGATCTTTTTTTGTGGATACACCTAGTTAATCAAACATCACAGTTAGACGTTTCAGTGTAACTGCAATGGAGGGCAATAGAGATGAAAATAATTGATATCCAGTTTTTTAAGCTCACAACTAAATCTATCAATCATACCATCTTACATCTTACATTACATCTTACATTGTAAATATTATTATTTTTCCACGACGTTATTCTTGATCAGAACATGTTTGGTCGTGTTACTGAGTAAAGGAAAATTCACACTTTTGAAACACATTTTCTTTATTTCTCTAGAAGTCACTGAGAGTGATTTTTAGGACTTGTGGGAACTCAGTAACTAAAGTTGTGGTACAGTAGGTTGAGGGAAAATAGTGCACAGTCTTCTGCAGAGGAGTTTGCCAGACAACAAACTGTTTTATATCTATATAAATATGAATGCCTTTTTAAAACATGCAAAATAAGGAAATGACAGCTTCAGAGGCAAACTTGTACTTCATTTGCAAGCGCTGAATACATTCTTCAAATAAAAAAACCCTCTATTTAATATTGATGAAATGAATAGCCTCAAATCACACATATGATTATCAGATGACCACATAGTTCCTAGCTCATCTGTATTCACCTGACAGAAGAGCTGAGAGCAGGAAGTGGACATTAGGATGCAGAACAGGAAGTGTTTTTAACCCATATTAAAATAAAATAAAAAAGAACCACTTTAGGGGCTTATTCTGTGATAGGCAGTTGTCGTACAGAACTCTTGGCTTTATATTTAGTTGCCCATGCAGTGGTTTCTATTTAATATGCAGATCCAGACATATCGTGCAGTTTCATATACAGCTCAGTATATTTGGTCACCACCCTCCCCTTCCTCTCCTGAATCCCCAAACATCCAGTAAGATGTGAGATGAGGTCAGGAGGAGGAAGTCGGGGGGGGGGTTGTTGCGTGACAAGCAGCTCAAAAACCACATGTGTGTGTCTCTGCCCTTAAAGGTGAATTGGGTTTGTGCTCTCCTTCCGCTGGGTGATTCTGTCCTCTGCATCCTTTCCCTTCTCTCCACTCTGCTCTCGTCCACAAGCACACATGTACAGAGGAGGAAGAAGAAGAGGAGGATGAGGAGGAGGAGGAGGAGGGAACTGTCATAGAGTGCAAAGTTTAGTGCAACAGAAGAGGCAATTTGGTTGTCAAAAACAAACTCTCTCTTTGTCTAACATCACTGAGTTAAGAAGCCCCATCCCGAGTTATTTTGAGAAACCATAGCGACCTCTCAGCTGATCCTTCTCGTGCCGGAGACATGTCTTCTGTGGCTTCGCAGCACTTTGCCACAGATAAACGGATCCATTCACGTCTCTGGCTTTTACACTCCAAGAAAAAAGCAGTGGGCATTTAGCATAATGCACATCCCGAGAACACACCGTTTATTTAGTCAAGGTTGTTCAAATTTAAAGATTTAGTAATATTACAGACGTCATTTGTTAAAGAATACAGAATACTACCAGAAAACATTCAGACATGTTTGTTTTTAAATTCAGAGGACGAGCAACATGGTAGGAAATGTGACTTTAAGCATCAGATTGCTACTTTAAAGCAGAGCTCTGTAGTCGGCGTTAAACTGTGGAACTCTTTATCATGGGATTTAAAGGGTTGTATGGACATCTTTAGGTTTAAGAACATGTATAAAGAAAGACATATTAGACAGTATGAAGATGTCAGGTGTTGTTTTTGCTGTGTTTGTGGTTTCATGTTACTCTAAGTATTGTTTGTAAGAAGCTGTGATTGATCTATTTTTGAGTAAGGGGCAGGTACAATAAGACGTTCTTCTCCCTGCTCTTTTTCATCATGAGCTACTAAAAAAGGTCTCCATGTGTTGTTTTATAGTAATTCCCATCAGTGGAATAAAAAAAAAAGGTGAGGCGCAGACGGATGAGAAAAATAAAGATATCACTCCATCACAAACTGGAGGAGCTACACTGGAACACAGCACGCTTTGAAGTGTTTGTTTGATGCTCACAACGCTGGCAGCTTTACGTGTGTGTTTGTGTATATATGTCATTTCTATCATTCACGTCTGTTTTGTCGGGAAGTGAGTCTCCTAATAGCAGCGTTCCTTCTCTAGCACAGACAGAAGAAGTGTGTGTGGTGTGGGTGTTGTTTAAAAACCTGTCGATGCGCCGCTGTGAGCAACAACATCTGGTTTAGTGCACAACCCGAGACATGCATTTTTAATTCAGACCAGATCAGTGGAGCAACCTTAAATTATCCGTCTTAGTACAAGCAGCTTTTTTCCATGCCACTGCACTCCACACTACAATTATCCTCCCCTTGTTTAATTGTGTTTGTTTAATTTGTGCCAGTGACAGCACCGTTTGTTATGTCCGACTGATCTAACGTGTTCTTTCTTTCCTCTCTTTATGTTCTGCTGCCTCCTCTCAATGGATCCCTGCATCTCTGCTGACTTCCAACACAGGTAAATAACTTTCCATTTCTATAGAGATACCGCACACAGAGTTGTTTGGTGCTGTATTCTGTGTTTTGAGCTCTAAAAGCCACAGTACAAGACATACAGCTTCATTACCCGATCTAGCTTGGGTCTTTTGGTTTGGAAAGCCCTTTGACTTTAAGGTTTATTTATGAGCTTTCAGTCAAATGACAAGATCTTCATCAGCAGATTTGCTCAGATGTCACATTTCTGTCACTTTTAAACAAGCACTTTTGCACACGTGTAAAAAAAACTGAACAAGCCAAAGCCTCACCTATTCCAGGTTGCTAATACGCTCTTTCCAAAAGACCACAGAGACGCTATCATTTAGGGATTGAGGGCTGTGGGCTGGGCATTTCATTTCTGTCTTAGCTTAAAATGAGGTAAGAACTGGGGCTTTTCTTCCTCATTCAGAGTGTGTTTTTGAAGTGGAGAAGAGCTACATGCCTGCTTCCACTGTGAAGGATGCTCAGCGGTAAATACAACTGAACTGTAATGGCAGCCAATATCCCCCAAAAAGATGAAGAGAAACTGCAGATAGCAGCGAAAGCTAGCTGCGCTATTTCCCAGAGCTGCTTTTAAGTCTCGGAGATAAATGTCAAGTCTTAGAGGACAAATGATGAGTCCACTCTCAGGTCTGCATCAGGCACACCGCAACTCAAGATGCAATCTCCTCAGGTCTCTGTCGGCCAGGATTAAAAAATGGCCTCAACGTTTTTATGTGATTTGCTTTCAAAGCTGTTGAAACTAAGGCTGCACAATTAACCGAAATGAAATCGCAATATGGACTAGTGCATTATCCAAATCGCAGTAAGTGCAATATTTGGTTAAGGCAAAATATGTAAAAATAGCTGAATTAAGTATTGTGGTGCTGCAGAGAAGTCCCATCCTATAAACGGGATTTAGATTTAGAATGATTTATTGCCCTTTAAATGTACATACATGGAATGTGTCTTGAGAATAAGATATCACTCACCATACACATACAACATACAATTCATACACACAAAATGAGTGAAAATTCTGCAGACTTGATACAAGATTATTTTTGCAAAATCACACCATGATCTTTTTCAAAGTATATATAAATCACAGTCTCTTCTTCAGTGTGTTTTATTGTAATTAAAGATAGGTGAAGGTGTGTGTCAATTACAGCCACCTAAATGACAGTTTCTAGAGAAATTATCACATGTTCAGTCTCGTTCACAATGTGAGAACGTGTAGATCTAGAATTCTAGATGAAAGACATTTAATACCATCTCGGGGAACAAGAACAGCGGCCCACAGCTCCCATTTTGCCTGTGCTGTAGAATAGCCCGAGGTGTGAAATGTCACACAGCTAAAGGTTATTCCCTACTTCATTAGGGGAAAACAGCCATGCATGTGTTCGGACTGGGTAAGGTGCAGTGGTCCGCGGGGCCAAGGACAGTGAGAGGGAGGGGCTGCTGGGTAATGAGAGCAGTAGTGGTGGTGAGACTAGTGGTTCATCTGTTCAGGAGGAAGTGGAGTTATCGAGAGATGAACATTCAGACACATGCATGTAGCGGTGGAAGTACTTACATCAGGGGTGTCAAACATACGGCTCGGGATGACTTTGCAATGTGTAGAAATTAGACATTCACTGCAATTTTTTTTCACAACTTGTATGTATACATTTTATACATTTACAAGAGATAACTTAAGCTTATTCCTTAATAGTTACCACTGTAGTTTGTATGGTGGTGTGTCAGTTCAGGGAATCAAGATTACTACACAGTTGTGGAAATGGATGCAAAATAATGGCTACATCGTGACAAGTTGTTTTGATCGGTAAAGTAAAATACTACTGTATATGGTTCAGTTCCAGATACCGGTGACACAAGGTTGAGTGCCTTTGCAGATACACTGTGATCTGTACGTTGTAATGCACATGTGTACATGATAAACTCAGGCATTCAATTGTTGAAATTGCACTTATTCTTCTTAAGAAAGTGGAAAAAGATACTTCATTAAATGTGCACATATTCCGAGTGTACTTTTTCTGCACTTAAACAAAGGGCACAGTTTGGACTTGTCGTTATTTATGGGTTAGTATGCTATGATTTGACTGTTCTGGCCCACTTGAGAACAAATGTGGCTGTATGTGGACCCTGAACTGAATTGAGTTTGACACCCCTGATTTACACCCTTTGCTTAAAGGGATACTTCACATTTTTGAAGTGGGGTTGGTTGAGGTAATTAACCATAAACTGTGTATTACCCAAAGTAGATGTTGATAGCCACCACCTGTTGGGAGGAGAAAACAGGGGTACCGGGACAGAAGTAAATTGTGGTAACGCTTTTGACATGAACAGCAAATTGAGTAATTGAGCTTCCTAAAATACAGTATGTCCCATCTAAAATATTTTCGTCATTTTATTTTTTTCAAACAATCAAACGATCAAGGCAGCAGTAAACCATCATCAACCCCATGTTCTGCTAGGAAAGAAATACGGATTTTTGGTGATGTTTGACAGCTTTAAAGAGGTCATTGATAAAAGCTTACCGTCGGATAAGGCTGTCTCATATCAAGGCAAATCATTAAAGAAAATATTCTAAATATAGAGTACACTTGAACTGATATTGATTTGGTTTAAATGGGCCTTTCTTTAGGTGTCTGAAAAATGTCCACCGCTGCATCTGTCTTCAGCAATTACTACTGAGCAGTACATGCTTCTCTAACCTGTAGTTAATACACTGACCATGGATAAGCACCTCATACAACCCCGCTTAAAAATAAAACGATTTATTTGAGTAAAGATTTCCTAATTACAAATACAATTCCTGCAATAAAAATCTTCTCATTTTATTGGCATCTTTGAAATGACAGTCAGTGTCAGTCCCTTCACATAAATACACACACAGTGTACAACACCCCCCACTGAGTCACAGATTGACCAATCATTACTGAAGCTCGTTTTTTTGCCACTTTGGTTGAACATTGATGGTTGTGAAGTTGCAGCTGCAGCCCGCTGTGAGGGGTTCTAGCAGCTTCTGACGTGTTCTCTTGTGATAAGGTGCTACGGCTCCTGTGAGGTGTGTGTTTGAGTGTGGGAGGACACGAAGCTTTGTGATGCCTGGTGTCTATCGATCGCATAGGCTTTACAGTAGAGACGTGCAGACAGGCCGCTTCCTGTCTGGATAAAAGTGCAAAGCTCATGCCTGACTCCTGGCACGAGAAGTGATAGAGAGCAGCAATGAAAGCAAAGCATGTTGGGATACCCTTTGGGGAGGTTCACAGAGTGCATCTACCTGTAAATGAAGCAGTAAGAAGAATGTATTGTAGGTTAAAAGCAGATGAGGCAACATTAAGTGAGATGTACTTGTCTGGACTTGTTTTCATCCTTATATAGAAATACATTAAAAACTAATTGGGGTTTGCCCCTGCGAAACAACACAATATATATCATTTAAGAATTAGACATTAAGTGCAAAAAAAACATATTATCTTAAAAATCCTGATCGTAATCACTCAAGATCAGAAAACACACTTCCCACAAAAATATAAGAATGATATGTTAAATGTAATTAAATAACGTGTCTAGACGGTCTAGACGAAGTATGTGTATCAGTTCTGGCATCATCAATTAGGAGATCGGTGTCTCTGGCATCAGTTGTTACCTGCTGCAGTCAGGTTTGTTCTCTCTCGTTGTGAGAGTATGCCATCTTGTGGCTAAACCAGGTAGCACCGTCAACAGGGATATTATTAAAGGAAAAATCCCCCCTAAATTCACAAATATATAAAATAATGATAGTGTATTTGTACTTCTGTGTCTCCTTTTTGTATACCTGCCCATTGAAAACAGATGTAAATAAGCAAAGTCTGGGGCAATTACTTTGAATTGCAACTGTCACTGCAAAAATAGCCAATATAATGAAATAATCTTCAAAAATAGCTTTACTAACTGGATTTTATTATGCTGTATATACATTCAGAAGCAAAAAGTTGTTGCTCATTATGAATAATTCAGTGTCAGTGGACCAGACAACAACTCAATACAATCTAGTGTTAGCAAAATGGCACATTTTCCACCATTCCCTCAGCCTGATGTAATATTAGTTATTAAAACACAACGATTACTAGTTATATTACTAAGTTTATGGTTTTGTTTTCGGATTTTGACAGACTGTTGTCTTTGAGGGTAAAATAGTTCCAATTATGTTGTTACAGAAATATCATAATGGCATTTAACTTTAGGAAGAATATCGTGGGTAAGAGATACAAGAATGTGCCCTGCTGTCCTCGACCACTTTGAGCCTGTATCCCTTTTTTCTCTCTCGGATGTAGTCAAGCACCTGCGGCCGACAAACTGCACCTCAGACAGCATTCCCTCTCGCCTTCTCAGAGATGTTTTCGATTCAGTTGGAGCAAGTATTTTATTGCTTATAAACACCTCTCTTAGCTCAGGATGTGTCTCAGCTGCCTTCAAACATGCCATGGTCAAGCCACTACTTAAAAAGAAAAATCTCGACCCCTCCATTCTCGCAAATTTTAGGCATCTCCCAGCTACCTTTTTTATCTAAAGCCCTAGAGCGAGTAGTCTACGTCCAGCTACAGTCTTTCTTAACCACGCATGGAATCCAGGAAAAGTTTCAGTCTGGCGTCAAACCCATGCACAGCACTGAAACAGCCCTTTTAAGAGTTTTTAATGATCTGCTCCTAGCCGCCGACTCAGGTAGCCCAGCTGTCCTGGTGCTGTTAGACACACTGTGGACCATAGCATCCTGTTGTCACGGCTTGAACAGTCCGCTGGCATCACAGGCTCTGCCCTTGCATGGTTCAGGTCACCTGACAGACCGCAGCTTCTCAGTGCAGCTAGGTGCCTTCTCCTCTGCTAAAGCCCCTCTTACCTGTGGGGTTCCCCAAGGCTTTATTCTGGGCCCCATCCTCTTTTTACTGTACATACTGCCCCTAGGTTCAATTCTCAAAAAACACAATATTCCCTTCCACTGCTACGCCGACGATGTAAAGATCTATCTGCCTCTCAATTCAAATGTCAACTCACTACAGCAGTTGATGGACTGCTTAACAGAGATAAAATCCTGGCTGAGCAAAAACTTCCTCACCCTCAACGAGAGCAAGACTGAGGTTATATTTTTTGGACCCCAACCTCCAGCCTCTCCGGTTGATATTCTGGGCTCTCTCAATAAAAAACCTTGGAGTGACCTTCACTAGCACTTTTAAATTCGACAAGCAGGTCAGCACCGTAGTCAAATCCTGATTTTTTTTAAATAAGACTATTGGCCAAAACCAAGTCATATTTATCTTTTAAAAACTTAGAAAGGGTTATTAATGCCTTCGTAACCTCAAGACTGGATTACTGCAATGCTCTGTATGTGAGTATGGACCAGGCCTCAATTAGACGCCTGCAGCTGCACGTCTTCTGACTGGCCACAAAAAACGTGACCACATCACCCCAATTCTGGCCTCACTACACTGACTTCCAATTTGGCTCCGAATAGATTTTAAAATCCTTTTATTTGCTTTTAAAGCACTAAATGGGCTGGCTCCAGCCTATGTAGCCGAACTCCTCCATCGCTACACCCCAGCCAGAGCTTTAAGGTCTGCTGACCAGCTGCTGCTGATAGTGCCCAAGACCAGGCTCAAAACCCGAGGGCACCAAGCCTTCGCAGCAGCTGGCCCCAGGCTCTGGAACACTCTGCCCCTCCATGTGAGGTCGGCCCAGACACTAGGGGTTTTTAAATCTATTCTTAAAACACACTTCTTCTCCCTGGCCTTTTAGTCAGAGCGGAGCACGACTCCTGACTTTTCCCTGTGTTTTCTATATATCTGTTGTAATTTATTGTCTTTTATTGTGATTGTAGTAATGTGTTTTTATTACATGTACAGCACTTTGGCTCGACCAAAAATCGCTTTTAAATGTGCTTTATAAATAAACCTTGATTTGATTTGATGTACAGAAATGTCCCCAATTCATTTACCATCTCTTCCTCATATTTTTTTCCCCTTCCTAATCGAGAAATCTCCACTCTAGCTTGTGAAACACATATTGTCCCAGCAGATGGTGCTATGTTACCAGAAGAGTTTCATTAACCTCCAATTTGCTCACTTATGCAAATAATACCTCATGATTAACCCCCTGATAATTTCTCCACATCCACCACTGCACACAGACCTCTGCTCTTACATCTCCTCCAATTACATTGATTTCAGCACATCGATGTGGAGGCAGTGATCATTTCTCAGACCATTTATTCCGATACCTCCACTGGTTGAATAAGAATTGGTTCTCCAGCGAAAAAGGGTGAATCAAAGCAATACATCACAAGCAATTTGTGTCGGCAGACTCCTTCAGACTTCATAATGGTCTTTATCAGGCTACAGCAGCAGCGTGCTTCAATAAAGATGGAAACAGATGGTTTTCTGCTCCTTGCGTTTTCACTGGGGAACCCCGTATTAACAGTCTGCAGAAGTGAAATCTCATGAAGGCAGGGTCTTAACATTGGCAGCGAGGATTTTGACCCTAGATTGAAGATATTCGATTTTCGACAGGTGTTCTCACTTGTGTCCGGAAGCTCCATTATTCTGCGCCTCCATATGAGTGTGTTTGCTCTGTCAGGGTGCCAATTAAGGCGTGTGATCAAGTGCAGGCCTCACTGTTTGCCCGCGACAGGCCACAAGACGTAGTGCTCTGTGTCCACATCTCAGAGGATGGATGGTGTGTTTGTGGACAGTGTGTGTTCTCTCAGTAAAACAGTTGGGACAGATTTTATTACCATCCATCACCGCCAACATCCTTTTAGGAAACGGGCCCGGTTTTCAGCTTTTGAAGGGATTTTGTCGCACACAAACTTTCTAAAGTTGAAGCAACACTTTTTATTTCCATTTCCTGGAAGAATGAACTATAAAAGACATTTCCCGGTCTTAATTGAGCAGGATTAGGTATAATATGTTGGTAAATGATGTGGATTTATGGTTAATCTTTGGCAATATTCTTCTTTTTTTTGTGCCCAGTACCCTAAATGTGCTCGGCTTCATCCTCTTTTTCATCATCATGAGGACTTTAACCTTATTTCCTGTGCCCCTCTATTGGATTACTTAATGAGTTTCAGAGTCAAAAAGCAAAAACTGCTGCCAAAATGGTATTTTTGGGTCCCAAAAGCCAAGCCTTGTTGTTATCTGTGAGCAGCAGCGGTATTCTTCACGAGGCTGGGGCGGTTAATGAGAATTTTATGAGATTGCCCCCCCCCCCCCCCCCCCCCTTACTTGTGCTGCAGGAGAAGACTGATGAGCCTGAACTTGCAAATAAAGTAAAAACAATCAGGGGAGAGGGTGGAAGGATAATCACACACATGCACACACACATATAGCAGATTAAAAGAGATGTGCTCGTATTCTTGGAAGATTGATTGTGTCAATATTCACTTCATTTATATGGTGCAAGATGTCTCCTCTTAGGTTTCTTCCTTCAGCTACAGGAGAAAACTCCAACTGTTATTTAAACTTGTCTATTTTCTCAACTGGATTGCAATATTATTAGTTAGACTAATTAGAATTCACTGCAATAAAGTGGTCATAAATGGTATAAGGGTGTTAAATGGGGCTAATGTTGGCTGATATGCCTGAGATCAACACAAGATGTCAACTAATCTAATTGCCTTTTAGTATTTTAGGTATTTTCAGAACTCGGACACATGTTCCCAGTCCAAACTAAAATGTATTCTTATGTACCTTCTTGAATACCTCCACCAATGTCAAATTTCCTTTCTCGTAATGTTAACACATCATTTGTAGATCACCCCTTGATTTGGATCTGCTCTAAATGGGTTCTTCCTTGGCTAATGCTACGCCTTTACACCAAGTTTCATGAACATTGTCCAGTTGTTTTTCTGTAAGCCTACTGACAAACAAACAAAGCAAAAATATTACATTACCGATACTGTCTTACTTTTTTTAATACACAAATGGTCCTTTTATGAAATCAAGAACCTGGGACTTGATCTCGGCTGGATTTTAAGATCAACATTGACCATGAAAAGGCCACTTGAGCCCCATAGATCCACCAGTTTATACACATTGTTTAGTGTGAAATGTTGCTCTGGACTCCATTTAGGAGGCATCAACCACCCACTCTGGGCTCTGCGGACTGACAGTAGTGTGAATGCCTGTGTTTGTGCATGTGTAAGCTCTCATTAAACCTTCAAAATGAGTCCTGTTAACCTGTCAGCCAACCCACATCTCCCCTGACTGCTGCCACAGGGAGGCCATTTTGGATATTGATAGCATTGTTGTCAAGAAGGGTAGCTCTTTGTAAATGTGAAGGATGGGTGTTGTGCACCGTCAAAAGTGCTAGTCAATCATGTTTCATGTTTATTTTGTATTGTTTTTCACTTCCTGTTTTGTTTTTGTCACGTCTCATTTCAGGTCCCTTGACTCCCTTTCCTCATGTGTTCTCCCACCCTCATCAGTATCAGCCCCGCCCCTGATTGTGTTCACCTGTGTCTTGTTGTTGAGTGTTTTTAAATTCCCCAATCTCCCAGCGTTCAGTGTCAGTTCGTCTTGTCCTCATGACAGAGCTATGCTCTTCAGCTCGTTTTGATTTCAAAGCCTATGTGGCTCCTGAAACCTATTATAAGTTTAGTTCCTCACGTTGTGAGTGATTTTCTGTTTTGCCTTGCTCAAACCTTTTTTGTCATCTCTTAAGAGTGATCTTCTTTTGTTACCTTTTTTGTGCAAATAAAGTATCTTAATTGTACTTTACCTTTGGCTCCCGGGTCGTGCATTTGAGTCCTTATCCTTGTGTAACCAAGTTCATAACAGAACGAACTGACCACAATGGACTCAGCCGACCCAAAAACTCTTCACGCCGCCCTGTCAGCCCAAGGCGTGAGGATTTTTTATCATGAGGAACAACTGGGATTAATCAGCCAAGGAGTGCAGACACTGGTAGGAAACCAGGCCGAACTTCAAGTTTCCGTCTCTGCACAGATACAACAGCTGACGAATCAGATGCAACAGTTCATCACTCACCTTCAGACTACTCCGCCGATGACGTCAGTCACAGCTGACCGCCTGCATGTCGCGTATCCTGTTGACGCTGTCAATCCAAGCCAGGCTGTGTCTTCCTCACTACGGCTGGCTCTCCCGGAGAGGTTTTCCGGTGATTCCATCAATTGCAGAGCTTTCCTGGTGCAGTGCGACCTGCATTTCCAACACAACCCAGGCGCTTTTTCATCAGACCATGGTAAAGTGGCGTTCATTGTGTCCCATTTAACGGGAAGAGCTACAGCCTGGGCTACTGCAGAATGGTCCAGAGACACGGAACTATGTTACTCATTACCCGACTTCACAGACACTATGAGTCGTATTTTTGACCATTCATCACCTGCAACAGAAGCCATCCGAAGACTACTCCAGATGCGGCAGCATAAGCGCCAGGTGCAGGGGCGGACTGGGACTAAAATTCAGCCCTGGAAACTGACCCAGTCCGGCCACATGAAATATCAAATGTTAGAAATTCGCTGTTTATTATTTAAAGTTTTACGTCCGATTCGCTCCTTTTTTTCCTCTCTGTGCACAGCTCCAGTTTGGGCATTGGCCTGTCATCAGATTACATTTTTAGTTGCTGCTGTAGCGGAAGTTTAGTACAATTATTTTTTGATGAAATTCTCCACCCTCCATAATTGCTTCAGTTGCTTACTACTTTTTAAGGGTGGTGATGACAGTTACAGTACGAACTGAAGTTGATGCGATTTGATTGGATTGTGAGGCATGAGTGAGCCTCATCTGATTGGTCAATCCCTCCATTTCTTTTCAACAAGGGAAGCCAATTTTGGCTAGCCTCCTCTCGCAACAGAGTGCAATACTGTTTCATCATAACATCTAGAGGGGCGCTGTTTCACTCTTTGTAAAATACTCAAAGAGAATGGGGGAGAGACGGGCCGGCAGAATAATTACCGAAACTAAACAAAGTGTTTTTATTTATTTATTAAAATTATAACTACAATCCAAAAAAACAGGGGAAGCCTGGCATCCCTTGGCCTCCAGGAGAAAACGCCACTGAGTTCAAGGGATAATTCTCACCCACCTCTTGCTCTTGCCCTGCACGTGTATGTGCCAGTTGAGCTGGTTCTTCCACCAGCTCAACTCTCTGTCCCTCATCATGAACGCAGGAGGCTGGCTGTATATCTGAACTCACGCCCTCATCATTCTCTTCATCATCTTGCACTTGTTCTAAGCTGCTGCTAATAGTGCTTGTAGCAGCACTGCTGCCAAAAAGGTCTGTCAATTTGCGACATTTATATGCTTCACCTGCGAGTGACTTCACCTTTTTCTCTCTTGCCTTCTCGGCCCCACCTTTTTCTTTTTGTTTTTTTTTATTTGTATCCATGTTTTTTCATTCTCCCTGTCTGCCGCGGCGTCTAATCCCTTCTCTTCGTGTGGCCGGTCTTTTTTCTTCTTCGTGTGTGATTATTTGACAGATAAGAACCACACAACTACATTAGCGCCCTCTGTCGGCCGTCAGTGCAATTTAAATGATGACGTTAAACTATTTTTTTTTTTTTAAAGGGCCGGCCGGCCGTCAACGGACCTTGACGGCCGGCCGTTCTGTGGTTCTCCAGATTCTACAGATGGCCAGTCCGCCCCTGGCCAGGTGGTGGATTATGCTATCGAGTTTCGCACGGCAGCAGCGGACAGCGGGTGGAATATTCCGGCTCTTCGCGACGCTTTTCTGACTGGATTATCAGATCCAATCAAGGACCAGCTGGCTCCCCTGGAGGTACCCTAGGACCTGGAGTCTCTCATCGCCATTTCCATCCGGATCGACAACCGTCTTCAGGAAAGAGAGAGAACGTCGACGCAGCCGTGACGGACATCCCAGTTTCCAGGGCTTTTCTCCACGAGCCTTTCCACCAGAGGAGGTTTTCCAGCCAGCGGATTCGGTCCGTTGGAGGACAGCACCTCCGCCTGATGCAGATAAACCCATGCAGTTGGGAAGGACCAGGCTTTCCATGGAGGAGAGACAGCGCCGGCTACGAGAAGGGTGTTGTTTCTACTGTGGCCAGCCGGGTCACCAACTCGCGTCATGTCCGGGAAAAGAGCAAGCTTACCAGCCAAGAGGAGGGCGCTGGTGAGCAAGTTTCCCACAGACTTTCCTCCTCGTCCAGTTACCAAGGTAAACATTTTTATTAATGATCAGGTCATTACCCAAGGAGTGCTAATAGACTCAGGAGCGGACGAAAGTCTTATGGATTGGGGCATAGTCAAACAGCTTGGTATAAAGACTGTTCCTCTATCTTCCCCCATTAACGCCAGTGCTTTAGTCGGACGTTTGTTGTTTACAGTCACCCACTGCACAGAACCTATCCAGATCACTATAAATAATGACCACACTGAAGTTATGCAGTTTCACATTTTTGAATCGGCTCAGCATCTGATTATTTTGTGTTTTCCGTGGTTAAAAATCCACAACCCACACATTGACTGGCGCTCAGGAAAGGTTAAGGAGTGGGGAGAGGATTGCATTAACAGGTGTAAACATTAACGCTCTGTTAAAGCACCAACAGACCCTAGTAGGATCGTCATAGATCACCCAGACTATCCTGACCTGCATAAAGTACCGTCATGTTATCATGATCTAAAGGAAGCCTTTAACAAATCAAAAGCTATGTCGTTACCTCCTCACCGACCTTTTGATTGCCCCATTAATCTCTTACCGGGGGCTCCCATTCCCAAGGGAAAACTGTATTAGATCTCAAGGCCAGAGAGAGCGGCAATGGACGACTACATTTCCTCTTAAATCAGGGATTATCCGTCCTTCATCTTCCCCAGCTGGAGCAGGGTTTTCTTCGTAGGAAAAAAGGACGGTTCTCTGAGACCTTGCATAGACTACAGCCCTCTTAATGACATTACGGTGAAAAACCGCTATCCTCTGCCACTCATGTCCTCTGCTTTCGAGCTACTTCAGACTGCCAAGATTTTTACCAAGCTGGACTTAAGAAATGCATATCACTTGGTTAGAATAAGGGAAGGGGATGAGTGGAAAACAGGGTTTAACACTCAGAGCGGTCACTATGAATACCTTGTGATGCCTTTTGGACTGTGTAATGCACCGGCTGTGTTTCAGGGTTTTTGTGAATGAGGTGTTGCGGGGATTTTGAATGTTTCTGTGTTTGTGTACCTTGATGACATTTTGATTTTCTCACCAGACTCTAAGTCCCATGTTCACCATGTCCGTCAGGTTCTGCAGAAACTACTCGAAAATCAATTATATGTCAAGGCAGAGAAGTGTGAGTTTCACGTAGAAAAGGTGGCCTTTCTAGGATATATAATCTCACCAAACCAGATGCAGATGGAACCTGCTAAAGTCAGTGCAGTTTCCAAGTGGCCAACACCAGACTCCAGGAAGAAGGTTCAGCAGTTCTTAGGGTTTGCAAACTTCTACAGAAAGTTTATAAGAAACTTCAGTTCTGTAGCTGCTCCTCTGCATGTTCTGACTTCTTCCAAAGTTCCCTTCAAGTGGACTCCCCAGGCTGACTGCGCTTTCCAGCTCCTCAGGGAGAGGTTCACCACAGCTCCGATTCTCACCATTCCGGATCCCCAGCGACAGTTTGTGGTCGAGGTCGATGCTTCCAATGAGGGAATTGGAGGCATTTTGTCCCAAAAATCCTTGAAAGACAACAGGATACACCCATGTGCCTTCCTGTCGCGGAAGCTGACGACGGCAGAGAAGAACTACGATGTGGGAAATAAGGAACTGTTAGCTGTAAAAGCTACTCTTGAGGAATGGAGACACTGGTTGGAGGGGGCAGAACAGCCGTTCTTAGTTTGGACAGACCATAAGAACCTGGAGTATATCAGAAAGGCTAAACGCCTCAACTCTCGGCAGGCCAGGTGGACTCTATTTTTCAGTAGGTTCAACTTCACTCTCTCTTTCCGCCCCCGGATCTCAGAATCAGAAGCCTGATGCCTTGTCTCGCCTTTTCGAACCAGAACCCTTTTCTGTAGAGCCCAAGACCATCCTTCCATTAAACCGTATGGTCGTAGCTTTTTCCTGGCAACTAGAGTTGGACGTTAAACAGGCTAACACATTAAACCCAGTACCTAGCAAGTGTCCAAACCACCTGCTCTTTGTTCCTGTGTCTCTCCACTCCAAGGTCATCCACTGGGCCCACACGTCGGTGATCTCATGCCACCCTGGAGTTAAAAGGACTATGTACAGGATTAAGCAGCGTTTCTGGTGGCCAGCCATGAAGAAGGATGTGCAGGAGTACGTAGCGGCTTGTCCGGTGTGTGCCTGCAATAAAACCTCGTCCCAGGTCAAGATGGGTTTGCTCCAACCACTGCCGATTCCTCAACGTCCCTGGTCACATATATCTATGGACTTTGTGACAGGTCTCCCCTTGTCCAGAGGCAAAACTACGGTTCTGACAGTGGTGGACCGGTTTCTCCAAGATGGTTCATTTCATTCCGCTAACCAAGATCCCCTCTGCCAAGAGTACCGCAGAGGTCATGATGAACCAGATATTCAGGATCCACGGATTCCCAAATGACATTGTTTCTGACAATTCATTTCAGCCTTCTGGAAGGAGTTTTGCAGACTCATAGGCGCTACTGTCAGCTTGTCTTCAGGTTACCACCCTCAATCAAATGGACAGTCGGAGCGCCTGAATCAGGAACTGGAGACTACACTACGCTGTCTCGTTTTCCAGAACCAGACCAACTGGAGCGACCACCTCACTTGGGTGGAGTTTGCCCACAATACTCTTCCCACGGCGGCCACAGGTCTCTCGCCTTTCCATTGTGCCAATGGTTATCAACCGCCGCTGTTCTCAACCGACGAAGGGGAAGTTACGGTACCATCAGCTCACACCTTGATTAGACGCTGTCGCCGAGTTTGGGCTGGAGCTCGCCAATCTCTGCTTCGAAGTTCGACTCGGATGAAGGCTGTAGCAGACGTCCACCGCAGGGCCGCTCCCATCTACAAACCGGGTCAAAAGGTGTGGCTTTCCACCAAGGACCTACCACTTCAGGTGGCTTCCAAGAAGTTGACTCCAAGGTTTGTGGGGCCTTTTCCGGTGTCAAGAGTCATCAATCCGGTGTCTGTGCGCCTAAGACTTCCCAGACCCATGGGGGTACATCCTACATTCCACGTCAGCAAGATAAAGCCAGTTCATGAGCACGCTTATTCCCGCCTCCAAGCCCCCTCCACCACCCCAGTTCTTCGAAGGTGGCCTAACGTACAAGGTCCGCAAGTTGCTGGAGGTCCGCAATAGGGGTCGAGGAAAGCAATTCCTGATGGATTGGGTGGGTTATGGTCTCGAGGCAAGATGCTGGGTTCCTGCGAGGTTTATTGTGGATAAAACCCTGATTCAGGATTTTTATGATCGGCCTGGGCCGTCAGGAGTCGGCCCTAGAGGGGGGGGGGGTACTGTTGTGCACCGTCAAAAGTGCTAGTCAATCATGTTTCATGTTTATTTTGTATTGTTTTTCACTTCCTGTTTTGTTTTTGTCACGTCTCATTTCAGGTCCCTTGACTCCCTTTCCTCATGTGTTCTCCCGCCCTCATCAGTATCAGCCCCGCCCCTGATTGTGTTCACCTGTGTCTTGTTGTTGAGTGTTTAAATTCCCCAGTCTCCCAGCGTTCAGTGTCAGTTCGTCTTGTCCTCATGACAGAGCTATGCTCTTCAGCTCGTTTTGATTCAAAGCCTATGTTGGCTCCTGAAACTTATTATAAGTTTAGTTCCTCACATTGTGAGTGATTTTCTGTTTTGCCTTGCTCAAACCTTTTTTGTCATCTCTTAAGAGTGATCTTCTTTTGTTACCTTTTTTGTGCAAATAAAGTATCTTAATTGTACTTTACCTTTGGCTCCCGGGTCGTGCATTTGAGTCCTTATCCTTGTGTAACCAAGTTCATAACAATGGGTCCATTTTCGTGGTGTTATTTTAGGAAACATGAGCTTTTATAAGGACGTGTAATCCCAGTGTGTGTGTGTGACTGCAGCAGAATCCTCCAGATCCCCGGAGGCTTCGTAAGCTGCCATCTTGTTTCTGAGCCTCACTTTTTAAATCTTTATCAGTGGTAGGCTTGTCACAATAACTTATTATGTTGGACAACATCGTGACCCAGGAATAATTGCAGCAACGTATATCATTGTCATTTTAAGACCATTTTATTCCACCAATATAACTCCACACATTTGGTGAATGTATCTTGGTCACACAAATGAACACATGTCAAGCCGCTAGATGTATTTTCACAATCCCTTTTCTAATGTGTGGTGACGAAGCTGTTTGTGCTTCCAAAAAACCCCCCATCAGGGTATTCTTATAAGACTGCAGAGCCAACGTGTAAGAATGAGATGTGGGCGGTTTCACCTCGAAGCTCTTCATTTTGTGACTCAGCCATTATGTATGACTTTTGGATCTGTTTTCGTGCTCAAACATTAAAAAAAGCTTCAAGTAGGAGTGTTCCAGTGCTCTTTCAGAAGTTGTTCCACTTTTTCCCTGACAACAAATTTACATTTTTAATGTTATGTGTTCTCCAGTACAGTATTGGTATTAAAGCTTTATATAACAGCTTCGAACTGTACACACAATGTTGGCTGTGAAAAAGTTAACCACAACACCCTTAGACTGAAAGCAAGGCAATATCCTTTATATAGCACATTTCAACAAGTACTTTACAAAAACAAACATTTAAAGCATTAAGATAAAATACAACCGAAACACACTTAACATACATTTTTAAACAGTAATTAAAAAGCCAAAAGAACACAAATTAAACAAGATAAAATCGAATAACACAGATGTAAAATACAAGAACAAAAGTAACAGTGCAGTGTAAGACATTAATAGTTATTTGATTTAATAAAAGCATAGGTGGGAAGTAAATGTACTCAAGTACTGTACTTAAGTACCATTTCAGATACCACTGTAGATTCCACTACAATTCAGAGGTAGATGGTGTACTTCTACTCCACTACATGTATTTAATACCTTTAGTTACTCTGGATGAATGATGTGAAATATAATCAAGTGTTAAATCAGACTTTAGTTCCACCTGGAGTAAATTCACGAGCTACCCTGCAGTATACAAAGTCATTCAAACTAGCTGCACCTTTACCAGCTTTGAGAACACTTTAATGATCAATCATTATAAAACATATCATATATATTATTTTGAAATGGACCAATCTGCACAATGACTACTTTTACTGCTACTTTAAGAATATTTTGATGCTAATACTTGGGTACTTTTACTTGAGTAACATTTTGAATGCAGGACTTTTACTTTTAACAGAGTACTCCTAAACTCTGGTACTTCTACTTAAGTATACACTTCTCCCACCTCTGAATAAAAGGCAGGGGCAAACAGAAAAGTCTTCAGTCTTGGTTTAGAAGGAGTTGTAGTGCAGTTTTCTAGGAGTTTGTTACACCTATGTTGAGTATAATATCTAAACTGATCTGCATAATGAATTTGATTGTGTCCTATAAACAAAACAGGACCTCATAAGGAACATATACAACTTTGTTATTGATCAGGATCAGATTTATATAGAGTGCAGTGAAGGAGAAGGAGTGTGCACTGCAATAACTGAAACGTTGACTTTAATTATATGTGTTATATCAACAACTTACACTTAATTGTATAAGGTGAGTTGAAAGCAATAATATTAAATTGAACCAAATATTTATTATTTAAACGTAATATTATTGCTTTCAACTAACCGTTAAACAGTTTTTTCTGTGTGTCGATCCAAGGTTTTTTACTTCCCCGGCTTATGTACTTGAGTAACTACACTGAAAATAATGATTGACAGGTCATATCCCTGAATCAGCATGAGTGTGTAGAACTGCTGAGACACACTTGATGCCCCGTGTTTGTAATGCAGCGTTAGTTCGCTCGGTGGATGATTGAAACCCTGCGTCGCCGCCCTCCGCTCGCTCTGGGTTTGATTACTTTCCCCGATGGACTCTCCAAGTGCGTCCTGGGATCGGCTTTGTCTCTGTTATTTTATGTATGAGTAAACCAATAACTATCACCAGAGGTAGTGTTGACAAAGCTAAATATATAGTATGAGGTATGTTGGGGCCAACTGGAGAACGGCCAGCTTTTCGATATTAAACAATGGCTGTTCTTCTGTGGTGCCAAAACAGCATTTTGTTTCTGTGGGATGTGATTTCAATCTTTAATGTTAGGACTGTTTTGTGCACTGGCTTTTGATGTTGACAATATTGTTGCGGATCACAAAAATAAAACCAATTCCTGAATTTGTCGTTCACATAAAACCTCTAATGTTTCCATAGTATTAAGGTTTGTAAATGTAGCTTTGTGTAGCCATAAGATGTCGTCCATCTAACAATAGAGCGTTGAAGTAGGTTTAGAGTAGAGACATAAGGAGTGGAAGAAAATGGGAATATCTAAGGTCAAGACATGAGGCTCTTCTTTGTCCTCTGTCAGGAATTGTAGAAGTGGGATTGAGAGGTCAATCGACCACAGCGGTGAAACCCCAAGTCTTTCCTGCACTGTCCAGCTGAGAGGATTCCCATTTCCTGTTTTATATTTCCTACACTGTAGTATAGGAGTGTCCTCAAAAGACAAACCAATGACAAAATCTCCTCTTTGAGACCTACTTCCAAGGGGGAACATGTCAAAGGATTCTTGTACAGCTTTGGTGAAAACAACTTGACTATAAAGAGGAATTTCCCAGAAGGTTGCAAGCAATACCGTGAGACATAGACTGCCTCAGTAACTAACATGTATCGTCCCCTGCTTTTCTTTGGTGAGCCGCGATGAGTGTCTTACACAACCCCCTTTGAAATCTTGCGAATGAAAAATTGAGAATAATGGTATCTTGGATTTCATCAGCTGAAAAACTGCATGAGTTTGAGGTTGAAAATAACCTCAAGAGAAAAGCCAACAAGACAAGAACATGAAAGATAGTCAGAAGAAGAGTTGAAAAGTGAGTTGGAAGATAAAGGAACATCAGGGAATTGTTTTGCTTTAAAGTTACACAATTCCTAATAATCATTTTGAAAATACTGTAAATTAAATTTGTGTGACAGCTCTGTTAGTCACCCACAAGCTTGTTTTGTATTTTGGAGTCCCAACAAATCTGTTTAATGCATTTCCTTCTTCCAAAAACATTTGCAAAGCTTTTAATTGATATCCATAGCGCTAGCTGTAAAGAAAACTGCCATAAATAATGACTTCCATCAACAGGAAGTCACTAGAACACGCTAAAAATAAAGCAATTTAACCCAACAACAGTGCCATGACAGCAGGTTAACTGGTGGAGCTCTGCCAAAACAAGGGTTTATTTATTAATGGTTTATACCAGGGGTAGGCAAGTAAGTTTGGCCGTGGGCCAATTTTTTGCTGAGCCGCAAGATGGCGGGCCAGAACATAATCAAAGCCTAATTCAAGGAATTGATTTTGGTAAGAGGGCGCAGCGCCCCTGTTCCCCGGTTCAGAAAAAACTCTGATATCGCTGATAAGCCTCCCCATCAACACTCTGATGCGCAGTCAGATCTGCTGATTGGTTCACTGATGATATAGGCGCCCAATCCAGAGCCTCTGGCTAGACCCGCCCAAAGGGAGGCTCGTCCTCTCTTTCAGTCCCAAAGCCAGGGCTATTATCTGTATTTTAACTGACTTATCTTTTAAATTGAGGTGTATTTATTGTTCTCTTCAAAGTTTATTTTTCTCTGAAATGTTAGGGAGGATGGTCCTCCCTTTCCTCAATGGACGAGCCTCCACTGAGTAAAGTAGAATTATTAACTAGCAGTGTTATTTAACATGCTTTTATTCTGATAAGTATTGTCAAGTTCTCTGGGTTTTTGGCATTTATTTGAGTGTTTGCCCACATTTGAGAGGCTTGAGGGACAACTGGAATCCTTGTTCCTTTTCTTTATTTCAACTTTTCAAGGACACATTAGGATTCTTTCAGGTTGAAAACCTTTAAAAAATACCAAAGGACAAAATAAATCAATTACAGCAGTTTTGCTTTGCAATTTCATATATTATAACCTAAATTAATCAGTAACCAAGTATTTTACTCAAACTCAATGTATTTAATAGTTAAATAAGTACTTTAATTGACCTGGTTCCCCCCAACCACACATTTGCCATATGTGACCCGCTCTATCGAAATCAGTCGAAAGTCGCAACGGCTCATTTCAAAATAAAAACATTTGCGTAAAAACATAGTTTTTCGGGGATCGGGTGTTTTGTTTGATTTTAAATAAACAAAGTCTTGGCTTTCAGAATATGACATTTTTATTTCCAAAATCACACGATAAATACATGTTTGAAGCTTGTAAAGGGAAGATGACAGCTCTCCCTCGCCACTCTGCTCTTCCACAGCGCCGCTTCCCCTCCCTCCGCTGACATTATGAATGTAAGCGGATATGTCGGGACAGAATTTATTTTACCGGACAAATTTGAAACTTACCGGTCATGTTTCAATAATAATAATAAGAATTGTGTAGCAGAGTTTCCGTTAGCAGGTAATCACCGGACTAGGACCGGATATGCTGATGTTTAAAACTCAGATAATGGGGCTCATTTTTATATTGCTTCAGTTTATAATCGTTACAGATCAAAAAATTCAGATTCATTTTTCAATAAATGATTCCACAAACAACATAATTATTACATTCAAACAAACTACTTGTAGTAGATGAAGTACATTATTCAAAAGTTTACATTAACTTTTAATAATAACACGGGAGAAACGGATGCTCTCTTTTCCCCTCTCCCTCCCTCTCTCTCCTGACAGCCCGTCAGTTTCTCATGCAGCTCGCTAAGCAGTGGGCGGGGCTTCAGGTGATCATGCAGATCTGCGTGTCTCCATCAGACTCAGCAGCTGATCTGATCTCTCTCTCGGGTCCGGTTACACTTCACTCGCGTTTATGTCCATATCGATCAGATCCAGCTCTCCTGATCGGCCTTTATAGAGAGCACCGATCAAACTATTAAGAGTGAATATCGGCCGATAATGACCGGCGGCCGATAATGACCGGTGGCCGATAATGACCGGCGGCCGATCTATCGGCGGCTAACGGAAACCCTGATGTGGGACTATGTTGTAAAAAAAAAATAAAAATAAAAAATATATATATATTTTTGATTCTCAAAATTACGGGCCAAATATTATTGCTGGCGGGCCAACAATGGCCCGCGGGCCGCCTGTTGCCGACCCATGGTTTATACGAAGGGGACACATGCAATATTCATAGACAAAGTTAAAACAGCTACCCGATGCAAGTATCATAGTATTTATAGAAGATTGAGACCTCCATCCTTAGGAAGGCTTTTATAAAACTAGATGATTAAAAAGTGAGGAAACACGAAGGTTTTAAAGAGAATCATTTTAGGATTACAGTTTAGAGTTAAAGTTAAAGAAACAATTAAAATAGCGAAATGGTCATGTGATCTTTAGCCGACTTATAGAGCTCAACAGATGACATCGTACAGTCTATTTGACAGTACAACACCTAATTAAAGCAACAATCTTAATGCTTTCAAAAACGTGCATATTCTGCAGCGAATACTCATGTTAGCGCTTTCATTCTGACATGCTGTCCTATTTTTTCCTTTCTACAGTGCTGTTTACTCTTTCGCCTCCTAATGCACGTCCCTTCCGAAGCAGATGTTTTTATTTTTCTCCTCTGCACCAACATGTTGTTCCTTGAATCCCATCTTATCGACTGGTTGATATCCCATGCTCTGATACATGTGCACGCACCCAGAAACACTCACTCACGCTGTACACTTGGCGAAAGCGCTCTAATGTTTCGGCGGTGACAAAACCGTGACAGCGTCCATTACGGCTCTCTGCCCACACATGTTGAGGAAATCAATACGCCTTCTTCGCTTCGGACCTTTATTTTCCTAGATGCAACCTGACACCTGCACCTCCTTTGTGAGGGTCCAACTGTTATTCTGAGAGATTGCAGATATTAAAAGAAGAAGAACACACAGCATTATGTGCAGCGCTCAAATTGTCAAAGCTAAAGTCATCTCAAACACCCAATGCAATCAAAAGTTCAAATGTGGTACTTGGAGAAACAACGATTCAGGTTTAAAGGATGGGAAGTTCTATGGGATTCATTTTTGAGGAAAACATTGATATTCATGATGCTAATAACAGGGATTTGTTGCAGAGTATGGCAGCAACCATACACCCAGTTAGGTAGAGATATCTCTGGTTATGAAAGGTGTCAGAGTTGTGGAGCCCGGAGGGACCCTTCAGCTAGAGACTGAGCGTTTGTACATGAAGTTGCATTGAGAGGAATAAAGCTTTTTTTCCACGAAACATTCAGGAAAATCAGATCAACGAAAGCTCTACGATTTGTCCTCAAAAATGTCCTATTTCCTCACAGTATGTGGAGATACAGTGAAGCCTGCTCTTGATGCTCATATTACTTCTGGTCTCTCAGTAATCTGACTCCACACCCAGAGGATGAGAGTATTGCTTCAGCTGACAGTGGGGGTCTTTGGGGAGCTCTATAATACAGTACAGTACACAGCTTCAGCTCCTTTAGAGGGCCTTGTCTCTGCAGCTTGTTATCAGTGTGTATTTGACGCTGTCTGCCAGGCATGGTGACAACAGAGTATGCTAATGCTAACATCTCCTCAGCGCTGCGGTCCCACAGTGATTCATCATGCGCTGCTAATATGCACCTCGGTGAGTAGCTGCAGCAGGGCAAAGGTCTCTGGAGCTGGGCTACTCACAGCAACACAAATAGCTTGATATGACAACACTGTCATTGAATAAGAAATGTTATTGCTCTATTTTTTGTGCATTTCATGATCCATATAATAATACATATTGTAATATAACAGTGCTGCTGAGTGATTGTTTAAGAGAAAGATTAAGTCAGTTACTAAGCATACATTCATTTTCATGCGGTAGCTGCTCTAAACACATTGTTAGTCAAATATCTTTTGATTGTTAAACAAAACGTTGCCGTTTCAAAATGATTTGGTGAGTCAGAATTATTTGTATTAGTCCCGCAGAAGGAAATGTACAGTGTTAGAGAAAAGCACACATTAATAGAATTGCAACAAAGTGTTTATATTGCACATTTCAGGTTTATTGCACACGATTGCAACAGTTATACACCTACATTATTACCATGTTAGCATATTCCGTATGTTCAGTAAACACCGCCTTGCAATCAACAATATTCACTAAATGTTTGCACGAGTCATGATGCAATGTAGTACAGTACAAATAGTGTGTGCTGAACAAAATGAGCAATATATTTTTACAACTAAATAATCAATCAACTAATGGTACAATTAGAAGAATTACTGATCAATCAGTTGTGAAATAATAGTTACAGTCTTTGCTGATTTATGGTTATTTGTTTAGGCCTTGATGAGACCAACAAATTAAATTCAACAAGAGGGACTTCGTTCATTTAGACAGTTTAGTATTTTCCAGCATGTCAGGACAGACCAGTGTAACTCTTCCCAAAGTAATTATCCGTCAAACGTCGGACCCTCCAGTTATGTTATGTTGGTGCTGAATGATTCACATTTCTCAAACATGAAACAATTTATTCAAAGCAACAAGATCCTGCCTCTTTTGTGGGTCCCTCTCATTGCTCTGCACTGCTTTAGCAACAGTGTCGTACAGGATGAAGATGCTGCAGCCCGATCCTCTTTACGTATGCACAAAAGGTCTCTCCTGCTCCTTGTTTGCAGCTCATTTGCAGTTTAAGTGGTTCTTTCACCATACAGGCTTGCAGCAAACTAATCTGTCACAAGCATACATGGTGTGTACGAGACATACAGTACACACACAGACGCACACATGCAGAGGAAATGGAAATGTGTGATTTTCATACATATCCTCAGGTTAAGCCTCATCATGTGTGGCCTCATACTCCCACTATTATTGCTCGGGGTCATCGCTAAGTGTTTTATGTGCTTTCGCACAACAGCTGCGGCTTAATGGGGAATTCTTATCAGTCCTCAACAAGGCCTCTCAAAGCAATTCCACAATAAATGCAAATTTAATCTGCAGATTCTTCTCAAATCTCCAATCTACATATCGTCATCTGATATATCTGTCGAAGGCTGTAGCTTGCCTTTATAGATTAGGACCGCAGCCTGATCAAACACAGACTTTCAAACCAAAAATCAATTTGTGTGAGCCCTTTGATTGATGAAAAAGGACTGTGTGTTTCTCTTCTTTAGGGATTTAGATGGAGAGAGGGATGCATCTGGAGACATGCAGACATGAAGCACACACACACACACACTTTCTCAGGTGTTGGTTTAATTAACACAGTTTCTGCGTTTGCACAAACTGCCTCACTGGGACCATGTGAATAAGCACTTTGATTAAATATGAATTAGAAATATTATTTTTTCTTTGATCGGAAATTCAAACGGCTTTTTAATTTGTTGAACAATGACCTGTTTTAATGAATGGGAAACCATTCTTAAACAGTATTGGTCTCTTGACTCAGATATGAATGCGTTGGCAGCTTTGTGAATGTTGAAAGACAAACAGTTGTGGATCAGAGATGGAGAAAACACACAGAGGATTGAGAGGCTCCAGCCAATGAGCACTTAGCAGCTGTAAGCCATGCCCACTGCACATCTGTATAGTGACGTCAGAGTTCAGAGCATTGCAGCACAGGGGCAGCTCCCTGTATGTGACGGATGTGCAGGAGGGCTTAGCCCCTGATGGCACAGATCCTGCACGTCCACAGTCATATGTAGAAGTGCTGCAGCGGAACAGTGAACAGAGGAGGTCTCAGTGGGCGAGAATCAATTGGTCCTTTAAATGACAAACTTCTCTGATAATAATACCTCTAATTTTCCCTAGTGTTACGTTGGCAATTTTCTTTTTTTTCTTATCTTTGTCACTGCAAGTCTGGGAAAATTGACCACTTTGATTTTTCAGGAACACATTTTGTATGTTTTTTTTCCTTACCATTCCAGACAGCTATTGGTTTTTATTCTCTGTATTGATGGTGTGGCAAGGCATGGTGACAACAGAGTATGCTAATTCTAACATGCCACCATCTTTTCAACGCTCTGCTCCCATATGCTCTGATGAAGATGCAGAACAACGGGAAAGGCAATTATTGACCCTTTGAGGTTGTTAACTATTCATTTGCAAACGAGCAAAACTGAATGTACAGTATAGCACATTTTATTCCAAGTGAAAGCATAATGTGCAGGAGTTGCAACCAAAAGGATTTCATAAAGATAAAAAAAACATTAAAAAAAGGACAAATACAAGTGAAGTTTATCATATACAAATGAATTGAAAATAAATAAAAGTATGTAAAAAAACTAAATTGAGCAATATAAAAATATTAAAACAGTAAGTGAAAAACTATAAAGAAAAAAATATGTATATATATAAAGAAATATAGCAAAATAACAATTAAGACTGCCTGCCAGACTACTGAATGGCACTGCAAAAAATACAGTTAATTCTTTTATTTTTAGAAGGATTTTTGTCTAACACGATGAGGCTTTGAGTATGAAAGCTAGAGGTGGTTTCAACCGTTGTATTGGTACGCCATTGCTTGGGTTTTACCTTACTCTAACACTTGTAAGAGTGAGCTCACAGTGAATCTGGGTGTTATTTAACAGTGTGAGCTTGAGGAGCAGTCTGAATTATTTTCCGGTCAGGAGTGCAGCCTCAGCTCTGCTGCTCCACAGCTGGAGATGCAGTTAACCTGCGATGTAAAGAGCAAATATTTTGAAGTCTTAAAGAATCCCAAATCCCTCCGAGTGGTGTGAGGCTGTGAGTTCAACACTCAGCCTAATGAAACTCACTGAGCCGTGTCTAACAATGCAACACCAGGCCCCCCACACGTACCGTTTAGGTCGTTCCCATAGTGATACATTTGATATATATTGAGAGAAAAGATAAATACTTAGCTTTTGATCCAATTGTCACATTCCAGCTCCTCAAGATGTTAACTCAAATGCCTGCACCCAGTTCAATGAGACCAAAGAAATAATTAAAGTTTTATTTTTCTCAAAATGGCTGGTAGCTTGGTCAGAAAATTGGATTAAACCATTCAGCAAATGTGAATTACTCTCACAAACAGGCCACTTAGCGAGAGCACATTGGATGAAAAGTGGAGAAGTCTGTTAAAGTATAAATGTTTCTTCAAATGTCAAAGATAAAATCTGCTTCTAGTCAATGCGCTTGGCCTAAATTGAATGAAGCAGTTGTATTTTATAGAAAACTTAAAGTGCGTCAGCAAAAAAGAAAATCAATACAGGCCTATACTGCATGGGAACATGGCAGCTCTGTGGAAAGCTCCTGAGGCGAGAGGAAATGTTTCAGAGACAGCTCGATAATAGATGGCAGTCTGAGAGTTTCTGCTGGGAAGAAGACATACCTGTGCTTCCTGACTTTAAAGTACTTTTGTAAAAGACTAGTGATAAAACCGTGCGTTATTAAATGAGTCTACTCCTCACTCAAAAACGATGCATCAAAGTGGTCAAAAGAGATTGTTTCAACTAAATGAAATTCCAGCATTGGTCTCTAACCATACACATATAGTATAATCTTTCATTTTGTGACCGACTGTAGATTTAGTCCAGCAAGCACCTCATGCAGCAAAGGGATTTGTCACAATAATGTCACTTTCCTCCCACACCAAGCCATCTTTCACACTGTGTGTATTAGACAGTGATAACTACTCATCTTGTTCCACAGAGAAAATTGCCACAGTTAAATAATTTGATCATCCATCTCCTGCTCCAATCAATACTCAGCTACACTGCAAAAAAATCACACCTACTGTATTACAACATTATAGTAATTGTGCTGTCCCCGGTATATATGTAGTGTGTATATCTTAACAGCCAGATAAACTCCCTCCGTACACCAAGACTCTGAAGACGTGAATCCTTAGCCCACAGGTTTAATGGAATAAAGATGGTGTGAAACTAAAAATAAACAAGACAAAATATAATCAATTCTATGATCATTTCTACATACACAAATATGCACAATGTATAATAATAATAATAATATATTTTATTTATAAGCGCACTTTTCATTTGCGTAAACAAAACTCAAAGTGCTACAAAATTAAAAATTAAAAAGGGTGAAACAAAACAACAAAAACAATAAAAAAAACAATTTAAAAACAATTAAAACAACATAATAAAAGCTGTGACATTCATGCCGGCATGGCATAATGTGGGGGATTTAAAAATCTAGTTAAAGGCTATTCTAAAAAGATGCATTTTTAGGCCTTTTTTGAACGCCTCCACAGTCTGTGGTGTCCTCAGCTGGTTTGGGAGGGCATTCCACAGTCTCGGAGCAGCGGAGCAGAAGGCTCGGTCTCCCATGGTCTTCAGTTTTGTCCTTGGTGGGATGAGGAGGTTTGCCTTTACTGAACGTAGGTTCCTCGTGGAGGTTTGTGGGGTTAGCAATTCCTTGATGTAGGAGGGAGCATTTCCATATATGCACTGATGAGTGAAGAGGGTGATTTTGTAGTCAATCCTGAGTGAGACCGGGAGCCAGTGCAGTGATTTGAGGATGGGTGTGATGTGTTCGTACTTCCACACTCTCATCAGAATCCTAGCAGCTGTGTTTTGGATGTATTGCACCTTCTGGATGTTCTTGCTAGGAATCCCAATGAGAAGTGCGTTACAGTAGTCCAGCCTGGAGGAGACAAAGGCGTGGACAAGCTTTTCAGCATCTGGCAGACTGAGTGTGGGGCGGAGTTTCGCAATATTTCTAAGGTGGTACAGTAGAAAGAGGTCTTGCATATTTGCTTGATGTGGGCCTCAAAGGTCAGGTGAGGATCCATTTTAACTCCCAGATTGGTAACCGTTGGTGAGAGTGGAATGTTCTGACCGGAGAAGGTGATGCTGGTGATGGCGGATGAACGGACCTGATGTGGAGTGCCAATAAGAATGGCTTCAGACTTGGAGCTGTTTAGCTGGAGAAATATATATGTATGTATATAAATCAACACAGCTTTAACATTAATTGAATTGCCTTGTTATATTTACTGTAAGCTTTTTAATGTATTTATTGTAATTCTAGAACTTAAACAGTTATAAATGGCATCATATTTTAAACATATAATCAGCCATTTGTACATTTAACTCTCCTTGCATTAGCCTTGTACAATATTGAGACAACTCGGAAGATCTCCAGCATTAAACACCACAGAATACAATATTTTCTAAAAATAATCATCTGTAGTTGTTAATAACACAAACATAAACAATACTTGCATACGATGCGATCAAAGGCATTACGACATTAAGACCATGTATATATAATTATGATTAAGACGTATGCAGATATAGCTGGATTTCTAACAAACAATAACACATTGCTCACAGAGCCATGCTTTGCCTATTTCCTGTCTAATGATCACCTGACACACCCATCTGATGATGTCATCCTGATTCTTAAAGGGACCACGACTAGGCACAATAAGCACACAAAGAATAGCCCAGAAAATGCAAACAAGGGTAAATTTAGCTGTAACAGAACAGTAATAATAATCCAATATGAACAGCTAAAATCAATTTTTTTCTCCAGTAGGGGTAGAAGTAGCAGCACTGGCGCGTATCCCATGCCAATATTATATTTTCTTAAAAAAAATAATGTCCAGAATTGAGATATAACCTATGGATATAACCAGTGTTGGGCAAGTTACTTTTAAAAAGTAACTAGTCATAGTTATAGTTACTGCTCTCAAAAAAGTAACAAGTTACTTTATTAGTTACTACATTATAAAAGTAACTTGTAACAAGTTACTTTACTTTAAAAATAATAACAATGAAATTGAAAATGAAATGCTTTCACTGGTATTTTGCTGACTAGTTCTCTGAAGGCAACAGACTCGACCGTTGCGATCGGCAGCATGTCCTCAACAACATACCTGGCAATCAATCTGTTTAGTTGACTCTGGGTGACATGTGGCGATTTAAAAAAAATCGTTTTTTGGCTGTTTAGATCAGGGGTCCCCAAACTTTTTCCTGTGAGGGCCACATAACTTTTCCCTTCTCTGATGGGGGCCGGGTCAGTTTGTAACAGAAAAAGTGTGACGATCGCATGGGTGTCTAAACGTAAACATGTATTGTTTTCTAGAAAGCCACACATAACCAAATATTAATAACCCTTTCCGGGATCTTCACAGAAAAAAAGTCAGGAAATAAATAATAACACTATTAATGAAATAAATAACACTATTTATGAAATAAATAATAACCAAATAACCCTCTTTGGGTTCTTCACAGAAAAAAAGTCCATTGAAAATTACTGTAACTTTCTGTTGTGCTGTGCACAATCTTAACAGGTAAAAGTTTAGCTTAGTTGTCAGAGCAGAATCTCTCAAAAATAAACATGGATTTACGTAAAAAAACCTATTTTTTCGGGGTTCGGGTGTTTTGTTTGATTTTAAACAAAGTCTTGGCTTTCAGAATATGAAACTTTTATTTCCAATTTATTTCTCACTCGCAATCTGCTCTTCCGCAGCGCCGCCCCCCCCCCCCCCCCCCCCCCCCCCCCCCCCTCACTCCGCTGAAATTATGAATGTAAGAGTATAGTAATCATAGATAACACTGCAGGGTCCGTTAAAGTTTGTTTTCATCTGATTTCAATTAAACAAAGTCTTGGCTTTCAGAATATTAAAATTGTTTCGGCAAATTCAGATGATAAATACAACTTTGAAGCTTCGGCATAATTACAAGCGGAGAACGGCAGGCATAACAACAGCCGGTGTTTCTCGTGAGTGTTTTCCCCGGGAAACAAACACAATACACACAAACGCAAAATTACACAAGCACACACACTCACACACACACGTATACACACACACTCGCGAGCTTCCTCTCCAAACGAAAATATCTTCCCTCGGTAGTATTTTGATCATTTGCTCCGCTAATAATCAATCAGATCGATGGATTCCAGAGAAGAGACAACTTTGAAGGCCTTTTTCTCAAAATGATGACTCGGTGACAGTCATTATATAATGTGACATATTTCGCTTAATATTTGAAGTACAAAAACAATCCTGATATCATTAGAAAGCTAGGAATATCCTCTTTCCAACAGTGTATACAACTCAAAAGGTGTCTTCGGGTCAATGCGACTGATTTCGATAGAGCAGGTCACAACATTTTGACAGGGGCTAGTCTAAGATTCGCGTGGCCAGACTGAAAAAAATAAATAAAAATAAAAATAAAAAATCATAATGCGTCTCTGGTATTGTTCAGGGGGCCGGGCCAAATGTGGAGGCGGGCCGTACCCGGCCCGCGGGCCTTAGTTTGGGGACCACTGGTTTAGATGGTGTTGCTCCATCTGGGTCTTTGGCGACTAGTTTTATAGCCCCATGTAGGCTACATTACTTAGGTGCTTCAGGAGATTGGCATTGCTGTTATTCGATGTGGACAATGCTTTCTGTCCTGCACACAGTTTACATTTTACCGTAATATTTTTTGCGTCCATCCCCACAAATTGAAAATAGTGGTTATATTTCCAAGATGCAAATGCGCTGCTGCTCTCGCTGATACTTGCATCTGCCATTGTGTGTGTGTGTGTGTGTGTGTGTGTGTGTGTGTGTGTGTGTGTGTGGTGTGTGTGTGTGTGTGTGTGTGTGTGTGTGTGTGTGTGGTGTGTGTGTGTGTGTGTGTGTGTGCTGGTGGTGAGCGTTGCCGTGTGTGTGACTGTGTGTGTGTTAGCAATAGCATTAGCAAGACGTTCGTGTGTGTGTATTTTCCCCATAAGGCAAGACCCGCCCAACTCTGTCTCTGATTGGCTTACCCTGACATGTTACTCCGCGTTAACCAATCATCACTCCTCTCTGGTTACTTTCACTTTTCCATGGTACTGTGAGAGGACATCGCTGTATTCGCCTGTAAATTACATCCGCAGGGAGATTCGGTTCAGTTCCATCACATCATGTAACGCACCCATTTAAATCACCGTAACTATAACGACATTACCTAATGGGAATAGGTAACTAGTAACGCTATTAGTTACCACAACATGTAGCTGCGTTACTTTGTAACGTGTTAGTCCCAACGGTCCCAACACTGGATATAACGCCATATTTTGTTGTTTTTTTACCACACATACACTACATCATATTGCATATGTATGTCATTATAGGTGACAATTGAATCCAAAGCAATTTACATAGGCTACAATTCAATACTGTAGACACACTATAGCAATTTGGGATTCAGTGTCTCCCAAGGATATTGGGGATGAGAATCGAACCGGTGACACTCTGATTGATAGAGTTGCAGGTCCCCTGAGCTCCTGTCCACTTGACAACAAATGAAGAAAAACTGAATTACCGCACAGATTTCTCTA
Organism: Gymnodraco acuticeps; assembly: GCF_902827175.1. Classification (NCBI taxonomy): domain Eukaryota; kingdom Metazoa; phylum Chordata; class Actinopteri; order Perciformes; family Bathydraconidae; genus Gymnodraco; species Gymnodraco acuticeps. Next base: position 819,576 of record NW_022990459.1, read on the forward strand.
ACCTGTTCCAAGAATGACTTTAAATGACTCTGCAACAACGGCACATTTTATAGTGTAAACACGGTGCTGGGCTGCAGCGTGCTGTTGGCTGTGCAGGGTGCTGATGCTCCGCCTGATTATTCGTGAAGCCGGGGGAGGAGGGAGGCGATAATCCCCGCGCAGACGGAACCATCCGAGCCGCTGCCAGAGCTGCGTGCAGCAGGCGTGAGGACACCATGGAGCCGCTGTCTCTCCGCGGGCTTTCCTCTCCGGGCAAACGGCTGGAAGGACACACATAATAGTCACCTGCATGCGAGAGGGGGGACGCGCGAAGAACACCCGAGATTTGTCTCACGGATTTCTTTCCATCAGCGTTGCGCACCGTAAACCGGAGCTTTCCACCATCTGATGCCGGGAGCGCAGCATCGGGTCACGGGCTGATCCGAGAGCTCACCTCGGGCTTTTTTTCTCGTCTTCTCTGAATCACGATTGGCTGAATTAAAAAAAAACTGCATCTGCTGTGGATTGTTTTCCCAACTATAAGGAATATGATTTTCTCAGACATGAGTACGGGGACCAACTCCCCGAAGGTGCACCCACCGAATGGGACGAGGTTCTACACATTCCAGGCAAGTTAGCTGTGTGTGACCCATAACTCAGTTTTTATGCTCAAAATGTTTTATGATCCTGGCTGCTCTTAGTTGTTGCTATGTGGCTTGTATTGTGGCACATTTAGAGCTTTTGGCATGTATTGCATTGTCTGCAGGGCAGTGAGTGTTGGGTGTTTCATATCTTCGTGTGCAGACTGACTTCCTCTGACTCTCATAAATCCAAATTTGTCACGACTTTGAGTTGGATTTGCAATGCACTCCACTATTGTTTTGTATTTGATGGATAAAGACAGTTTTGGCACAGAAAGGAATAGTCCTTTTTATAATGTTTTATTGTACAAAGTGAAAGGAAAGTGGAACATATGAATAATCAGCCATAAAGAATCCACGCAAATACATATATTTCACTGAAGAGATACTTAAGAAAGAAAAACATGCAGAAGAATTTCCATTGTTCACAGTTCAGCTTGTTAAATAAAACATCTGAGGGCGAAATTGTGAAAACTAGAATTCAGAATTCATTTTCTTACTGAATAATGATGTTCAATTATTCAAGCTGAATCTCACCAGCTGCTTAGCTATATTTGAAGTGTGCTATTCTATTATCTTCCTCCTGTTTCTAAAGATAAATACACACACATGTGCACAGTGCACTAAGCATGTATATTAGCTCTGACCAAATTCCATGCATGGCAATGATGCATTGTCAGAGAATAATGATCAAGTGTGTGTGTCCTGCACTTTCTGTTTTTACTGTGGGTGCAAAGAAATGTTTCTGGAAGTGAGATTTTGCCTTTTTTTCCCAGCAACCTGCTTTTTTACAGACAGGGGGAAAAAGGTGATGTTAGAATTTTTGCATCCAGGTGCAGTCAGCGTAATTTCAAAAGCTGCTACTTTACTGAAGATGAGTTGAAAGGGGGTCTGTGGGTTGCTTTTTGAGCTGTTGAGCTCGGATGTGATGTTTATGAAAATACACCTGGCTGCCTCATCAGTCTAATCGCAATCTGGTTCAGCAGTGTGTCTCATCCCTACTTAAGTGTAATTCCCTTTTATACCTTACATTTGTTTTGCCAGTGCAGTAATTCTTTCTACAAAGAAAAGCCAGAGGCTGCAAAAGCCCCATAAGACACAATATCATTATCTCTGCCTCTTAAATCACTCCATCCAATATCATGTTCTTCCGCCCTCTGACTGCACAGAGACTGTGGCTGTCACATTTGAAGTTTTCCCCTCTCAGTGTATGGGTTTTCATTAACCTCCCTTTGCCTTTTCATGTCGTATCATTAGTAAATAAATGTTCCCCGGGGGTTCGTACCTGTTGCAAGAACCTCCTCTGATATCACAAAATCAAAAGTGTCCTAGCTCACATATTATAGTCCCAGGAAATCCCCATAAAAACATCAGGTTTGGGCTGCTTCAATACACATAAATCACACTTCATCTTCTTCCACCCTTGAGGTAATATACCATTTATCATGCTTGGTGAGGTAATCATCGTGCATCACTACATTAAGTATACGCCAAATCAAGGCGTTCTCAGTTCAGCCTGTTTGAACACAGCTCCTGTCAGATTGTTTACCAACTCTTAATGATATTCATTTGATCTGATTGCCCTTCCTCATTTGCAATTATAAACCGTTCGGGGCAAATTGAATTAAATAGCAAAATAGGTGTCTTTTGAAGCCTCAGCGGCTTCATCAGGCTGATGAAGTTATTGACTTCCTTTAGTATGCACTGCCAGACTCTGCAAACATGTACCCAGAAGTGTCAGAGATCTCACTCTGCCACACTGCTGTGACTACAGTCTCTGCGTCTCGCTCCAACTCCCAACTCTCCTAATGACATTTGGAGCCAATCGAGATGGCACATTAACATGGAGCATAGACAGGAGGAGGCTAAAATTGTGTTTTCCTCTATGCTTACCTGAAGAAAAGGGCAAGGCATCAGGTTACAATTCATCAGGTTACAATTCATTCATGCACTACGCTCTGCATCAGCCAAATGACTCGCTGCGCCCTCGCTGCGAGGGGGACCCAAGTTCCCAACGGCGAAAACACGTGGGCTCCCCATTGACATCAGGACGGCAGATAGCTTGCACATCTTCCGGCGCAAACTGAAAACTCATCTCTTTCGACTCCACTTCGAGCGATAGAACTATTAACGAAGCACTTTTATACTAATAAAGGACTGGCTTTTCTAAAGCCAGTTGAGTAGCACTTGAAATGTTTTTGCTCTATGAAAACTGATGTACTTTTATGATTCTGTTTTCTTCAAGTTGTATTTTGTTGGACGAACGCACTTATTGTAAGTCGCTTTGGATAAAAGCGTCAGCTAAATGCAATGTAATGTAATGTAATGTAATTTGAATGGTAACAGGTGATATATAACCCCCAAAACACACCAGGAGCGTCTGCGTCGTGTTACGGCCGCGCCGCGGCGGTCGTAAGGATCGCGGCCACTCTAGTCAATGGGTGCTATTACACCACACGCGCCGTGTTACGGCTCAGACGCGTCACAGAAGCGGCTCGGCGCAGCGCTTCTCTAAAATTAGGATGAATCCTATTTTTGCCGCGGCGCAGCCGTAAGGTAAACTCCTCCCCCATCCCCCCGTCTTTCAAGTAGGAGAATACATGCCAGCGTTCTCCTCCGGTTTACAGGCACTGTAGCCTAAATGATATATATATAGAATAATTATGATGATGAATGCATATTTTTTTACCACTAAAATACAGCAACACATCTTTGATTCATGTCGTTTATAACTGGAATATTACAATTATTATTAACTGTGTCTGTAGTCTACAACACAACAAAATAGGAAATAACAACAATAAACACGATTTTAAACAGACACAAACATAAACCATTTAACTACGTATAGCCTACTTACTTGTAGAAGTACAAATGTCCAGGAAATATTCCAAAATCAACAACAACTGCGAGGCTGCACACACGACGCTCCGCTTCCGCAACGTTTTGAAACGCGTCTGGTGTGTGTTGTCGCAGGAGGAGGTCGCAGCGTGGCGCAGCCGCAACGTAACGCGGCGCAGACGCTCCTGGTGTGTTTTGGGGGTAAAGCTACACAATGTCAACCAATCATGTGTTTTGGTTTAAACCTGTTCCATTCCGTCCAACAAATATTGGCTATTTCCCATGTATTAAACAACATAACCAGGGGTGGGAGAAGTTTATTTATAATTTATATTAGTAATATTCTGAATCTGTGATACAAATAGTAACACACCTGTCAGATAAATGTAGTGGAGTAAAAAGTGCAATATTGGCTTCCAAGATGTAGTGGAGTAGAAGAAGCATACATTTAAAATACTCAACATAACAAGTATGTACTACATTACATTCCACCACTGGACATGCTATGCTAGCAGCTCTGTAGCCTATAAGGCACAGAAATGGTTTCTGTTACACAATTATGCTTGATCCAATTAATCCAGCAGTTGTAGACCTTTCAATGGACATCAAACTCTTGATGGCTGTAGAAGAAAAGTCAGTAGGATCCATCCTTTGGGGACCATGAATGTCTGTACAAAATGCCACAGCAATCCATTCATTTGTTGGATATTTCAGCCTGGAGCAAAGACGTGGAATGACAGTCCGACATTGCCATAGGAAGTAGTGAAATTTGTGATAACAGCTCCTTTATTTCCGCATTGTGACAAGGTGGCAAGAAGGAATGAGGTCCATGATTGTGCGTGTGCCTTTGTGTGTATTCCCTGTGTTGGAGTGACATTCAATGAGATTTCTCTCATGGTGAGCTGGCAGTGCTCTGAACCCACTGGACCATATTATTAGTGTGTTCACAGCCAAGTCTTAAACACAAGTTTCTAAATTCCAAGAGATATGTTGGATGCACCAGCTAGCCATTGTAAAAAAACAGGGAAAAGTCCATGTTGTGTCTTTATCAAGCTACACTTCACAGAGTTGTTCTGGTAAAAAGCAATTTGAGGAACAGTGTGCACAATGTTTCTGCTCCCTGGGCGATTGTTTGCTGATGTGAATGCAGTTCTGGAGTTTTTTTAGTGATAAGCTCACCGAGTGTCAATGTTCAAACACCTACAATCCACTGCTGTGAGTCAAACCCCAGAGAGAGTTGCTTTGTGAAATCTCCAAACAGCATCTTTGAATGCTGGAGTATTAGTTGCCTTCTCCACGTCCTTGTATTTAATATCCCTTTGTCAGGGTTGTTGAGCAACCTGAAAAACGATGATGATTGTGAAAATGATAGTTGCCCAGTATTTGTCCTTGGTTGTCAAATTAGCGGCGCTGCGTGTAATTAGTCTCTTCAGCTGCAATCTCTTTCCCCTAAAGACGTCTCCTCCTTCCTCTCTGTCTAACATGCATTGTGCTGCACATGGGCAATGCAGCCTGTCACCTCTAGTAAAAGAAGGTACTATTTCAGTGACTGTAGTTTATTGAATGAAAGTGGATAACAAGAATGAGGTGACTTTGTGTACCTAATGTAATCAGTGCTGAGATGTCACGCCAGCTAACTTCCAGACAGATTGTCAAACACTTAACTTGTCCCACTTATATTTTTGTACAGACGTGGAGAGGAAGGACATGTGATGGTTCTCACTGCTGCCCTCAAAAGAAATGTAAACTGGAATTTTGGTAGTATATGGCAGCGTGTTCACAGGGGGACTTTGAGCCTATGTTTGGGGTCGGATTCGTCTATGAGCATCAGTCAAATCAAATCAAACTTTATTTATATAGCAAAAAGGTGACTCGAAGTCCTTCACAAACCAAACACATACACAATGTACAATACTATCTACCCTTCCCCAGGTATAAACGGAGTATCACAGCTTTGTGATTGGACATAATACCTAATACCAATCGCAGGACTAATAAAATATATAAAAAACATAAAATAAAATACAATTCAGTTAAAAGACAAATTGAGAAGGTGGGTTTTGAGCTGAGTACTTTTTGTAACATGGCCACAGCCAAAGCCAACCCCTCTTAATCAAATAATTGCAGTGTTCCTTTCCTGACACTGAGCATTTGTATCCTGTGTTTGACAGAAAAGACCCTTGACAGGCGGTCCCACACTGATTAATAGTGCTACTTCTTATTGAGCTTGGTGCTCACCTCTACATAGGGACACTCCCACTGAGGCTAGGGTTACACTTTGGTTGTACGCTACTTAAGCCTAGCAGTTTCAGGCACACTCTTATTATGCGCTACATTTTCAGATGCATAAATCACACACTCTCACAACTTCACACCCACAACACTCTCCTAAGCCCGATCAGGCTGTTGGTGCAGAGAAAGTGTGCGAGACAGGTGACACCAGGCTGCAGTTTGATTGACAAGTAACAACGATGTTTTTCATGGCGACGCCTGAATACAGTCTAGCTTAGTGTTTGGATCATGGAAATAACAGAATTGTCTTGCTTTTGTTAAAAAAGCTCAAACAAGTAATTAATCAGTTAGTTGTACATAATGGTTAACTAATCTGATCATCATTTACCTGTTATTTCCAAGGAAAATGCAAAATAATACAAAAATAACTGGTTCCTGCTACTCAAATGTGATTATTTTCATTGCTTTAAATGGAATATATCAATAGTGAGATTGAACAATGTTACAAATGAGGAAGATAATCTCTATACATGATTGAGAGTTGCAGCCCTTGTGACATTTTAATGCATTTCCTTTCATCTTTACTGGACTTCCTGTATTAGTGACCTCTCACTCTCTACTGCATGTCAACACTTCATCTTGGAAATCCCCATTTGTGCAGCGTGATGATGTTCTGAATGCAGAGCCTCGCCCCCTGATGATCTCTGCACATGTATCAAAGCACACTGCGGTTACTCCTCTGGTCACATGAGCCCGGGACAGTGCTGGAGGAAAACATGTGGAAGCTTTGTGAGAGCTTTCCCCTTGTTGTAAGCTGTGCCTCTTTAGCTGGACTATATCTGTTTTGTGTTTCACATTGTGAATACAGATGTATCCACGGCAACATGTAATTATGAATCAAAACGCACAAAGTTGCGAACAGAGAAAAGGCACCGAGGCGTGAACTACACAAAACATCTCCCTTGTCACTCAAGCATAGAGCAGAAACACAGTATTACACACAGCTGTGGGAGCGAGCTTATCCCCCCAGCTGTCTCACCCAGCGCCCTGTCTCACACACCCCCCCCCCCCCCCTCCCCTCTTACCGTGCCCTGCCCTCCCTGCGTCATGTGATCGGGGACAGTTGACGCAACAACAAAAGGTGGCTCCATGCAAATGGACACAAACACGACAAATTGATACCTGTACGGCAGATTGGAGACGAGGTGCTTGACCCTTTATCTGTTACACTGCCACACAGTAATTGCTTACACATGCCCCCCCCTGACACCCTGAACACACACGGCCCTCCGTTCGGTGTGTATTTCTGCTGCTGGTCTCCCGAGTGCTGCTCGTACGTGTGTGTTGGCGGCGTTTGCCCTATTTTCTTGGTCTTTTTTTAATCAGCCCTCGTGCATTTAAAATCTGGCCGGGGCAGATGGGGAGGGGAGTTTGACCCACTTTGATGGATTCCACACCGATTAAAAGGATGAGTGAGCTTTCGAAAGCAAGAGGCCCCTGTGTGTGTTGTGCTGTGTGTGTGTGTGTGTGTGTGTGTGTGTGTGTGTGTGTGTGTGTGTGTGTGTGTGTGTGTGTGTGTATGTGTGTGTGTGTGTGTGTGTGTGTGTGTGTGTGTGTGTGTGTGTGTGTGTGTGTGTGTGTGTGACCAAGGGAGAGGAATAGTAGCCTGTGTGTTTGTGTACCAGTGATGTGCATGTGTTACTGTTAAGCCTGTACCTCCTACTGTAGGTAGCAGCTCTAAAAAAAAAATACCTCCAGGGATATGTGAATTTGCAAACCTATAATTATTAGAGAAATCCTCAGGGAAAGGTTAATTAATAAATGCTTTTGGCAAATCTCACGTACTTATTGTAACGGTGGAAAGGACTCTGTTTCCTTGAGATTTTCTATTGTAAGGCACAGATGTTGAATTGTTAAAGTTAATGACACTCAACAATTGCCTTTCTTGTTACTAAAACTAACCAGTTGCCTTAGGGCAGGGGTGTCCAAACTACGGCCCGGGTACCAAATGTCCATTTTGAATTGGCCCTCAGCAAATTAAGTATAATGGAATATGTTTGTGTGTCCACTTTTTAAATCAATTCACTCAAACAAGTTTTAGTTGCAAACATTTTATTTACATAACAAGCTTTAAAGATACCCTTCATAATTCCCCTTATTATAAGCAATCTGAGGCTTCTGTTTAAGGCAGGGGTGTCCAAACTACGGCCTGGGGGCCAAATGCGGCCCGCGGACCATTTTGAATCGGCCCTCACTCAGCAAATTAAAAAAGTATAATGACTTAAGTGTAATACACTTCTGCTTGTCTTATATTTTACTTCTTAAATATATATGTTCATATATATTACACAGTATTCATGTGTTAATAGGCCCAATTTTCTAATACATTCAGTCAATTAAAGTTGGAAACATGTTCTAACAAATCTAAGTTGATAAGAAAAAAGCCCAATAACACATTTACATAACAACCTTGAAATATACCCTTCATATTTCCTCTTATTATAAGAAATCTGAAGCTTCTGTTTTAATATACCTCTAGTGAGTGGCCCAGCCCTTCGTACATTTTTCTGTATGTGGCCATCTGTGAAAAAAGTTTGGACACCCCTGGTTTAAGGGACGAGCTGACAAAACGTTTTGTAACAAAATAAATGAATCCCCATGGAGAGCTGTTGTGTAGGCTGTTTGTTTCTTAAAGCATATTCAAGTATCAAGCATCATTTACCTACAGCTGATTGATTTAGCTAACTTAACTCATGAGGCAATATACCTCACCTCTAGTGAGGGGCCCAGCCCTTTGTATCTGGCCCTCAGTGAAAAAAGTGTGGACAGCCCTGCCTTAGGGAGATTGCTTTCTAATACCATGAAAGATAGAAGTACTAAGGACACCATACAGATTTAAATCCTTTGAGGAAAAATCCCTGCAGCGGGTTGATCTTCCAAGCAGTCACTAGCAGAAATGTACACAGTTGAACATTGTTTGGAAAAGTATCCCTACATTTTTTTCCATTTGGTTAGTAGTATGGACTTTCTATTTAAAGCTTAAGTCGATAACATTGTCAACAAATCACATGAAAATACCCAAACTAACATATCATGTGGTCGACCCTAATCCATAATGCTGATGAGCTTTTTGAGAGTTTGGGTCAGGCTATTTTTATAATATCAGTAAATTAAAACCTATTTTTAGAGATTTATGTTCAGTAAGAACAAAAAGCCTCAGTGCTCAAAGCCACAGACAGGGAAGCAAAGTCTAAAAAGTACCAAGAGAACAAACTCCATGTTGGTTTTAATCTTTTCATGGGATTTGTTGACACCAAAGAAATATTACAAGAATATTTCCAGCCTTATCTTTTAATCTCGTCCTCTCCGTATGACACATCCTTTAATCTCTGTGTGTAATGTCAGCCATTGTTAGAACATGCTGAACAGTCAATCTTACGCAGAGCTGGTACACGCGCACATTTTCACACGCAAGCACAGCACAGATCCCAGAGATTTTAAAGTGCACACACAGGCCGAGCCACTCACTTCAATAGACTCTAGTGTGCCAACACCCTCTCTTCATTGACGCAATTATTGTGTAACCCTGAGCCTGTTTTACGGAAGCAGTCTGATCTCATTCGTCTAACAACGGGGACTTGAAAGGTAGACTTTTTAGTGTATGGCTTGACAGAATACAAAGCTAGGAATATTTCATTTTCTTTTCCAGGGTTGTATCAAAGAAGGATGAATGTGTCTACTTCATGTGTGTTTTGTCAAATAACATTGTGAGGGTGTCATCGATCTTTAATCCGGGGTGTTTTAAGGTGAGGTGGATCAAAGTATATAGGGTTACATTTTATTAGGACAGATGGAGTCTCAAGAGAACTTTCAACCTGTTTTTTATAAAGAAAAGGTGCCAGTGCTGAGAATTACAGCCACCTTTACAAAGTATTCTCAGTAGATACTGGCTATGTGGCTGGGTTAGGATACTGACAGGTTAAAGGCAGATAGTATAGTGGTAAATTATGGCTAGTAATAAAACTGGTCCTACCTCAGCGCTGATCACCCCACTAGAGACTCATTCAGCCATTGACGTTGTGTCCTTCCCCCAAGATTCAATGCCCAGACATCAGGTGACTCGATAACCGAACGCCATTGGAACAAATGTACAACCATGACAGAGTGGAGTAAAACTGCAAGGACTGTTTCCATCCATCTCTTGTTCTTTCTGTTTTCTTGTCATACACACTTGCACTGACACATATAGTGGGGCAAAAAAGTATTTAGTCAGCCACCAATTGTGCAAGTTCTCCCACTTAAAAAGATGAGAGAGGCCTGTAATTTTCATCCTAGGTACACGTCAACTATGAGAGACAGAATGGGGGGAAAGAATCCAGGAAATCACATGATTTACACGATTTGTAATGAATGAATTGGTAAATTCCTCGGTAAAATAAGTATTTGGTCACCTACAAACAAACAAGATTTCTGGCTCTCACAGACCTGTAACTTCTTCTTTAAGAGCCTCTGTCCTCCACTTGTTAACTGTATTAATGGCACCTGTTTTAACTCGTTATCAGTATAAAAGACAACTGTCCACAACCTCAAACAGTCACACTCCAAACTCCACTATGGCCAAGACCAAAGAGCTGTCAAAGGACACCAGAAACCAAATTGTAGACCTGCACCAGGCTGGGAAGACTGAATCTGCAATAGGTAAGCAGCTTGGTGTGAAGAAATCAACTGTGGGAGCAATTATTAGAAAATGGAAGACATACAAGACCACTGATAATTTCCCTCGATCTGGGGCTCCACGCAAGATCTCACCCCGTGGGGTCAAAATGATCACAAGAACGGTGAACAAAAATCCCAGAACCACACGGGGGGACCTAGTCAATGACCTGCAGAGAGCTGGGACCAAAGTAACAAAGGCTACCATCAGTAACACACTACGCCGCCAGGGACTCAAATCCTGCAGTGCCAGACGTGTCCCCCTGCTTAAGCCAGTACATGTCCAGGCCTGTCTGAAGTTTGCTAGAGAGCATTTAGATGATCCAGAAGAGGATTGGGAGAATGTCATATGGTCAGATGAAACCAAAATAGAACTTTTTGGTAAAAACTCAACTAGATGTGTTTGGAGGAGAAAGAATGCTGAGTTGCATCCAAAGAACACCATACCTACTGTGAAACATGGGGGTGGAAACATCATGCTTTGGGGCTGTTTTTCTGCAAAGGGACCAGGACGACTGATCCGTGTAAAGCAGGGGTGGGGAACCTCCGACCCCCGGGCCTTATACGGCCCGCGAGAAAATTCGATACGGCCCTCGAGGTAACACACGCAAAAAAGAAAAAAAATTAAGAAATCTAGACCGCAAAATAATTAAACAAGCGAGTACCTGTTTTTCCTGGCCAAGGTCAGGGTCCTTGAACACAACACGAGCCTAACGTGTCATCACGTGGTATATGTCTCGTCAGACAGGGGTTTAGAGCTGCCGGAGAGCAGAGCACCAGAACGCCGCTCCGGGCCGGGACTTCACAAATGTCAGTACCCATAAGGAGCCGTACACATGCCGCAGTTTTTGCGTGGCTGTGTCTTTAGTTGAAAGCCCAGTGTTCATCTGTCACACTGATCATACAGTAAATAACTGTGTTGTTATTAGCATCTGGTTAGCTAGCTATGCTAATGAATATAAGAAGCTTTTTCTCCAACCAGTGAGGTAAAGGCACATCTTTATATGATCATTATAGTTATAAAAAAATAAGAGAATAAAGTAAACGGGTATAAAATACTATATGACAGTAAAAAAAGTTGTTATTAATAAACAAGGATACAGTTTGAAAGGAGAGTGATTTGTAAAATATCCATAAAGAAAAAGAAAATCTGCTTCCAGTTCTGTTTCATATAGGTGTTGAGAGATGTATCCATAGATCTACTAATGTTGCTCTCAAAGTGCACCAGATTTATGCTTTTAACTTCAATATTTAAAAAAATATATTCCCGGGGGAACATGCCCCCGGACCCCCCTAGAGGAGGTTAGGTCCCCCCCCACTTAAATCATGTTCACATGGATAGGAAACTAAATTGCACATATCTTGTGTCCATATCTTTCTGTTTTGGTGGTCATGCCACAACTGTGCACGTGCATGCATGCGCGTGTCATGGTAAAATATCTGGATTAAGACGTTGCTTTTTCTTTGCACAGCATGAAAGAAAGGCCAAATGAATGGGCTGTGATTTTAGTATTTTTAAGCAGACGTCAATAATTTGTACGGCCCTCGGAGGATGTTGGAAAAAATGAAATGGCCCTTGAGAGGAAAAAGGTTCCCCACCCCTGGTGTAAAGGAAAGAATGAATGGGGCCATGTATCGTGAGATTTTGAGTGACAACCTCCTTCCATCAGCAAGGGCATTGAAGATGAAACGTGGCTGGGTCTTTCAGCATGACAATGATCCCAAACACACCGCCCGGGCAACGAAGGAGTGGCTTCATAAGAAGCATTTCAAGGTCCTGGAGTGGCCTAGCCAGTCTCCAGATCTCAACCCCATAGACAATCTTTGGAGGGAGTTGAAAGTCTGTGTTGCCCAGCGACAGCCCCAAAACATCACTGCTCTAGAGGAGATCTGCATGGAGGAATGGGCCAAAATACCAGCAACAGAGTGTGAAAACCTTGTGAAGACTTACAGAAAACGTTTGACCTCTGTCATTGCCAACAAAGGGTATATAACAAAGTATTGAGATGAACTTTTGTTATTGACCAAATACTTATTTTCCACCATAATTTGCAAATAAATTCTTTAAAAATCAGACAATGTGATTTTCTGGATTTTTTTTCCTGATTTTGTCTCTCATAGTTGAGGTATACCTAGGATGAAAATTACAGGCCTCTCTCGTCTTTTTAAGAGAACTTGCACAATTGGTGGCTGACTAAATACTTTTTTGCCCCACTGTATATGTTCCCATCTGGGGTCATAGCACCACCACAGTCAGCATATTTATCACTGCTGCTACATCACATACAGCCCCACCCAGGTTCTTCTTTTCGCACTGAAGAAAGGGGGAGTCAGTAGCCTGATAATTAAACTGAATTCACCATTTGAACTGCCATTTTGTTTCTCCTATTTCTGACAATGTGTTTATGTTAGCTTGTTATAAAGAGGTGTTATTGTGTTTCGCTTCCCCCTTACCGTTCAACAGCTATGGCTTTCCACCTGATGCTTTTTACAATTTAAATGGAAGATTCAAAGATTCAAAAGCTTCGTGTTCATATGTACAAAAGCTACAGCGTTGTTGTTGGCAATACAAAATCAAGTCACCTCCAACAGTGCAACATCTAATATACATAAGAGATAAAGTAGTGGAAGGTACTCAATGGTGTTAGGTAAATAAACGTTCTACATGCAAAATAGATAAACCGAATGTCCATATTAATAATGTTGAGTGGAATAATGGTGATTATTGTCATAATATATGTGAACTGTAAACACTATGATTCTGTAAATATGAGTAAGTGAAGACATCACAAGATTACATTAACACTTATGTGATTGGTGGACTGTCTCTGTGTACAACACCAGACATATTTGAATTGCTAAGACAATCAGAGATGTGTAGAGCAAATGAAGAGGGCTATAATAAGGGTGGGGGGTGGGGGGTAGCACCTGCCACAGATTGTGACACTGTGTGAATCGATGCAAATGGCATGTGTTTCCTATAGTCTGTGCATTTTAATTTAAACCGATCATTTCCACTTTTACATTGAGTACAAGTGCTAGACTTAAGTGTCCTTTTGGGTTTCGGCTCCATTGATGTTCAGACAGTGTTAAAGATGACTAAGCTTTTATTTTATTCAGAGTGAAAGGATGCCATGATGAAATGTGGGAGAGCCAGTTACTGTGTCATTTGTATCCTCTCACTTCCACTTTAGTGACCATTGTACCGTCTAATTCCATTCAACTGTCCAACCATACATAACATCTCTTAGACTTGGCTGATTTCCAGTTGTTCCTCCCTTTTTTCCCATCAGGGAGGATGGCCCTGTCTGTGTTACTGAATCTCAAAATGCCTATTACATAAGGCACTTCATGGCTGTTGAACTTTATATCTCACACGTGCTCTGTAATTGGTGTAGTGGGGGATGTCTTGTGCCTTTTACATTTACTATGTGTCTTTGTCTTACGACCCCCACTCCCTCTCAGTTCATAACACGCATTTCCATTTGTTTCCATCACTGTTTTATTAAAGGGCATAACACAGTCTATTTGGTGGCTGTGTTTTCAAACTGCTTTCAGAGTATACCCATTCATCCAAAGCCTCTCTACAGCCTGCTGTTTTGTTTAAAACATCTCACCCACACGGTCTCTTTGCAGCATTATGTTTTCCCCACAGTCACTTACATGAGGCGATACAATACGCGGTGGGCGGCCTTTGTGAATAGTGCAATTGCATTAAAATCTTTAGTTCAATTACAGCTGCTTTGGCCGCCTCCTCTTTTACTGCTGCCCCTTCTGTTTATATGTGCGCTGATTACGGCAACAACATTACGTTTATCCTCCTTTACTTCTCAGTTAAACTGGAATGGTTACCAATGGGGGTTCGGCCTGCTAAACAGCATTGCTGCGGTTTAAAGTCGTGTGATTGGTCGTCTTCCTGATCCATCTTATTCCTACATTGTGTGGTGATCTCTCTGCAGTGACCTTTACCATAGATTGTAATGTGCAGCCCTGTAGTCAATAGACACATTACAGTCAGTCTACTTAATTAGCAAGACATGTCAAAGAAAGTGAAACATCTCTCTAATAAAGATAGTCAATGCATGGCTATTGCACATCCCCTGACCTTTGACCCCCCCAGCATCCATAACCAAGCCCACACAAGATAACAGGTTTTCCTGTAGGCATGCATTCCTACATGATAGACTTTGAATGCATATATTGTGAAAAGAATAATGACTATTGATTTGTGTATGTCACACTAAATAGAAGCCCATTGCAAAGGGATGTAGTAAAAAAAAACATGGTTGTAAAGTTAATGCTCATAGTTTAAGTGCATCTTTTTACATGAGGTGTTTCAGCCCGTATCACGTGTATTAACACAAACTGCATTTAAAACAGAGAGAAGCTGTGTTGGTTTAGCCCATAGGTCTGTATTCCCGTTGCTACCTCCACCCCTCTCATCATGCACTGAAATGAAACCCTCTAAAATCAATAACATCCGCTCGCGGGTTCACATGGGATACACTGCCCCGGTTCATCCAGCAGCAACACACACACTCCCCTGCTGAGACGACACCACCTCAGCACCTAATGTTCTTCCATAAAGGCTTGTTCACAGAGGGCTACCGGCGAGCATCTGTGTGTAGGAAAACCAACAGAGAACTTAACTATCTGAGATCTACACAGCTCTCATTCTCACCCGCTATGATTTGAGCTCTTGCCCAAACTTTGGAGCCCAGAACTTTTCCTTCAGAGAGGGTGATTTGTGCCTCAACCCCTGCAGGTGAGCTGGTAGCCTCTAGACATTCAGGATTTTTAATGAAAGAGTATAGTATCTCAGCCGGTAGATAGGGCACTAGGGAGGTCCTGAGTCAGTTCACCAGGGGCACAATTAACTTGGGAAGACATTGAGACACAGATTTATTTCTTGGAGTTAAATCATCTCTTTCCTCCGCTTCTTTAATCAAATTATATTGGCTGCTATGTAAGCACACTGCTGGTTATGTTTGCTGATTGTCACCCAAATCACTTTTCCAGCTTTCAAATTATGCTAATAAAAGCAACTTTTCAGTTGGTCATTATGGAATGCCTTGCGGCTTGCATCCATATTTTCGCACTGTGGAGTCTGTAACAAGTCATGAACCTCATGTAGTTTCCCCGGTGCAGCAGCTGCTAACACCCACTATATAAAATGGTAATTTCATCATCATATCGTACGATGATTGTTTTAGCTTTGTTAGTTTCAAATAAATATGTTGGTAACCGTATAATTGGCTCATCAACCTGTTCTCATTCCCAACTTGTCACTTACTCAGTCTGTTTTGACAGTTACTCACTAGTTATATTCCTCACACAGTCCATTGACCACCACATATTCCCACATACAGTATAAGAAATCTGGTATCATTTCCAGTTATTTCAATAATGAACTGTAAAGCGGTTGCCCGGTCACAGAGGCTGAGTGTGAGGCACAAGTGCCCCTCTTCCCATCCATTAAAAAGCCTCTTTGTATTCAGAGGTTGATCACACGCTGTAGCTATTGAGTTTCCCTATCAGTAGTTTCAGGGCTTGGAGTCAGCTGTTTGAATGTATGACAGCAGGGAGCACCACTTTGACAGACTCAAGGTTTTCTGACACACTTGCTGTCTAACTAAAGGAGACATGTGTGGTTAAGAACCTCTTCTACCAGACTTGAGCGAAAGGCTTTAAAAACTGTCTTCTTTAGGTTGAATGCTTGCAGCTATTCAGGATAAAGAGAACTCAGTGTAGAACATTTACCAGAAAGACTGTTAAACTAGACATTTACATAATGCAGAGAAGTCTAGATTGCAATAATCAATCTAATGTATTCTTTTTGGGAGAGTTAATTACAGCGAAATTAAATAATGTATTCTTTTCGGAGGGTTCTCAACAATCATTTATTGTAAACATTGAGTAGTCTTGCCTTTTTTGTATTATGAAGCCTGTGTTGGTGCTATAGTAATAAGAAAGAATAAAAATGCTCACAGAGCCGATACACATAAACTGTGCCTCTAGATAAGCTGTTTTGTAAGGTTGTAATGTCACAACTGTACATATATACGTATACAATGCCCCTACTTTACTTTAACAGTCATTCCCAGCTGTTAAAATGGTGCAGAGATGCAGAAGACCCTGAAACACTGACCAATCAGAGCACACTGAGATTTCAGCGAGGAGAGGTTAAAGCGACAGGCGCTGAAACGGAGCGTTTTACACAGATGATGATAACAGCTTTATTCAGACAGAAAGTATGAGAAAAATAATGTGTTTTTGGAGATTTAAAGCATGTAAACATGTTCCAGTGGAAATCCAAAATGCAACCATGAACCTAAAAATGAGCCTTATATGTCCCCTTTAAATACATGCTGGGAGTCTAACAGACTTTCTTCTGTCTCTGCTTCTGTAATAAGCCTGGCCTGATGCTGACAGGAAGCAGGCCGCTGACTGGCGTTGGCTCTGTGATCTGTGCTAATGTGAGCTGACAGCTAGCCCGGCATGGCATGGCTCGGGTCAGACCCTGCAGGCCTTTCCAGTCCTTTCTGAAGGAGGGAGCACCACCTGCTACATGGCTATCGCTTTAACACGCAACACAGGCACTGTCCGCCCTCCAAAGACTTCAGCATCCACCCTCGGTTGCCGTGGAAACGACGGCTGCGGCTCGTCTCCCTCAAGCTGGTGGATCGGCTTTGCCACACCCATGGGTGTCTGGGATAAAAAGAAGGGGACGGTATAAAGGGAGCGTGGGAGATTAGTGCAAGAGAAAAGCAGCACTAGGAGTTCAATGCAGACGAGAACTAAATCTGTGTTTCGACACGGAAAATAATATATTTTCTGTTCAGAATCGAGTTTATTGCCAGGTGCGTTTACACATACAAGGAATTTGCTTTGGTGTATGGTAGTAAAAAGCATAACGAAATAAGATGTAAGATAGTATCAAAAATAGAAGAAAATATTTAATCAAAAATCGATAAAAAATAATAAAGACAACTATTTACTCTAAATAAAATTATACAAAATAAACTAAAAACAAATGATTTACATTACTCTCATAATCACGCTCAAATGTACGTCAACTATGCTGTATCATTATCCTGTCCGGCTGATGATTTTAATTAAATTGCACTATGGATAATTATAAGAACGACAATGTATTGGTTGAAATGATTTCATCTGAATATTGACTACAGATGGTGAGGGTAGCATATTGGTTTTTGAGTTTTTTTTCCCCATTGTATTCATAAGTTGATCGTGATCTGCTATAGTTTTTGAACTTGTCCATGCTTTTATCTTCAGTAGACTCGACTACTGCAATGGTGTCTTCACAGGTCTCACTAAAAAATCTATTAGGAAGCTGCAGCTAATTCAGAACGCTGCTGCTCGAGTCCTCACTAACACTAAGAAAGTGGATCACATCACTCCAGTTCTGAAGTCTTTACACTGGCTTCCTGTGTGTCAAAGAATAGATTTCAAAATACTGCTGCTGGTTTATAAAGCACTGAATGGTTTAGGCCCAAAATACATTTCTGACCTCCTGCTAAATTATGAACCATCCAGATCTCTCAGGTCTTCAGGGACTGGTCAGCTTTCTGTCCCCAGAGTCAGAACTAAACATGGTAAAGCAGCGTTCAGTTATTATGCTCCAAACATCTGGAACAAACTCCCAGAAACCTGCAGGTCCGCTGCAACTCTTACTACTTTTAAATCCAGGCTGAAGACTTTTCTTTTTGTCGCTGCTTTTAATTAAACTATTCATATCTTAGACTGCACTGTAACTTTTATCCATGTATTTTTTCTTTTAATGTTTATTTTATTAGCTTTTCTTTTTAATGCCATTTTCTTAATCTCTTTCATTTTTTGTAAAGCACTTTGAATTGCCTTGTGTTGAAAAGTGCTATATAAATAAACTTGCCTTGCCTTGCCTTGAGACACATCCAAACATTGCTTGGAGGAGTAGAGGGTCAGGATGTTCCTCAACATGTGGGTGTTTTCTGCCAGGATGCTGCAAGTAACATGTGCTAAAACAAAATGACAGGCTTGTGTAAGGGGGCGCATAAATGTGAGATATGGAAGCAGCAACCGAGAATCAGGAGAGATGGGAGCCAGCGATGCGTGCAAATAAGTCAGCTGTAAAAAATAACTGGATTAATAAAAGCTTGTTTTTGGTATAATTCAACACAAGCAGGTTTAGATATCATTTTTTGAAGGCATTAGATTCATTGGAAAAAGTAGTGTTAAAGATACAAATGCCGCAACCCTAGTGCCTCCAATTTTTCTCCCAGCATGCTTCATTAGATGCCTCCAAATGTCTTTACATGATAATACATCTGTTGGGTTTTATTTTATCTTTTAGCCTTAAACTGTTTTTTGCAAAAATGATTTGGAAACGGCACTGCAGGCTCCGGTTATAGTATGTGTTAGCTAGCAAAGCACATTAACAGATTTCCCAACACATGCCCCAGTAAACACAATCGACCCAAAGGCGGCAAATGATTACAAATGGGATTTGAATGCAACACAGTTCATTATTCACAAAGCCAGGAGGCCTCGTCTGGCCTTGAAATAGCTTAGTGATAGCCTAGCATGTACTGTTTGATCTCTTTGCAATGCAGAAGGGATGGTGAGGACAACAAATGAAGGATATGTGAATTTTACAACAATACATATTGTCCAGTTTCCTTAAATGATGGTGTACATTGAGTTTAGTACCTTGCTGCAAGATTCATGTAGGTTATGTATAGGGTATAGCATACAGAGAAGAATTTGAGGCACTGACATGACCACATATTTGTTATAAAACCTTGAATAATTCAGCAGAAACTATAAAGTCAGTGTGTTATTTTAAAGAGTGCTGTGAAATATGAATGCAGTTGGTCCAGATATGTTAGCATTCACATCAGATCATGCATTCAACCTGTATGTTAGAGAAGATAGCCTTTAGTATCGTACTGAAGGTTAGGGGGACCATTCTAAATGCCTGCCAGCGGCAATGGAAATGTATTTAACTTCAACATCCTGATTGCTCTCGTGTGATCATAACTTAGCTGAACATATTCATGGTGAAATATAACAATTGTATGGCCATATGTTAGTCAGCAAAAAGGCCAAGATGAAAGAGTAAACAATTTTGTTTCTAAAAAGAAATGCTAAGGAAGTAATATGTTGTGTTACTTTACCAAAAAATGTGTTTAGAGTAGACTACTTACTTTATCTAGTTAATCATCCCCCTGGAAAATATAACAACGTAACACTGTTACAATAAATGACAAGCCAATATAATAGGGAAAAGCTATACATAAGTGTATTTCATATATTTATGTTCATAACCGAGATAAATAGATTACACACATCAGAACATTGCCAGATTTCAGCAACAACAGTAAATGCGTACAGAAAACCAGATGGACTTGTTTTCCATTGATCTGCTACTCTGGTCTTGGATGAAATGTGCATGCATAAGATATATTTCTCAACGGTCATGTGCCATGTTTGGCTCGTTACGGCTCAACTAATGACATGTTGTTGTCTGTCAGAGTCTAATGGATTATTCATGGTCATGTTTACACGAGTGCTCCCACTTTAAAGCGCTGAAACGTCTGTTGCATACCTCTCAACACATAAATCTTCTGTTCGCTGCGGTTGAAGTGTATGTTGTAGTGATTCGGCATTAATGGCTTTCAGTGTGCCATGGGAACAGTGAGTTGAGAGTCCTCTATTTGAACTCACTCACACTGTTATATGTATTTTCAAGCAAGAACCCTGATGTAAGGGATCGAGTGAGTGCACATCGGGAAATAAAACTCTTACAATTACTCTAAAAATCGGTTAATTTGAACTTCTTCAATGATGTGTTCTTAGTAGTGACTGACATTGGTTCTGAACAATATTGGAAACAAGCGGAATTACCTTGCACCATCGAGAGATTGTCTTGCATATTTATTGGAGCAAAAATTCAAGATGGATTTGCTTCACCGTCTGACAACTTAAGCTACTTCCACATGATCAGCATCAAAGTGCCTAACACAGTGTGAAAGCTTTCATTTTTTTTGGGAAGGAATTGTGCTTCCTGATGCTCAGAGTTTGAAATTCGTATTCACTTTGATCAATTTTGATACTAACCTTTTGGCCGGTTGCAGCTCTTGATTATTGTTTTTACGCTCCTTTACAGCAAAATAAGATCTTGGTGATGCATTAGTCGGTGCTTGCAGGCGCCCATGGACCCGTTGGTATCCTGCTGAGATGTTTAAGGCCTGTTCCATGTAAAGGCATGTATCTGTATATAGAGTCAGGGGGCACTTCATGCTGTCACACCATACGGCCTGCAAAATGTGTGTCTGAGTGTGTGCAAGAGCACGATCAACAGAGTGTTAGGGGTGAGTGCAACAGGATGGTTTGGTTAAGAAGAGCAGGGGGGGGATGGGTGGAGAGAAGAGGAGCTCCCTGGTTGCAGCTGACAAAGGTCTGATGTTGGAGAGGTGATTGACAGGCTACTCAACCAATGACTGAGTGGGGCTTTGGTCCAAATGCTTTTTTACCAAGGCTTCATCCTTTGCCTTCCATCACCTCATACTGTTTTCCCTACCCACTGCTTGTCTCTGTTTCTCACCTGGTATACCAAGTGTTAAGCCACCGTTCTTTATCTTTGAAACATAAATTACAATCCATTTCCTCAGTTTGTTCCCAAAGAAATGAAGACTCTCTAAAAGTAATTCTGCAGAAGGAACAGAACATGACTCATTTCCTTTGACTTGATATCCGTCCAATGTTCTGCTTTTACCTCTAATTTTGAATAACACTAACAGTGTTGAGTCACGTAGTTATGGAGAGCAGGATGTGAAATCTGCCGATGGGTTCTAAATAACACGTTTATACTGTAGTTGCAGTAGATGAAAAAAAACTCAACTTTTTTATTTATTATCTGTGTGCTCTGTAGTTTTAAGGACAATCTTGGTTGAGAAATTTGATGATTTCAGTATTGATAATAGTCGTTGACTGGTTTTTGCAATTAATTGACGAACAATGTTGTCAATACTTTATGCTAGGGGGACTGGTTTCTTAAAAAATATTATTCCATGCACGTCTCGTTTGAGTACTTCTCCGGATGTGTCTAGTGGAGAGCTCTCCTCACAAGTGTGTGTCACTCTTTTCTTAAAATCAGAGTTTGCCTGCACTGAGTCCTGTTGTCTGTCACAGGTATTTCAATGATTCTACAGTCAGCTATCATTGAACTCCTGCCTTTTTCACCTGTGTGTGTTTGTGTGTGTTATCCCTCCTTGATGAGATTTCATACTTTTGTGGCAGCAACGATTACTTTATCCTTGCGTAATGCTGATTTCATGCTCGACATACGCCTCGTCGCAGATGCTGCACACAGTTTTCCAGCAACATTTTTAAGCCTTCAGTGGGCTCTTCAATTTGATACTGTTATCTGCTAATCTTCGTTAAAACAGTCCATGGGAGCGAATATGTGGCTCATTATCAGATTTGTTTTGAGTGCAAAAGTGAAGAATCCTTTACTCAAGGGAAGTAAAAGAAAATTGCTTTTATACACTTTCAGGCTCAGTCATTGTTTAGTTATTTGTCTGCATTTTAAACTGTGTGGTTCTGAAGCACAAATGAGCAATTGAGAAAAGTTGTCAACACTTCTGATGTCTTGACATTTTAGCACAGATCATCTCATAGTCATATGGTCCCAGCGTCCAAGGAAGTATAATTCAACCCCTTTAGTGTTAAAGCAGATTGTCAATACTTAGGCTCTAAACGGCAAGTAACATTTTGAAAATATGATCTTTGTTTTCCTTTCCAATGTGTCATATAATGTGCCAAATATTTCTAAATTTAAGCTACTTTTTATATAAAATCAAACGTTTTTGATGTCTTATTTGGTTATTTCGGCCTCTTCATCCCATGTCTGACTGTGCACACATGGGTCATACCATTTCCTTTTTAGGAAACTGCTTGTCAGCACCAATGTTAAAACGTGTTGGGGTCCATGCATAAAAAGTTCAAAGGAAAACTTGATACTTCATTAGGGTTTTTCTTCAGAGTGTTTATAAAAGCCCAATTGTTTAACCAAATTAACCTTTTAAGAAAAGTACAGATGATGAGATTCTGTCTCTGGCATCTTGCACAAATTGGTTAACTGAATTACGGGAGTCTTTCTGCACATATGCTTCATTCCCCCTGCACAATCCTCTCATTGTTTAACATGCAGACAGGCCTCTCTTGGCTTTAATCTCGTGAGAGGTGCAGCAGGTCTTTTTATTAACTCAGTTTTAATAACTTCATCAAGTGGGAGCACAACTGGTTGTGTAACCCATTACTGGCGCTGCCCCTTGGCCATACAGAAGTCATTCAGAGGCTTATTAAATAGTTATAATGGGAAAACTAAGAGATTCTCAGTGCAGGGAGCCTATGGGTTCACTGACTGAAATGCCAAGGTTAATCATTAAAACACACATAGTCAAAGAAACCTTTATGTCTTTATCAGAAATCCCAGAAGGCAGTTTCCGATGACTCTTGGTCCCATAACGGCCAGTTCTATGGTACAGTCTTTAACTCCTTAGTGCCTAGCTATCTGTCTATGCATACTGTATATGTTGCCATATACAGTATGTAGCTATCTTTTGTGGTTTCCTTTGACTAAACCCCTACCAAGGCCAATGGTTGCCCTTGTTTGGAAGTCATTCATCCGACTTTGCTGTATTCAAGAGCCTTTACTCATAATATAGTAACAACTAATATAGTCATAACTTTACATTATTGCTCTGAGCTTTTAACCAACAGTGGATTGTTGCAGGAATTGCTGTTTCCTTAAAAGGAATGAACATGAGTTGAGAGTCCAAAAGAAAACAGATGACAAAAAAAAAGCTAGAATCTCTTTTCAACGTTCTTTGGACTCTTTTCGTTCTGCATCTTTCTGTTTCCCTGACGCACAGACTCACGAGCTGACTAACCAATCAGCTCCCAGGAGGCTGTGGTGGTGGTCAGTGGGGGTTGTTTGGTTGGGGGTCCAGTACCAGAAAGTCGATTTGATTTAATCCTGGATGGAAATTGTGGAGGCCTGCATATAATCCCATACAGTCCTATCTAATTACAGTCGACTAGTTCCTCCCGGGGGCCCCTGCTCATGTATACACCACCGTCTCTTATATATTCTGGTATATACAGTCCTGCATGCATCCCATCAGAATGAGAAGGGACAGAAATGAAGGTGTGATGTGATGGGAGCAGAGACAAGGACGCTGAAATATGACAGGTTATCGTAAAACAGCAATGTCTTTTTTATTCATTTCCTCACAGATTCCCCAAACAGACCCACTTCCTGTCAGTTTTCTATGATGCTATCCTGCAGACAGGAAATAACATGACATTTTTTTCTCCATTAGTCATTCTCCTCTCTGTTTGTCCTCTCGTGTTTGCTTCTGCTTTTGGATCTAAATGTCAGACCTACCCTACAGTATGTGGTGGTTTCCCTCATGATGCAAAACTGCTGATAGTAATGACCCGTCCGTCAGCCATCAGCCGCCTCTATTTTGGCTTCCTGTCACGGCTGTTTTGCATCCAAAAGTCGACTTCATTCCATCCTGTCACTCCTCGTTTGAACTCAATAAAAATGTGATGCTTCAAAGCCAAGAGCGTTGGTGTCGCAGTACTCCACTGCTGCACTCGTGATGTGCGTAGACGTGTATTTTTATGTGTTTGAAGTGACTTCATCACGACACTAGAGAAATTCTCTAGCTCCATTAACGTCCCTCTCCTATCCTGTTAAAAGCTCTTTTAATTAACTATTCAAGCCCTCAATCAATCAATACTTTATCATGCATTTTAAATTCAACCCCGGGAGTGACGCTTTTCTTTTAAACATGCCGATATCTTTGGAGTTATATCATGAAAGCCAAAGATCAATTGCCAGCATCACCAAGCCCATCTATTGGAGCACCACAATGCAGTATTAATAGTCGGCCACGCAGCCCTCACACTTTGATGTTTGGGCTTGTTTGTGATGAGCCTCAAAGTCTCAGAGGCGTAGAGATAGAGCAAAATATCCGGGGAGACTCCATACTGTGTGTGTATGTGTGTGTGTGTTTTATGCTCTTTCTTACAGTGAATCTGGGCAGCTCACAATAAACACAAATGTAACGGAGAAACATGCAGAGAAGTTATCAGTCAGGTAAATACGTTAACTTGTATTTGAACGGACAGACTTTATTTATAATTCAGTATGATAACGATAATACACTTCCTAGCCCAAGAAACACAGAAAAAAGATAATGCTGAAAAAGCAGTTCAAATGTAAGGCAAATGATTAGAATCAAACAAGAACAACTAGAATGGAAACATGATGACATTTGAAGATGAACCCACATTGGTTTTACTTAATTGATCAACAATAAAAAAAAACTGTACTAAATGGATAAGAGTTAAACAAGAAGGCATCTTGGCTGCGAGGGGTCGTAAAGACTGGAAATGTTCAAATGTTTCAAAAAGCGCTATAGAAGTACAATCCATTTACCCTTTATCTTTTTTATATATATACAGTTTTTTTTTTCAATCTGGTGCATCTGGCCAGGCAAATGGCATGGCCAAAAGTACATGGACAATTGGACATACGATTGTTGAACATTTCATTCAATACCATGAATACTGTATAAATCTGATCCTACAGAAGTCTCATCTCATCTAAAAAAGTCGTTCTGTCTAGATTTTCATACCATGCTGCAGGGTTTTGTTCCCGATAAGGTCCAGCAGTTACTGTTTTAATTCATCCCAAAGGTGCTTTGTGAAGGCCAGTTGAGTTATTCCACATACAACTGGGAAAACCATTAATTAATGGGTATGCATGGGGGAATTATCGAGTTAAAACAAGAAAGGAAAACTGTTTCCACAAAGTTGGAGGTCTTATAATGTGCAGAATACCATTGAATACTGTAGAGTTCCCCTTTACTGCACTGGCCCATATACCACAAATAGTCTCGTACCAAGACTAGAAACGTTACATAGACAATAGTGTCTCTATACTTTCAGCAGCAACAGTTTGTTCTTAAAGGTGGTTCGCAAAAAACTCTAGCATCAATATCAGGGCTGATCTCACAGTAAATCTCCTGCTGTGGTAAGTTTTATATTTTAATTACAGCTTCAGTGTAGTTGTTTAAATCCATCATGCACAGTAGAGAATGATTTGCCATGTGTATAAAATATATATCACTGCCCTATCATGATTAATGGGAGGGGTTCAATGGAGGAGAATGGAGTTTGATATTCCAGTCAATACATAATAGGATCTGGCTTGACATGTGCACCAATTAACACACCATGCATGCAAAGTTTAAACAAGGCCACTGGGGCTAGTTTCCACATTTAGCTTGTGCAGTGAGTGGAAATGGATCATATGGTAGAGTAGGTCATTCACACTGCTGTTGATTATCGCTGTGATGATGTGCGTTAACCATGTATACAGAGACATGACCAGACAGTGTTTGTCAGATCATATCATCCTTGTTGAAATACATACAGCTCTCGCCAACATGCTGAATGACTTTATAATTTCCTGTTGTTATTGATTTTCTGATTGTTCATGTCATCTTTAAGCCAAAGGGCATTGAATTCCAGGAATGTAGTAAACACCACTGAGCTGTAATCGATAGTCATTCAACGTTTTTTTTTTCATGTTCAGCGATTAGTTCCAAGTCATTAATCTGTGCTATATCAAGCAGAACATGGGGAATCTCCTCAGTCACCATTGGTGCTATGTTGTTCCGGAAAGATCCACATACAGTAATGGGACCCAATGTATTCAACATGATACAGACGCTCGGAAAAAGCTCCTCTGACTCATTACACATTTGTTTGGATCAAATACAAAAAAACAACATTGTAAAAAAGGTTAAAAGGAATTGAGATGCATTTTAATTAGTGAATTAGATTTCCATAATACAGCCTGTGTGAGTCATCTCAGTCGTGGAGTAGCTGCTGCCTTTGTGAATAAAGATGAAAAGGGTTTCCGAGGCTGGTCCTGGAGATTATTTGCCGCCAATTTCCAAAGAGCAGGCTTTGAGAAAACCTTTCCGTGTTGTTTATCAGAAGTTTGATGATGTTGCTGTCTCCTAACCTTGGCTGCGGCAGCGTGGCCCAGTGAAGCCTGACTGGATTTGTCTTGTTTGAAAAGAGGAGCTATTGGAATGTTGGATTTGAAGGCTCAGCTTGGTTCTGCATGAATGAGCTGCTTCTGCTGTGTCCTGGAGGAAGAGCTGCTGGTGATTTGCCTACACTAAACTGCTTTTACATTGCCGGCGAATGAATCGCAGACTTACATCTTTTTAATCTCGTCGGAGGAAACAGCTGAAGGGATTCTTCAGCTGAATCTTCCCCTGAGGTAGAGAGATGTAAGAACCCTTGTTGCATAACACCATCTGTATGTAGTCAGCAGTGAAGGAAGAATGTAGAACCTTTATTAAAGTCAACTTAGACAACCCCACACTGACATATACTGTTTGGCATACAGCAATAGATAATTTCATCATTTGTTTTGTGTGAAATCTTAATTAGAAAATGTAGGATAGCTTGAAATATAGTCTAAATTAGATACAGCAGTGAAAATTGATGTCTGAATTGTAGTAAGGTAGAAGTACAAGGTTGAGAATACACAGTTTGTAGCAATTTGATTGGAAGTATTGGTCTTCTTGATGCTTTCAAATTCCCTAACGAGAAGGAAACTTAAATAGATGACTAAAACAAGACTACCTACACAATCCATGTATGGTAAGCAGCAGAGGTCTTTATCATAAAGAGAAGGTTTTTATCTAAGCTGGATTTGAGGCAGAATTTGACCAATTCTTTTTGTTTTTGTTTGTTGTAATCCTTTATTTGGCAGGGACAATGCACAGTAATGAACACTTAAAGGTCCCATGTCATGGCCATTTCTACTGATCATAATTCCATTGTTGAGGTGTACCAAAATAGATTTACATTGTGCAATTTCCCAAAATCACATTGGTTTCTCATACAGCATATCTGTATAGTATGTGTATTCACTCTCTGTCCTAAACGGCTTGTTGGAGCTCCTGCCCCCCCCCCCCCCCCCCCCCCCGCCTCCCTGTGAGCCCAGTGGCCGTCTGCGAGACAGCGAAACCCAGCCCGAAACCAGCCCGAACACACACCCGCAGTCTGGCTGGGAGTTTGTGTGTGTGCTCACACCGACTCCCAGCCTTACCGCGTCCCGCCGTCTCAGGGAGGAGAAATCGGCGGAGCTGCAGCTGAGAAAATATTGAGTGTGTGTGTGTGTGTGAGGAAAAGAGAAATCTCCAATGAGGCGTTTTGGGGCAGCATAGACAGGTATTTTCTGTGTTAGAGTTTTACTCGCTACAGGGTGTACTTTGAGGGTTTGTGACTCTGCAGACCGTTTACATGCAGAAAAACCTTCATAACACACAAGGGGACGGGTAATAACCGGAAAAGCATGACATGGGACCTTTAAAACATTAAAATGTGTCAAGCGTAACAGTGCCAGATTTAGCTTTGAGCTCATTTCCATCCGCAGTCCCTCACATAAAACATTTAAGAAGTTTACATTTTTTGCAAACATAGCAAAAACAAAATACAAAAAGGTGCAAAAGAGCAAGAGCAGCATACACAAGTATTTACCACATGGCAGTACAATATAGCAGCAACGACATATAAAGTGCAAGAGAAGATACAAGAGCTAACTAAAGTGCAAGAGGAGATACCCCTGTGTTAAAGTGCATTTAGCGGTGATAGCACGGATGTTTGTTTCTCAACCATTCTCTGAGTTGACCTTTGAAGCTATTGAGAGTGGGACAATCCCGTATCTCAGTTGGGAGGCTATTCCACAAAGAGCTGCCTTTAATGGAAAGTACATTTTGTCCAAAAGTGGTCCGTCTGCGGTGGACTTCTAGGTCTCTACTGGTTTCTGACCTAGTGCAGCATCCAGTGTGTTTTTTGTGGATGAATTCCCCTAAGGGGGGGGGGGGGCAGTCCATGTAAACATTTATAAATAAAACACATACTTTTAAAAGACTTAAAATGGTCAAAACCCAAGAAATTGTGTTTATCTAGGATGGCACAGTGGTGGTATGAATGTGACCTTCTGTCAAACACCTTGATAGCTCTCTTGTACAGCTGTTCTATGGGTTTCAGGTTTGTGGCACAAGCAAACGACCAGTTTGTCAGACAGTATTCAATGTGTGATAGAATCATACAGTGGAGGTATGACTTTGCAGCATTGACAGTTAAGAAGGGTCTAATTTGTTTAAAATGTTGCAAGTTGAATTTAATGGTATTGGATACTTTCTTGATATGTTTCTTAAAAGTCAAGTTTGAGTCCAGTATGATTCCAAGATACTTGAAGTGGGAGACTAGTTCTATTTCTGCTCCGTTTAAAAACACATTGGATCCTTCGATTTTGACTGGTCGTTTACTGAACATCATGCATACTGTTTTTTTATGTTTAACTGTAAGCAAATGTTGTTCAGCCAGTGTTGAACCTTGTCCAAAGCATTAGAGAGACAAGATGCGATCATTTCAGTGTTTTTCCCGTGTATAAAGATGACCGCATCATCGGCATACATTTGCACATTCAACTCAGGACATACATTAGGCAAGTCATTCATGTACACTGAAAAAAGTAACGGTCCAAGAATGGAACCTTGTGGAACCCCAACAGGGTTGACAACGTAGGGGGATTTGGCACCGTTGACCAAAACACACTGTTTTCTGTTTGAAAAGTAAGACTTAAACCAATGTATCGAAACTGCCGAAAAATTGAAATGAGTCAGCTTTGTAAGGAGCACTTGGTGGTCAACTGTGTAAAATGCCTTCCTGAGATCAAGGAAGACAGCACCTACATTTTGAGTTTATTTGAAAGAAACAACACATTTCCTGAGTTATTTTTGCCCTTCTGAGGGTCAGGCTGTAACATTATTGACCACAGTTGTGCGATTCTGCTAACAGGGATAAATAAATAATCAAGTGTGCGGACTGAACCGGAGCCAGAACTAGTTTTGCAGAGTGCAGCGACTGCACAGCGCGGCCCATAGGATCTTATCATCCCCGTGGAACAAAACATCAAGTTGATGCATGACTTCTCCACCGTGTCTGCACAGTATTGAACTTCCTCTCCCCCGAAGCTGCTCATGACATTTACTTTGGGAAGAATGGTAGAAACACAAGCATGTCTTATTCTCTGCTGCATAGCGATTACTGCGATTACTATTCATTACATGTCTCGTCCCTCCCATTTTATGGATTTCAGTTCAAACTAACATTGATTCAGTGGCTCTATTATCTCAAGGCAGTCATTGTAACGCTCTACAAGCACACACACCAAAGCCTTGTCATTATTGCTCCATTCTCCCTGTACAATCACCACATTGTCATGTTTCCAGCCAAAAGGTTTTGACCTTGCGTTGAAAATAAGGCGTTCAAGGCCCTCCTTCCATGTTTGTTTTCTCCTCTCCCCTTCATACTGGTGACCGTTGGGATTGTATTTCCCTTAAGGGTGCTTCAAGTTTGAATTATGCTGCAAAAGCCAAGCTTCTCCACAGAATGTACAGGAAGAATAAATGAGTAACTCAATACATCAAAGCAAAAGTAATCTCATCAAAGAAAACAATACAAAACAAAATGTAGGTCAGGAAGCACATCATCAGTATTGTACTCTTCACAAGAAAGCAGATTTTTATTCATTTTAAACATTTGAACATTTCCAAGTACACTCTTTTACCCTTGAAAGCAGAATGTCAGCATTACACCCTTTTAGAAAACCTATCTATGAATTCATTTGAGTCTAGTTTCCTGACATAAAACAAGACAAAAGATGGTTGTATTATTAGAATCAGGAAAAATAAATCAAATGTAAAAAATAATAGATTTGCATTAAGAATATGTTAAAAAAAGAAAATTGTCACCCGAGTGAAAACACTAGGACTTAAAGGTTTTTAATACAAAACACAATGACTTGATATGAGGTATTTTTACAGTGTTATCCACCTATAAGTATTTTTGTGCTTAAATACCATGAT
Organism: Gymnodraco acuticeps; assembly: GCF_902827175.1. Lineage (NCBI taxonomy): Eukaryota > Metazoa > Chordata > Actinopteri > Perciformes > Bathydraconidae > Gymnodraco > Gymnodraco acuticeps. Next base: position 850,021 of record NW_022990459.1, read on the forward strand.
GCATAGTGTTTCTCTTGTAGTTCGCATTATTTCTAAATATAGAAAATCCAAACGTACTCACCAGCAGCCAACATGTGAGGAAATCTGCAGGATAAAGGGTCCAACAGCATGTCCAGTTTTAGAACTTATTATCAGAGATAATAGTCGCATTAAATATTTAAAGAGATGAGGATCTGTCTCCTGACAGCTAGAGGTCTTCTTTCCTATCAGCCTTATTATTTTCCTTTTAGGTCATTTAACAAATAACTGTATTATTGAACTATTTGTGATAACGTTACAGTCTCAAAACTTTTATTAACAAGGCATTTCCCTGTCAACTCAGAGTGAGACATTCATCTTAATTATTGTATTTTCGAGAAGGGTTGATTGTTGTTTTGATCACATTTGTAATTAATATATAAGTACGAGCACACGATGAAGTGCTTTACAAATGTGATTGATATCTACTTTGTGCTAATGGATAATGTGAGTACACATGTGGGTGGAAAAAAACTGTTTCCAAGGAAACAAACAAATGTGATAAGATAAGAATAGACAGGATTTGAAGCATTGTTGATTTCCGATCTACTGAAAATATCCTCAAACATTATGTCATCCATTTCGAGCCAAAAGCAATGATTTATCAAATATAATGTCTGAACAAGAAATAGCCATTTCTGAGCATTGACACCAAAATAGGTTTGATTACACTGTCTGTCATTCAAGCTATAATACAGAGGCTACTTCTGGGTCATTAAACAGAGACATTCTGACATGTTTGTTCAGATTTGTACTCTTTTTAACTCTAAAGATCCCAGGAAATGTGTTTAGTAGAAAGAAGGCAGAAAAGTGACTGATATTGTCATCTCAACAAAGCTAGAAAAAAATAGATTTAAGATAGATGCTTTTGTCCATTATTTTGGTTTATAACTAAATCCACTTTCGGTTTCGGATGCTAGCATGCTAAACAACAATCCCATGGTAAGATTACAGCTGTTTTACATCAGCATGCTAGCATTATCATTTTAGAAGTGTTACCATTCTGACATCTATCACTTTATAGTTGAAGCGGTCATCAGAGGTGGGAAGAAACTAAGTACAGTTTACAAAGTACATTAATGATGTGAAATTAAATCAACACTTTTTTAAATCAGACTTTAGTTACACCTGGAGTAAATCCACAAGTTAAAAACTTGAGTATTCCTACACTCTGGTACTTTTACTTTTACTCAAGTACAAGTTTTGAGTACTTCTCCCACCTCTGGCTGTCATTGGACATACAGTAGTTCACATGTGCTGAACATTGAGGGGTTTAAACAATTACTTTCCTGCCCAGATATTGAACATATCAAGGTTTGAAGAATGTTCTGTTTCTGTCATTTTAAAGCATTTGTTGCGCATAATTCAAGTGTATGAACATCCCTGCAGGGTGGTTTTAAAAAAGTACTTGCACTGAGACTGTCACCTTCTATAAATACTCAGAAAAAACAAGTATGAATCAGATGGCGGCCATTTTTTATTTGGTTGAAGATTGTGATGACTTACAGCATGGTACGCAAGACAAACAGTCAGCACACCAGAGGGGAGGTCACATGCTTTACTATGGTAACAATGCTCAGAGAAGAAGAATACTTGTTTCCAAGGTGATGTGTCTGGCTACATCGCAAATGTAGGAAGAGGAGATGGGAAGACCTTAAAGCTGCCTTCATTTCAAAATCATGCTCCGTCAAGTCGTGTTATTAGGAGGCGTTCATCTGATTTGCTTTTTGTTCCCAAAAAACAACAGATTGGAACATGCATTTCATTATGTGGCATCATCTGCAGCATGATCATATGAGTGTTGCTCTCTCAGGAAGAACAGGAGGTAAATGCAGCAATCAGTTTAATACAGGGAAATGATAACCGGAGCGTGCAGATTCAAGTTGTTTTCTTCATCTTAATCTCAACCATAATCGTAACAATGCTTCAGTTCTATAATCCTGAAGATTGCGTGTGTGGAAACATAAAACTGAATTATTCTACCTTAAAAAACGACTCAACCTTATCCTATATTCAGTGCTTATGTTCTGCTTATAAATCATTGATGGTGGCTCTCCTCTCATGCTATATGTTCAAAGTCATTCCTTCTCTTTCTCCTCACCGAGCTCTTACAGATTACACGATAGGAGATCTCGTAATATGTCCGAGATCCCAGTTTTAATTAAGGACTTTTGTCTGGGGATGCCAACACCAGTGTTAATGAAAGGGACAGGCAGAGGGAGAACTTGGGGGGGGGGGGGGGGGGGGGGATATAAATAGCAGCTTTTGTAGGCTAGGATTCCCTGTCGGGTTGGATCCAAGCGCTGTGCAGATCGCCCCGCCTGATTAGCATAGACATGCTCCTGTGGCTGTGGATGCAGATGTGCCTCTGTGATGATGTATCTGTGGGGAAACTCAACCTTGTTTCTCAGTATATCCTCTCTACAACGCGTCTTATTTACATTACGACTGTGTTTATGTAGGTATAAACAATCCGGCCTCAGGAGGAAGGAGATATCACAGGGGAAGGAACAGCCTTGTATCTCTTGTGTTGTATTTGTTTTGTTTTCCGGGCAAAGCCTGGCCAAACAGAACATGGGACTTTGTGTTGGGTTATTTACCGCATCAGTGCTCCAGACGCACAAAATGTCACTTAACATCAAGCTGATGTGTCATGTCCTTCAAAAGGGAAAACCAAGACATCAATTGGAATATTTTTGCACTGATACGAAATAACATTAAACAGGAGGCACTACCCTCCAAAGACCATTGTATTTATGTGCATATACAAGATTTAGATGTATTATTGAAGAGATTGGAGTTTTAATTTACATTAATTTCTCTTCTTTTTTCTTCATTTATGGTGGCTATTTTTTCCGACATGTTGCTGCTCTATTGTAGTTTCGTGATGTATTACAATTGCCGACTGTCGATCAGTTCAGCACTGTAGCAGGAAAAAGCTAGTAATAATGTGGAATGAGTTTTAAAAAACAGATTAAGACAAGAAAATGAAAGTAAAACATCACATTGGATGGCAAGCTGATTTTTTCTGAAATCTCCTCAACTCAAAGATCAATTGATAAATCAGGAACATTATATAGGAAGTATAATAAAAAATTGTTGTCAGCTGCAGCCTTATGACTTATTTATCACGCATTAAGCGTTGATGAGAAGCAACACGAGCAGGAAAGTGAATCTCGGTAACTCAGGATATCAGCACCTGTAGCAGATGAGACACTAAAGAATGAGAAGGTGATGCGTTGAACACATAAGAGATTGATGCTATGCAGTATAACAGTAATATTATTCAGTGTTGGATCAGGAGGGAAGCAGTGTGTGGATAGCAGAGTGAAACACATGTTATGGCTGCTTCCCAACCCTTAACACAGGGATGCTTTCTGTGTGCAGAGGTAACATTATCCTGTGTAAGCTGTGAACCGCTGCTGTTTCTGTGCCCAGGATGAGTGGAAGTCACTCAGACTGACATGATGTGTGATTTATGGGTCAGCGTGGGGATTTGCTTTAAATGAAGAGGCTTGTACGGTACACCCTCCTGTGTTCTGCACTTTATGTTGGAGGAAAATCCAGTTGCTCAAGGTCAGCCCATCGTGCTGCAAAGTCAACCATCACAAGATGTCGTTTTGTCTCTGACATTGTGTGTGTGCACTTCGTATCTTTGTATTTTAATGAGGACTATAGATGAAATATCATGTGTAACGTTGCTTCCCCTCCAACAGAAGATTCCTGAAACCTTTTATCAGTTTTTAGACAAATGGAAGAATAATAAGAAAGGGACACGAAAAGCTTTTACCCTGAGCCTGAGTGGATTGCTCGCTAATATGAAGCAACATTTGCAATTCAAAATGTCCTTATCAACCACTTATTGCAAGCTTTCAGAACAAATGCTTCTTCTATCTATTCTTAGCTGCAACCAGCAGTCTGTGTGTTGGTTGGAAAAATCGAACTGAGCAAAAAACTCTTCTTCTCTCCTGCTCGGTTATGATAAAAGTAATGAATGTAATAGATATAAAACAATACAGCAGTACAGACATTAAAGTAAATTGCCAGAACAAGCAGACACATAGAACCTTGATCTTTGATAATACATACTTTAAATGAAATGCTGCAGTGAATATAAACAGCATTCATTTCATGATTATTCCATCAAAGAATGCTAACTGTGTACATTGTTAAAAAAGGCTTTGTTAGAATAACATCAGAACTCTGCTGCTTTCTACCTTTATATATAGTTTCCTTTATTAAAAAGATACACGCCTTTCTGGTGCTCCAACGTCTCACCATGTGTGGCATACTTTAAAGCTCATGCTCCATCGACTGTGGCGCTCATCTGGCAGCCCAATAGCGGAGGAGAGCCTTTGGTGCCTTTCTGTCAACCTACTACTGTCTAAAAGTAGAGACAGAGCTGGCAACCGTTGAGGTTTGAGGCGGAGTTGGCAGCAGCCCTCTCACCCCGGAGATTTCTGACACATATCTGACAACCCCGGTAACCCTCGAGACTTCAGACACATTTCTGGAAACGCTTCATCCCAACAGGGCTTCGCTCCACATGGTGCATCTTGATCTGGCAACGCAACGGCCGCCCAGGACCGCGAGAGCAGGCTAGTGCAGAGGATGGAACTGGCAACCCCACCAGACTGGCCACTTTCTGCTGTCGCATTTATGGCATTTTGGAATCTAGGGAAGGCAGCTATGACCCCCTGAAACAAAAGATGATTTAACTACATGACATATGTAAATAAAACCGAAAGTGCATTACAAAAATAATCGAGATACATTTAAAAACGATTTAAGAACGAGATCGCGGATACAAGCGGCCGAGATGGGTTTTCTCCGCAGGGTGGCTGGTGTCTCCCTTAGGGATAAGGTGAGAAGTTCAGTCATCCGGGAGGGACTCGGAGTTGAACCGCTCCTCCTTCGCGTCGAAAGGAGCCAGTTGAGTTGGTTCGGGCACCTAGTTAGGATGCCACCTGGGCGCCTCCCTAGGGAGGTGTTCCAGGCACGTCCAGCTGGGAAGAGACCAAGGGGTAGACCTAGGACCAGGTGGAGGGATTATATCTCTTCGCTGGCCTGGGAGCGCCTTGGGATCCCCCAGTCAGAGCTGGTTGATGTCGCCAGGGAAAAGAAAGTTTGGGGCTCTCTGCTGGAACTGCTACCCCCGCGACCCGACCACGGATAAGCGGGAGAAGATGGATGGATGGATGGATGGATACATTTAAAAACATAAGAAATGTTGTCTGCTCTAGACCGAATATTCTATCACAACAAAATGTAGAATGTTAGACCAATAATACAAATAAGTCATTCCAATACTTTACATTTTGACACAATATATTATTTGTTAGCAACATATGGTTTTGGTTATATTTAAAATACAGAGTTAATAAGAGTTCTGTCATCTTACTTATAGTACATTAATAAACACTTGATATATATAATCTTGGAAGAAAATAAATAATAACATTTTAGTGTTGTTTGTGTCTTAATCATCCACTGGTCTATATTTATACAATTACAAAATAAAAAGTATATAGACCCGTGTATGTGCAGTGCATATCAATTTAAATGTGCTGTCTGTAAAATGGGTTATTTATTAAATCATTGGGTTTAATGATCATGAGTGATATCTGTAATTAGTTTGTGTCTCAAAGAGAAGGGATGTCCATTTTGTCTGTAATTGTACAGACGTTTATCCTTGCACATGCCCTTTGTTTAATATATCAAATAAATATGAATTAGGAACTAATCTGTGTGTAATCTTGTAATGAGTTATTTAAGACTTTTTGTTCAGAAGGTCAGATGTGTGGAGAGTGAGAGCGGGACAGTTTTTAGAACAAAGGGGCAGCGGAACAAAATGATTTGTAGATTCAAAACGGCTTGCTGACTTGTGTACTGTATTTCTTTATGCCATTGTTTTGCAGTATAATGTGTATTATGTTATGGATCTCATACAGATGTCACTTGAGTGTTATCCAAACCCTTTTACAATTTCATAGAGGGCTTTCAGTGCCAGAAAGAAACATGTTGACCCCTTTTTATAGATCCACCCATATGTATTATTGAAACAGGTTTCGAGTGTTTTTCTGTCATATCCTCACTTGACAGTGCAGCCTGCAGCAGATCAGTCCTCCTCTACCCTTGACATGACCCCGTCATCGCATTAAGATGCCACTAGGGAGCCTCTGCACTTGTTTGTGTCCTGGGAAGATGCCTTTGTGCTTCTAAATTCTGATTTTATATGCTGAAGTATGGTAGTTTGTATCTTAGAAATAACGTTATAACTTGCAGGGTTTCTAATGGGCTGCCCGAGTTTGAAAAGAGATTATTTTGACTGATGTTACAAGAGTTGTATGCCAGGATATCTTTGCAGCTCGACCATTCTTCATTAAAATTTGGTACATAGCTACCCTTTAACAAATATTGTGGTTTTGACGATTTGCATATTGCACTAGTCCATATTGCCATTTCAACAACATTGTGCCACCCATTGATCTTGAGTGTGATTTGTTCGATTCATGTCCCTGTAGAAGCTTTGTATAAATATATATTGGCACATCGCTCCATATTGGATTATCTGGAGTATGTAACTAAAGATGTGTTACATTCTGGGCTGTCTTGCTTATTTTGTAGCACACCCAGGTTTTTATTCCCCTTCAATGTTGGCAGATATGCAATTTTGCATTTAATAAGGCTTAAAATAGCATTTCTTTACACAGACGGGCATATTTCCTGCCTCAGAATATTCACTTGAGTACATTTGTGGCCCTTGTTTGCTGTCACCTGCTGAACATGTGAGTCAGGACTGCTGTGAGGTAATCCTTCCTGCTGATCCCGCAGCCCTGTCCGAGCACTCGTCAGAACTGCAGCGACCCCTCTGGGCTTTCTTGTCATTGCAATGACCGGAGCGTGTTAGCGGGTTCTACTGTTTGTTAGGGGTTATTAAAGGGCAGAAAACACATGTACAAAACAGTATAGTACATGGGTTGTTAAAAAAAACATTGACTTTAATTAACTGTATTTTCTCAACAAATAACAGTTATTGTATTAGGTTAGTTAAAAGCAATTATATTCAGTTCCAACACAAAATATTAGCTTCAACTTAATATTATTGCTTTCAACTAAGCCAGGGGTCGGCAACCCGCGGCCCACTGGCCGCATGCGGCCCTTTAAGCCCTCTGCTCTGGCTCCTTTGAGCTTAGACAAAAATAAGAAGGAAATAAAATAAAAGTATTTGTAGGACTATTTATATTGTGTTGCATGGTTGAAAATGTTTCGTATCTTGTATTTTGAGGAGATACTGTGACACATAAATAAAAAACAAAAGGGTTTTAATTAGGTCAACTAAAATATGCGTCACATCCTGCTACGGTCCCGCGCGAGCGCCTTTTCTTGGAGGCGAATAACCTGACCCCCGGCTCGATGAGCGAACTATGGATAAATCAAAGAAAAGTACCGGAGGAACACAGGATTTAATTCTGTGTGGACAGAGTTATATGCTTTCACAGCAAACGATGCTGGTTTACCGGTATGTTTGATATGTAGAGAAAAGTTGTCAACGGTGGTGCAGCCTTTACGTATCGAGGAACAACACGGGAGAGGAAGATAGCTGACGATCTTCAGTCATAATTCAATGGGGTATGTAATTTATTTCAGAAAACACTTTTTGTTATATTCCATGGAATGCTCTTAACGTCCCGATAACAATGAATATATTAAATGCTTTGACAATAAATACATACAAAAATGTATCTCTGGAAGCCGTAGCGCTGTAAAAAGCACGACCAATCATTTTAGCCGGCCCGGCTAAAATAACTGGATGGCCTACCTGCCTGTCAGCCTTCCATCTGTGCACAAATTTATCTCGTGCCCTCATTGGTCATGTGCGTGTTCGTGTGTGTTGGAGGAGGGACTCTGTAAGAAAGTCTGAAGGAAGAGGCATATTTTTTCCGGTTGTGTACTTTCAAATTCTAGCGCACTCGAGCTGGTTTCTCCATTCTTACCGACCCTACCTTTAACTATTTTTTAGGGTGCAGCTATATGTTTTATGTATTTCAAAGTGGGCCCATTTTAATAAGATTTTTTTCCTTCAAATGTGCAGAGGACTCCCCAAGTGCTGTATTTAATTTATTTTAAAGTAGGCCTGTGTATTATTTTTTAATTCTCCTTATAAGAGTTATTTGTTTCTTATTAGAGGTTAACAGTTTTATATCATGTAATAAATAGCCTAATAAATGCAAAAAAACTGTAGTTTTTGTCTGATATAACAATAAAAAACTAAAATATGTTTTGCGGCTCCAGACAAAAAAATGTTTTGGAAAAAGGAGCAAAATGGCTCTTTTGGTCAACAAGGTTGCAGACCCCTGAACTAAGCTAACACAATTGTGTGTAATTTGTTGACAATATACAGTTAATGAAAGTCAGCATTTCAGGTTTTTCAGTGCACAAGGATTACGGGAAAATAACTACAGGCTCCGTTTTCTGTTTGAGCGTGTATGAACCGAGGACAAAACCATTTCATTACAAAGTGGACCCAAATCAGTGGGAGAAAACATGCATTATGGTTTTGACTCATGGAAACGACCTTGGCAGAGGTCTGTGCTCTGAGTGCCTAAGAGCTTTTTTTTCTTTTTTTCCACTTGTAGTTGGTTTGTTTTATAAAGTGAACAGGTTCTACGGTAGTGGAAGTGATTGCTAGAGGGTCCCTGCATCTGCTATTGTCAAAGTCTCCTTAAAACCAACACTAAGCCATTACTAAGTATATCTTACCTTGCTTTAATTACTGTAAATGGTTTCACTGTCATAAAAGACATGAACGTCGGATTTGGTAGCTTATCCCAATCCTACATGATCCTTGAAATATCTTTTTGAGGAGAAACCAAACAGATGAACCTGCCTTGTACTAGTATAGCAGTTGTGTCTCGCAGCATGTGAGCTTTGTGTCGACGCGTGATGGATGCTGCTTGTAACGGGACACTGGGGCCAAAAGTCAGGCAAGCAGGCGAAGCAAAAACATCTGGTGAGTGAGCCCCCAAGGATCTCAGGGACCCTAGCCTCCCAAGGACAGTTCTCTCAGTCTGTGCACCTGAACACATCATCTGCTCGGTGTATGCGTGCTGCATGTAAAAGTACTCCACTCCCTATCATCTCTCTCCGGAAAATTCACAGCTTTTGTATTGCTCTAACAAGAAAATGTATCACAGCCATTGCTCAAAGGTTGATGTATGCAGTGAGTACATTCAGGGCTGGACTGCATGTTCATCACCTGGGATTTTGTGCTGTATTCCCTATCCCTGCAGTGTTTCCTTATCTCAGCACCTCTGCCTGGCTGCCAACATTACCATCCCATTCTGCCTGGGTCTGTGTTAAGGTTTATTTCTGCCTGCCTGGACACTCTCCTGCTGCTGCTCTACATTTGAAAGAAATAAGGCTCTGTTTTGTGAACTTTAAATGGACAAAACAAGAGGGAGAATTGTTTTGATCAGTGTGTGCGTCTCTGAATGCTGTGTCCTGACTGCAGGCTGACTCTCAGGTGGTCTACTTCGTGCTACAGACCTTTTGGGAAATGCCAGAGATTCACAGCAACCCGGGCTTGTACACTAATTCGTTTCGAACAGCGCCAGAGGCCATTTGACTTTCAGTGTTTACCTGCAGAGAGACAGGGAGAAACTACTGCCGACGAGGAAATACTAGAGAGCGTATGTGTAACAGCATGTCTTCCCCCGTTATCTTCCCTGCCAATCCAATGTGTACACACTTGTGTCCAAGTAGTCGTGATTAAATATACATCGAAGCATCTTTTTCACAAATCCAGTCATAAGTGAATTATAAGGGGCAGCTGTATGTAATAAAAACCTCCTCATCCAGAGCGGTTTGACCTTTAAAATCCACCACTGCTGCTACAAGACAGCATGGATGATAAAGGAGGGTTGGGCACGGTTTAGTTATAATCTGAATGGCACTGAGCTCTTTGTTTTTTTACCAACTGCAGTGACAGTGTCTCTTCGAGAGCTCTGCAGGGCGCCTCGGATACCATCTTGCATTAAGTCCAAGATGGTGATTTTCATTCGATTCCATATTATTTATGTAAGAACCCTGTGATCTGAGAGTCCACAAGACAGCACAGGAGGGAAGGCTGGAGGAGAGCGATAACCCCCCCCCCCCCTCCCCCTTGCACAAAGGAGGCCCAGATGACTGGAAAAGACAAGAGCACAAAACAGAGACTCAGACACGACTTTGGATTAGATTGTTTAAATGGTGACCTTAAATCCACCGGCCCTTTAAAGAGCCTGTGACAGCATCCCAACAACTGTTGTGCAATGACATATTGGGCTACTAGTAATCTCGAACCGTCAGTTTAAAAAAGAAAAAGCGATACCGTTCCGTTAAATATCAATAATTTCGAACATCGCGGGGAAATTCCTTCGACTCATTTTGAAGTTTTGGGGGAAGACGGAAGTGACGTCAATGCGGGAACGCTTCACTGTGCGGCGAGAGAGCCAAACACGGACAAAGTGTGTTGTCATGCGTATAAATGGTGAATTACTGAGTTTAGGCACGTTAATAACGTTGTAATGAAGTTGACTACAGTATATTCATATTTGTCAGTGCTTTCATGTCAATTCGGCGAACATAAACATAAATGATCGTGGTGAAGATGATGATTACATTAGGATTAAACATCGGTAGTGAGAGCTGCTGCATTTCCTCCCGTCGGATGTGATATAAAAACAAATCGATTATTTTTGTAGTTGTAAACTCAAGTGGATGAAACTACATTTATTAGTGCTTTCATGTCAATTCGGCGAACATATGATACATTAAATGATCGTGAGGATGATGATTAAAAATCGTTTGTTTGAGCCGGTCTGCATTTCCTGATGAGAAAACAAACCGATGCTTTTTGTAGTTGTAGTACACCAACATGGATTAAACGTGTGGTTTTTTCACCACAATGTTGGGGAAATTAATGGATAAAATGCACAGATTATTATTATTATTATTATTCCCACTCCGATCGGGACACTAGGTCCACCGTTTCCCCGCAGCGAGGCTCCCCCCGTTGACAGTTTACGTGGGCTGGGTGCAGTGGCGGACTGGCCATTGGGACGAATCCCGATGGGCCGGTACCGAAGTGGGCCGGTCGGATAAGTCACTAGCACATCCCCCATAGGCGGCGCGTGAGGCTCAGGTTTGGGAAGGCTAAATAACTTTTTTTACCTGACGCTGCCCGCCTCCAGCGTCTATAGAAAAGAGATCAACTCAGTGTGCGGAGTTTAAATCTCTCAAGTCATATTACAGGATAAAGGAAATACAGTTTAAACTGCCGTATGCAGAGAAGACGCCGACGTGTCGCACTTATCATTCATATTACATCATCAATCAGATCATCGATCATATAATATCATAATATATCATATATTTCCTGAGTCAGCTTCTCCAGCCGTATCTGGCCGTGCAACACTTACAGTGTCACATACTGTATGCAGAAGTATTATTTTAAGCAACACATTATGTTGACGAAACACTCGAGTCAAATGTAATTAAAGTCAGATCCACTCGTGTCTTAGACGTGAACGCGCTCTCAGCTGGTGAGAGAAACCCTGGCTTGATTTACCGAGTTGATAACCAGCGTCGTAGGACCGCTTAGTGAGATCTCGTTTGTTAGTTTGTTGTTGTTAGTTTGTTTGTTACTCAAACATATCCAGGGTATGTTGAACTGGCTTCATAGTACAGGGCACAGGTGGCTAGCAGCGCTAATGTCAAAGACACAGACCTTATACATTATATTTGTATTTTACCAGGATGCAGTGACACAAATATTTACATATTTACATTTACTATCTACAGCAGCCGCCGCCCCTGACATCCCCCACTCCCCCCGTTGACAATTTACTAGCGGTACCGAAGTGGGCCGGTTGAGAGTCCCGGGATGATTTTTAGTCCCATTCCACCACTGGCTACATGACCGTATGATCGCCCATATTGACGCACCTAATTCCTAAACTTCTAACAGATACAACATAAAGCGATCCTTCAGCCTCATATGAGCTCTCAGACATGTTCAAAATTAAACTGTCATCGCTGTCTGAGCTTGCTGCTGTGTGCGCCATCGTGCGTTTACATGCAGATGCTGGGATCCTGAACGGTGCAGCTGGAGCGCTGTGCCCGCAATGACGTCACACATCATTTGGCGGGACTTGAAGAATCCCCGAGAAGTTCCAGAAAATGGTCAACATTGAAGGGCAGATTAATGGTTATCAAAGTACAAATATCCAAAATCAGTTCAGTAACGGTTTTTAAGGGGACAATATTTACTCAAATTGATGGGTTTGGATGATGGGGGAAACTCGTGTCACAGGCTCTTTAAGGCATTTGAGTATGACTCAATTTCCAAGAATACTGTACAATATATTAGGGCTGCACGGTATTGAAAAAAACTGACATCGCGGTTTCCCCCCCCCCCTGCAGTATATATTGCGTTTTTTTTAACCTGTTAAACCCCAAAGTCCCGGCGAGTACTTTACTTTTTTTTTTCACGACAGTTTCTCAGGGGATCGTAATATTTAAGAACCTATAAATGTGTTATACCGGATTAACGGAAATAATCTCAGCTAACTGACGATCCAAACCATTTTATACCAAAACAAAACACAAGTCTCATAAGAAGCATCTAAATGACCCCTGAGCGAAAAATGCTAACGCACTTTGGCACAGAACTCAAGATAAAAGTACCCTTATTATTACTTATCGTAGCTGCACTTACAAGATATCCGATTAAAGCTGAGGTTCCACAGATTATTTAGGTATATAGTATCATCACTGAGTGATCTGAACTCGGACAGGGGAAGCAAACACAGACATCACAACACGTACCTTTACGTAGCTTCGAGGGGAGATGTCTCACCGTAGCTGTCAATCTGATCAAAAGACGTGTTCAATGGCATTAAAACGAGAAAGAAAAAATGCGGCTGAATCGGTTAATCCATAGGTTTTTAACGTCTCTGTATAAAAAAATGATTTAATTTATAATCCATAATTCCATTTTTATGTAAATATCGCAGAGCAAAAGTTAGCTGCTAATGGTAGCCACCAGAGTGGCTGCTGCTTCCGGTCTTGGCTATGCGGAAGTCTCTCACACACACATTACCAAATAAGGACTGTGTGATTTCCCCTCGATTCCATTGGCTCTGACGGCCAGAAAGAGATGTCACATGTCAAAATCCAGCAAGGTGGGCCAGAGATATGGAAAATCCACCCAAATGGCCCCAAAAGAGGGTTTTTTTGGTGCTAAATCTGTCTAAAAAGGTCAAATATCAGGGGAAGTTCTACACACACCAACACATGAACAAATAAGGAGTGAGAGTGACGACGCGTAGCCAAAACCGGAAGCTGCATACCACCAAGGTGGCTACCACTAACTTTTGTGCTCCGATTTTTACATAAAAATGGAATTATGGATTATAAACAATTGCTTCAAAACCACAGATACATTATCAACCTATGGATCAACCGATTCAGCCGCGTTTTTTCATTCTCGTTTTAATGCCATTGAACACGTCTTTTGATCAGATTGACAGCTACGGTGAGACGATCTCCCGTAAAAGCTCCGTAAAAGGTACGTGTTGTGATGTCTGTGTTTGCTTCCCCTGTTGCGAGATCGGATCGCTTAGATACTATACTTAAATAATCTGTGGAGTCTCAGCTTTAATCGGATATATTGTATGTGCAGTTTTGATAAGTAATAAGGGTATCTTTATTTTGAATTCTGTGCTAAAGTGCGTTAGCATTTAAAAAAAAAAAGAAGAAAACCGCAAGTCCTTGCGGTGTGAATACCGCGCATGCGCATACCGCGGTTATCGCCATGACACGGTATATCGTTCAGCCCTACAATATATGCTGATTCTACGAAAAATACTACCAATTGTTCAACTGTGTATCTAGACATTAATATAGTTTTTATTTTAAGAGATCCTTCTGTTATATTTCTGATACCAACCAAATAAGATTGAGCATTTTTCTCCTAGATCTTCCAGCAATATCTGTGCCAGACCATGTTTTATAACATTTTATAGGGACTACATTTTCTGTAGAAAATTGGTTCTTGTTAAGAGTAGTGTACCGGCAAGACTTCTTAATTTCCTTTATTTGTTTTGCACATCCTAATAGCCACTGCTAACAAATCAATGTTCACATACAGTGGGGCAAAAAAGTATTTAGTCAGCCACCAATTGTGCAAGTTCTCCCACTTAAAAAGATGAGAGGCCTGTAATTGTCATCCTAGGTACACTTCAACTATGAGAGACAGAATGGGGGGAAAGAATCCAGGAAATCACATTGTAGGATTTGTAATGAATTAATTGGTAAATTCCTCGGTAAAATAAGTATTTGATCACCTACAAACAAACAAGATTTATGGCTCTCACAGAGCTGTAACTTCTTCTTTAAGAGCCTCCTCTGTCCTCCACTCGTTAACTGTATTAATGGCACCTGTTTGAACTCGTTATCAGTATAAAAGACACCTGTCCACAACCTCAAACAGTCACACTCCAAACTCCACTATGGCCAAGACCAAAGAGCTGTCAAAGGACACCAGAAACACAATTGTAGACCTGCACCAGGCTGGGAAGACTGAATCTGCAATAGGTAAGCAGCTTGGTGTGAAGAAATCAACTGTGGGAGCAATTATTAGAAAATGTAAGACATACAAGACCACTGATAATCTCCCTCGATCTGGGGCTCCACGCAAGATCTCACCCCGTGGGGTCAAAATGATCATAAGAACGGTGAGCAAAAATCCCAGAACCACACGGGGGGACCTAGTCAATGACCTGCAGAGAGCTGGGACCAAAGTAACAAAGGCTACCATCAGTAACACACTACGCCGCCAGGGACTCAAATCCTGCAGTGCCAGACGTGTCCCCCTGCTTAAGCCAGTACATGTCCAGGCTCGTCTGAAGTTTGCTAGAGAGCATTTAGATGATCCAGAAGAGGATTGGGAGAATATCATATGGTCAGATGAAACCAAAATAGAACTTTTTGGTAAAAACTCAACTAGACGTGTTTGGAGGAGAAATAATGCTGAGTTGCATCCAAAGAACACCATACCTACTGTGAAACATGGGGGTGGAAACATCATGCTTTGGGGCTGTTTTTCTGCAAAGGGACCAGGACGACTGATCCGTGTAAAGGAAAGAATGAATGGGGGCATGTATCGTGAGATTTTGAGTGACAACCTACTTCCATCAGCAAGGGCATTGAAGATGAAACGTGGCTGGGTCTTTCAGCATGACAATGATCCCAAACACACCACCCGGGCAACGAAGGAGTGGCTTCGTAAGAAGCATTTCAAGGTCCTGGAGTGGCCTAGCCAGTCTCCAGATCTCAACCCCATAGAAAATCTTTGGAGGGAGTTGAAAGTCCGTGTTGCCCAGCGACAGCCCCAAAACATCACTGCTCTAGAGGAGATCTGCATGGAGGAATGGGCCAAAATACCAGTAACAGTGTGTGAAAACCTTGTGAAGACTTACAGAAAACGTTTGACCTCTGTCATTGCCAACAAAGGGTATATAACAAAGTATTGAGATGAACTTTTGTTATTGACCAAATACTTATTTTCCACCATAATTTGCAAATAAATTCTTTCAAAATCAGACAATGTGATTTTCTGGATTTTTTTTTTCTTCTCATTTTGTCTCTCATAGTTGAGGTATACCTAGGATGAAAATGACAGGCCTCTCTCATCTTTTTAAGTGGGAGAACTTGCACAATTGGTGGCTGACTAAATACTTTTTTGCCCCACTGTACATGTAAACTACATTACAAGAGGGAACAATTACTTGTTTATCTGCCCTGTGTTTCAGATGAAATTTAGAATTTAATGGGTTCTTCCTCCGCCCATGCTACACCCTTCTTATCAGGCATTTGTTTTTTGCGTTATCCAGCAAACCAACAAACAAACTCAACCACAAACATTACTTTCTTGGCAGAGGTAATAGGAAAAAAATAATGCAGTTATTCCCCTCCGAGTAATGCTAGATTCCACTATTCGGATGTAAGTGACAAAATGTTGTTTTGTCATTTGAACTGACTGGTCTTTCAAAGCAATAACTGTGAAATGCCAGCGATTCAAGTACTCTAATCTCTCCCTGTGCAGTGCTCTAAAATGCCATCCTCGGTTAAAAATGCTGAGAGGTTAATTATTAATTCATGCTGTTTGATATTTACAAGCCATTTAGCTTTTAATGCTGTGTCCAGGGCTAAGTAGACAATAAACCTACATCACACACAATGCTTTACAGTCCGCTATAAACGGCCATCTAAGATGTTATGCTCACCTTGATGGTTTGAGGTGTTATTAGACAATGTTAAACTCTCATTGGTGTCATCAAATAGCAGTACATGTTAATGGGTGCATCTTAACACTTAACACATACTGAAGCAGGTGTGAATAATTCACTCGTTTCTTTTTAATCTTGTTTTTTACCAGGGTAGTATATCTTAACCCATTATCTGCGTTATTCCCAGTGATTTTTCAATGTAATCTTTGAGTATCAGATTGCTTTGCTTTCAAGGGTCTGTGATAAATGACGGCTATGTTTACGTCAGTGAGGCCCTGAACTCCCTGAGGACCATTTAGGACACAAAGGCCACAAAGAAGGAGAGGAGGAGAAGGAAAGGTCAAGGGATTCAGAAAGTACAAATCACCTAGTGCATGGAGCGACTAAAATGTTGAAGTCACCTCTCTATTCCTTTGTCTCAACAAGTCCTCCAACTCATACGACCAAATAGGTCGATTGTTCAGCAGCTTATTACGACCTATTGTCACACTTTTAGCACCTCTAGTGGTCATGTAAGAAACAACAATTTGTGGAAATTGCAAACACTCCGGAGGGTCGTATATTCACAAATAACCCTCTCTGGAAAATCCTAAATTGTAGAATAGTTTGGCCATTAAAATGCTTTTTTATTAGATTTCTAGCGAGAAGTGTATATTGTAATTTTAGAATCCAGGTCCATTGGATGTGTAGGATCTATAGTTTGATAGATATTATGAAGATTATTTGAGGTCTCGCCAGGAGAACGTGTATGTCTTTCCCCCTATGTAAAGTTAGCGTCAACCCTCACCGGGTGACAACAATATTTACGGTCTCGAAGTTTTCATAATAAAACTGTATTCCCCTCACTGTCAAATGATCTCACAGTGATATCTGCCGTACTCATCCACTAAAACACATCAGTTTGTCCTTGTTAATTATACGACATTAATTGGTTTAAATTGTGTACACTGCTTTTGTGTTTTTCCCATAGGTTTTTCCCTTTCGATTCTGAGAGACACTTTTCTTTTTTCAGAGGTTTTGATAGGCTAAAACATCGAACTACCCATAATCCTCAGTTATCGTTGAAGCTCGGTGATTGGATGTTTTAGCCGCAATGCACGTTGGAATATGGTGTTTATGCGATGTGAAATCCGAAAACATAAAAAAAAAAGAAGAAAATAATACTTTATGTGCTTATGTGCTTTATGTGCTTTGTGTGCTTGCTTTTTTCTTTGAAAGTCATCACATAACGGTATTTATTCTGTGATTTCTGTCATATTCCCCGGCCTGCTTGTTAGCTTCCCTGATCTTATCAATGTTTCTCATCAGCTAGAAGTGAACATCAGACCTTCTTTGATGCACAGAGGGTGTTTTGTTTACCGTGTCTATTATCTGCATGATTGATTGATTCATCAATGCTTCAAAGCCCACCCTCTCTCCCAACAATCTTTGCAAATCCCACCACTTGTCTGATGAATTTTCCCAATGTGGCATGCCCGCAGCACTAAAATTGCCGTGCTTATCTGGTAACTTTCCTTTGATTTACAATACTACACTATGTTCTCTGCTTTTCATCTCTGCAGTGTCCAATTAATCTGCCGTGACAATGTGTTTTTATTTTGAATGGATTTGTCTCATTTCAGGTGGTTGGTTCCTCAGTGGTCCTCGGTTCAAAGTATAGTCTTTAATTATACCGAGTATACTTAATTTTGACAGTTTTTCAGCAAGGTCACGACCGTTGTCCCCAAGTTTCAAAGTCCTGAACTATCCCACTATTCAGAAATTGTGTTAAAAACCTTTGTATACACAGTTCTATACAGACAAAACAAATCCTTAAAAATGTGCATGAAACAATTTTACATAAAAGTGTCACCTTGCCAAAAAATGACCTTTCTGAGTAGCCTTAATCATCCATGCCCACTTATTAATTATTATAACTATACCATAAGCCTATAAATACTGTAAAGGCACTGAAAAATAGCATGAGGTTCTGAGGGCTAATTGTGAACAAAAAAGTGATCCTATTTGCCAGCTAAGCTAGAATAAGTAGACACAGGGTTGTCAGCCATGGGTATCATCTGCTCGTACAACCAGCTGAGAGCCAGCCTGCTGCTGCTGTGTCTCTGGAAATAACTGAAACATGAACTATTTGTCCCCTTTGGAGCGCTGCGCTCTCCATAGCTAATAGATGATGGATGGTGTGACATTTCCGGCCATGCTTGTTTGGGTGTTACGCAGCTATATGAGGCTTCGTCGCTGCCTGGATGCCCGGCATTATTGTGACCAAATGAGAGGAGCGTGACAGGACATTACATGTGAAAAACAGAGAGTAGGCATTCTCATGGGGTAATAAAACACTCTCCCCCTCCCTGACCTTTTTAATATGGGCACAGTATCACCACACATTGCAGTGGCATCAATTTGTGTCAGGGAGCCATACATTGGAGCTGAGCACATCACCAGAGAGTTCCTCTATTGGAAAGAGGAAGCCTATGGGATACTTTCTTCCATAGCCTGTCTCTCATTTCCCCAATGAGAGCCCTATTATCCATCTCGGGATGAGGTTTGTTGCTTCTTTACCTTGAATTTGCCCTAAGAAATCCTCAGACACACACGCGAGTCCATCTCTTTTGTGTAAGACAGCACTTCTGTTGTATGATGTCCACAGTGTATTCAACAAAAGTTATCCTCCACACAAATAAATATTTCCTTTGTAAATTCCCATCTCAAAGACTCCTTTTAAGGATATACTCGGATGTACTTCAGCATAGAAATATAGTATTATCCTGACTAATGCAACAATACTACAGATTTATAATTTATTTAATAAATAAATAAATAATTTAATAATTGTACTTTTTGGTGTGACAACTGGCTCTAAATACTACAATGCCCATGAGCCTCAGCAACTGTTTTCATGGCAAATAGGCTAATCTGAGTGGAAATGCATAAGGTGTTGCTGTTACAATTCAAAGTAATGACGTGTCAATTGATTTAAACTGACAGACTTTATTCACTACTTACTTTTGTTTACAGAGCAGTGGGACTAAATCACTCACCTTCTGTTCGGATGATTCATCCATGGTAACATCATGTCCTTTGAAACCCTGAAATTGCAGATAATTAAGATTGCTTTTACCTCTATGAAGTACAAAATAACCCCCCCCCCCCCCCACACTTATCTTCTCTACTAAAGAAAATATCCGCTTTTGTAAACCGTCAGAGCCTAGATTCTGTTGAGTTTTGTGGGCTACAGGCCGAAGGCTGCGGCTCATGTTCTGATGGGATGATGTCGTTTGGAACGTGCTCTTACAGGAGTTCGAAGGGATCAAAATTAGTTATTAGGCGCTCCAAGGGTAGTAAATTGTCAGGCTGTAATTGTCAAACTCAGATTTATGACTTGGCCTCAGGGGGCCTTTACAGCATAGAGTCGACCCCTCTTACCTCGCCAGCTAGAGGTTATTGTAAATCACCCTCAATGCCAATATACTCTCACACATAAACACCCGTACCAACCTTTTATTTCCCTTTTTTAGGTGTGTGCTGTACATGTCTGCTTTGCCTAAACTGAAATAATAATCTGCCACAAACAAGTAGGTGTTTTTCATTCCGTTGTTGTTTTTCTGGTCCCGATATAAGTTAACATCAGGGTCGTGCAAAGTCCATTCAGGACAGCCATTTCTTTTTTTCTTCTTAAGAAATGTCTCTTTTAGCGCATTCATTAAAAAGTTTCACAGTCCAATTCCAAAAAATAATTGCAATCAAGCTGTATAAAATCAATGCATTATTCAACTGAAATAATTCATCAGTTTCCTTCATTATTCATGTCTGGCACGTTTTAAGTGAATGGTTAATTGTGAATTATTAATTCTGCTTGGTTCATTATGCAAAAGATGATCAACCTTTTGTTAGTGCCATAAGATTTATTTTTCTGGAGGACATGTACAAGAGATATAAAATCAGCTGGCTTTATCGAGTTGAAAGTGTTTCCTGTGTTGGGAATACAAAAACAATTCAGCATGATGTTTTCACAATGCCCCCCTACAGGTTCTTTGTATCTATATTGAATCATCGTACTGAATGTTGGAGCAGCTCTTTGAAGTTGTGATGGATTTACAAGGACGAGTGAGCCCACACACACTGGAATATGCATGCCTTTAAGAATCTCACAAAGGTGACAGAAATAGTTTGATTGTCAGTAGAGTTAGTGGTTGTTGGTGTGTCCTTGGTGTTACTTTGACAGATACATAGATGAAAGGCAACTACATGGTTCCTGAAGAGCCTTCATTTTAAGAGTGGCTTTTGTTGTAACATTTGTCGCCCACCCTCAGTTCACAGGCACGTCGCTGTAAAGGAGAGAAGGTGCTTGCTCAGCACGGATAACCTTCGTGAATATTTAACACTGAGGAGTGAGCTGCTGAGCAGAAACTCGTGTGCAGCTGCTGCTCCTCAAGGTCTCTCCGGCTCCTCGGTGTCCCATCTAGAGTCTCTGTGGCCGATTCTTCTTTATCAGCAAGATGTAGGCCACAAAACCTGCTGGCACCTGTCCTGAATGAGTGCAGGCTGTAGTTACTATCTGAGTTTCACTTTTTAAAGGTGTATTCTCCCTTTTAGCAAACAGATTCACAAGAGTCAGATTAAAAAACCTTTAAAACAAGTCTTCATGAGTAGACGCACGCTTCCTTATGGACATTGATACAGCTCAAAGAAAATAGTTCCAACAGGAAACTGCTTACATCGGTCTGTGGGTTATCCTGAGTCATCATTTCAGGAAAGAGATATTGCTGTATTGCAAAATGTATTGTTTTGTTGCTCTAGTTCTGGGTAAACTTCCTTCTAAAAGACTAATGTATTGCTATTTATTTACACATTTTTTACCAGTAGCATTTTCCATCACCTACTTAATTCGACTTCATTTCAAAACGTACAGGTTTGAAACCTTGTGTTTGTGAAAATACACTGTTAATTTAAAGGTAGGGTAGGTAATTCACTTCAGAAACACTTTTTGTTATATTCCATGGAATGCTCTTAACATCCTGTTAGCAATGAATACATTAAATGCTTTGACAATAAATATATACAAATATTTCATCTGTGGAAGCCGTTGCCTTGTAAAAAGCAAGTCCAATTATCTGCCTCGGCCCGCGGCAGATAACTGGATGGCCTACCTGCCTGTCAGCCTTCAATCTCGTGCACCGCAAACTTATCTCGTGCCCTCATTGGTCATGTGCGCGTTCGTGTGTGTTGGAGGGGGGCTCTGTAAGGAAGTCTGTACTTTCAAATTCTAGCTGGTTTCTCCATTCTTACCTTTAAGAAAAACATTTCTTTAATCACGACCGTTCGTCTTCCTGATGTATCAAGTTGCAGGTTTTCATTTATTTTACTTGAATGTGCCAACAGTAATATAAGTTCCCTCTAGCGCAGCATCACTTTGAACATGCGTTGACATTTGTTAACTGTGGGAAATGCAAGCGTTCGTATTAATAGCAGGATGCTCTTCTCATCATTTATTTACACCCGCCCTCTGTCCTGTCCTCTCTTTGGTCTCACACTGTAAATATAACACTGTTTATGAAATATTAAAGCGCTGCAGGATAGTGGATCTTGCTGAAATCAGTGATTAAAAAAACACAAATCTAAATAAGGCTTCAATTTGTGCTTGCTCATTACACGGTATTTTCCCAGAGTTTTTCCCAATTAGAAACACAATGCATTCACAGAGCTCATTTTGTATAAGTATTCTTTGAACCTGCTGTTGGTTTCAGATGATATTGCTCATCGTCCAATCCACAAAGATTCTTGAGGCTTTTCTTTTTTTCTGAGCTACTCACTGTGTTTCACTCGGTGAACCAGCATGCTGTCAATCACACCACCTCTCTGTCTCTCCTGAGAGGGATTGCCAGGGTTTGTTTTCAGCCTGCAAGAACGACTCCTCCAT
This sequence comes from Gymnodraco acuticeps, assembly GCF_902827175.1. Taxonomy (NCBI): domain Eukaryota; kingdom Metazoa; phylum Chordata; class Actinopteri; order Perciformes; family Bathydraconidae; genus Gymnodraco; species Gymnodraco acuticeps. Next base: position 872,290 of record NW_022990459.1, read on the forward strand.
TTAATAAAATAAAATAATATAGCTGTAATTTTGTCCGACAGTCGGCCCACTTAGGGAGGAAGCCTTTTGCACCATCTCATTTAGAGTTTACCTTCCAGGAAGACTCCATGCTCACACACACACACACACACACACACACACACACACACACACACACACACACACACACACACACACACACACACACACACACATGCTCATCCTCACACACTACCTGACATATTGCAGTATAAGCAGTTTGCCCAGGTAATGAGATGTGAGTTGGGGGGTGGGGGTGTAATGGTCTAGCAGGTCATGGGTAAAATAGTGCTAGAGAGAGAGACTTGGAGCAAAACCTCAGCCCATCCAAGTGGAATTTCATTCCTCCGAGGTGTTTGAGTGGACTATGAAATGAAGCTGTAGCTAACACTTGATCAAAACTGGCCACTGATGAAATGACCTTGGAGAACATTTGAAAGAAAGCCTCACAGATTTTCGCCACAACACACATAGCTAACACTATGCAGATGCTCACTTTGCTCTCATTAAACAGCCGACTCAGCTATCAGAACCTCCTCGTTATCCAAAACCCAGAGAAGCCACTGCTGATCACAGTTGGACAGCGAGGAATATCAGCGACTCTCTCATCACCTACCCTGAGGGAGTTGTCAAACATCCAGGGTCCCACCAACCTACTGTGTTTGAGTGTGTGTGTGTGTTTGTGTGTGTTTACTGTTTACTGTTTACTGTACATTAGTACCTCAGCACGACTTGTAAAACCAGCAGCAGAGGTGAAAGGCCACTTAACTCGCACGTTAAAGATGCTCTGTCTCGCCACCTCCTTCATGTACATCTTCACCTTGTATTTATATACTCCTGCCCGTGCTCTATGGGTCATATTTCCACCACACCATTCAGCCCTTTGTTTCTCTCTATCTTTTCAACTACCATCCTATTTTCAGGTTATTTATGAGAGCAGCGACAGGAAGCAGCATTTCCTTGGAATAAAGATTCAGCAGGTTGTGTTTTCCTTAAGAGATGGAGCAAAACAAATATAATTTAATGGAAGCAAACTTCCCTTTGCTTCATTTACAATATTGTGAATATTTTAGTTGCAGGTTAAGCATGGGACACCTTGTATTATTATTATGTATTTGTTTATGTTACAGAGGTGGCCAAAACTTGTGGATACAGCTCAAATAACATAACCAGAGTGTGATGTAAATGAAAAAACAAAACAAGCCAAAGACTGATCTGCTCTTATTAAATCATTCTATAGTCTTTTTTTATTATAGTACAACACTAATAAAGCATAAAGACTGTAAGACATTGTTGTCAGTATAAAATCATTACTTTAAAAACTTTTTCCAGTTTTCTTTTTAACCAGATACAAATATATGGATATGGATTTATTCATAAAGCAATTAGCTTAGCTAGCATAAACAAGCTAGCTCTCCATGCTCTCTCAAAGTTTACAAATGACTGATGAATTGTTGTTTTTACATCACTGTTTTTGTAAAGATTAAACAACAACAATTTACTAAATGAATCCTGAAGCACGTTGTGTTGATTTGGAAAGAGTTATTCTACTGTAGCAGGTTGCCCCTGCTCTCTGTGCTAATGCTAGCTTAATACTTGACACATAGATGTGAGAATGGTGTTGTTGTTTTTTCATTTTAAAGTAAGCATTTAGGAGAGTAGGAGTTTTTCCCCAAAGTGTCACACTAGTTCATGATCTAGTTAAATATACTTGGCTAGAAATCCCTTTATCTTACCTATACATTATTAGCTTAGGCTACTGGTAAATTGCTGTCTTTTTAGAGCCTTGTTATGTCTTGTTTGATATCTGTCTGATCGTGTCCTATACATTTGTTTTCCCTCCAAGCCTGTGTGTGCTTATGGTTTTGTAACATAGACTGTACATATAAAGATTTGTTCCACTTGTGGCTTGAGATATTGCCTAGCTCACAGAGCGTGAAGAAGTTAATTAAAGTGGGTGTCAGCATAGGTGACTAAGCTAACACTCTGTGTGACCAGCATCCAGTTTCTTTATGAACATCGTCATGCATATGCAACAACTTCTCTCTGTGGGTTGGAAAGATAATATCTATAGTTTAGAGTAGGCATAAAGGATCTTCTGTAAGCCACTATGACATGATGTTTCAGTTCATCTCATTCTATCAGGTTCTTGCCAGCGTGGCTTTAGGAAGAGGCCGTCTTAAACATGTCCTCGTCCCACGGGTCACACCTTTTCTTTAACTCAGCTCTTAGGGAGAATTTACTGTAGACTGTTGCTGGGGAAGTTGGAGTTTATATTCTTGTAGCACTGCAGGGATTGTTTGATCTCACCGGCATTAAAGCAAATGATGCAACTCGCAGAAGGGTTTATTCTTAAGAGAAGGTGGCTGTGATTAGCTTTACTCCTCTGGGGGGAGATTTGGGAGTGCTAAGCTTCTTTTTTGTGCCTGACCTACCACACAAACCAAGTTGGGTTAACGCGGCGAGGCAGAGAAGTGTTTTGTTTTAATGAAACAAGAGATTAATTTTCAGATTACTTGCAACATAATTTAGTGAAAAGGTGTTATGACTGCTCTGGGGAATTTGGGTCATTTTGTCGGACAAAGAACAATAGGGTAGTGGATATTTAGCTAAATACATGTAAATGGTAATATGCAATATTAAAAATCAATGTGCACATATTCAGAATTTTCTAAAATGTAACAAATGTATACATCCTAAAACACTTACAATCCTACAATCTGATTTAACAAACTGTTATCTTTTTCTCATTGTGTTGCTATTTTGTAGGTCAACTTTCTACAGAGATGAATTGGTTACCACGCCAACCATTTTTTCCCCTCATCTTCTGTTGCTATGGTAACATATGGGTGGTGACAGTTGACCTGATCTTCATCTGTAGATGATGTAATTGATAAATCACCAAACCCTTACGTATAATAGACACATTTTGTCCGGACAGTTTGACCTTTGTCTTGTTGACTTTCCGAGCAATGTAATGCCTGGTAGTCTGTTTGGTCTCAGGTGGCATGATACAGTCATTTCACTGCTTTATAGTTAACAGCAATATAAGCCCAATTAAAAACTGTTCTCCGCCCCATTCCCTCAATGACATGTCCAGGACAGAAGGGCTATATTGGATTCAAATTATATTGTACATCCAAAACATTTGCATGAGCACCACACAATGTTAGTTCATTAGAAGATAATGAAATCATGACAACACAGACCGTTATCTCAAATGAACACGCCAGAAACATTTATGACCGCTATGGGTTTCAGCAGTTTTGCAACTGGTCTCACACCCGTCCAATTAGAAAAACAGCCTACAGCTATCCACTTGGAAATGAACTGGATTTAAAGACAGTTATGACCAAATCCTGCAGCTGTGAAGGAAAGATATAATATATTCCTTTGAATGTTTTGACTACTTCTAGTTACAAAAGTGAATCTACTTGACTTTTTCAAAGCTATCACTTAACAGAAAGTAAGTCAGTTGTAATTTGGGCATTTTCACGGTGTTTTGTAGAGGATTATGCGCTGTAAGCATTTGTTGCCATCATACACGGTATGTTCCCACTTCCTTGAGCTTGTATGTTATTATCTTGGCCTCCTGAAGGGCAAGATCGTATATGGATTTTCAATAACAATGTCTATTTATATAGACAGATCACTAGTGGTCTTTTTCTGAAAGGCTTTGAGAATGGATGTATTATTAACTCATATTTATGTACGTCTCTCCATCTCCTTCTTGTGAAGGGCATACCTCAGGAAAGCCTGGAAGTGACTTCTTCGAACTTGGCATAAAGGTCCACTTGGACTACTGGTTAAAATAAAAACAATTGTGTTCAAGAGTCAAGGTCACTGTGACCTCATCAAATACAATTTTTGGAATTACCAACATTTTGCTTAAATGTCTAATGGGAAAAAATAATAAAGTGACATTTTGTTTGAACAAGATCATAAACTGTAACTTGGGTACTTGGCAGAGGCATACTGCCCCTAGGTGGTTATTGTAGTTCATATATGTATTGTATGTCTGTTACTAGTTTCCAGAACCTTTGTTATATTTAAAATAGCTTGTTTGTCCAATTATCAGTCCAAAACCCAAACATTCTTTAAATTACACGAAATAATAAGAATAGCAACAAATATAAACCTGCAAACAAGAAGTAAATATTGCTTCCTCTTTTACTTAATGGTCGATTATTTATAATTTGTCAATTAATGCTTTAGTATTTTTCTGACCAAGGTTAAATAAAACATTTAAATGAATCCATTGACATTGAGAGGCAGGCCATTGTATGTAGGTCTTGTTTGTATATATTTCTGCAATGCTACACAATCTGCATGCTTAAATATATACACACAATTTTCCCTTTCTTTTCTGCAATCAAAGAGCATAGTGGTTATTGAGTCACATCAACAGGTTTTATATTAATATATATTATATAACCCATCCAGTCCTATCACTCATGAGTCACAGAGACAGTGTGTCTGATGTTTGATGTGACCCGCTCCAGAGACGAGTCTGCTCCTCGCTTATTTTAGACCGGTAACGAAGGTCTGAAGTCTTCCTGAGCGACAGGCTGTCTCTTCGCCTGACTCTTGTTATAGTGTTGTTGTCACATGCTTACAGAATGAGTCAAAACTGTGTGTGGAAAACAGTAACGCTGGGGCACTGTTGTTGTGGTTTGGGTCTGGAGCAGCCTGGTGACCGCCGGGCAGTGATTGGTGTATAAATGCAGTTCAGGCATGTTTTCATCTTTTGTCAGTATCCACCGGCAGAAAACTGAGAGAGAAAAACTGAAGGAAATGTCACAACATGCTGCATTTCAGATTTACCGGCCATATTAACAGAGAGTTTGTTTAGTGTTTATTTAAATTCAAGTGCAAAAACAATTTAAGCTCCACCTAAAGGAGCAGCATTTGTCCTCATTTGCTCCTCCTCTTCTTCCTCTTGTTTTCTTATCTTCCTCCTTCTTCTCTTGTTCTTCAGCTTCTTTATTGTTCTTTGCTTTACTGGTGTTTTTCCTTTTCTCATCCTTTTTTCCCCTTTTCTCATTCATTTATTTTCTCCCAACTTCTTCCTCTGTTTCTCATTCTTCCCGTTGTTGTTTTGCTCTTCTCTTAATCTTTCTCCTCGAAATTCCCTGCTTCCTTTCACTTTGTTCTATACCTCCTTATTTTCCTCCTCCCTCCTTTACTCATACTCTCCCTTCCTCTTCCTCCTTCTTACTCCAAGATAAAATAGACCTTAAATAATCCCTACAGGTAAATGCAGGTTCTCTTCCTTCTTCTACTCCTATTCCTCCTTCTCTTTATTCTTGTAATGCATCATTATTTCCATCATCATCATCATATTCAGTAGTATTAGTCAGGCCGTTGAAGTACACCTCAAGGAGATCATTTATTCTGTCTGCCTCGGAAAAATATTAGTGTGTCTAAAACTGCAATCTGTGATGCAGCTCCATCACTCACAGTGCGTCCTCTCAGCTGTTTCTCATAGTGCTGTGCTCGGTCAGTAGTCCTCCTCCAGTCCTTTGTGCTGTCATCAGGGGGGTGGAGGTGTAAATCCACTACACCTGGCTCCCTGCCTGCACCGCTGTGTCCACCAATGCTCTTCCTCCCGCAGACTAACATTAGATTTTGTCAATCCTTCCCCCTACTGAACTATAGATGAACCTTTGTCAATGGCCTGGTTGACCTGTTCTAAATGTGATAATATGCTAGGAATCGTATTAGTAGCGTGTTTGCCAGAAGGGAAACCACCTACATCTCTGTGTCTAACTATGGAGCTATAAAACTGTATTCTGTATCAAAATCTGTTATTTTTGTTACATCTGTTTGCAGTTTGTAGGCTGCAAAAGAAGGAGGACATTGTGGTGTAGCTTGAGTGTGAGCTATATATATATATTGGCTCTAAAATTCAAGCATAAGCTCCTTAAAAAATGCTGAAAATGTATACATCTTCAAATGCAGAATGAAAACCCACCTGTTCCGACTGTAAACATTAAACATAACACCGACAAAAAAATAAAAGTTGTATAGTACTGAAAAGGTGGAACTCATCTGAAACTCATCACTTAAAATGTCTTGGCTTGTTTGAAGACAATGTACGTTCTAAGTCTGACCCATGCCCTTGCTCTCTTTCTTTTTGTTCTCAGGAGTTCGCTGCACTGACCAAGGAGCTGAACGCCTGCAGGGAGCAGCTGCTGGAGAAGGAGGAGGAGATCTCTGAGCTGAAGGCGGAGAGGAACAACACCAGGGTGAGGACAGCATTGACACACATCTTAAAACATTTTCCAAACTGTTTCCACTGCCACCAATTAATTGGATTCCACAGTTCATTCATCTTTCACTGATTTATGATGGTAATTTATCTGAGGCATTCAGCAGGCCAATCCCTCAATGTTGTTTTGACATTTTAAACCACAAACAAGGTTTATGATTCTTTATTTGATATCCAAGCCACTTACATTTGAACTCCATGAGTTGCACAACTTGGCCCAAATGTTTGTGTGTGCTGCAGAAAGCCTGCTGCACACTGCGATAGACTGAGTCCTGAGGAAGCTTAAGCTATCTGTTGCTACGGTTTTAAAGCTGCAGAGGCACTGAAGCAACCACTGTCTGTTTCCAATGCACAAACATACCTCATTAGCTCTCCACATTCCGCCTGAGCATTTTTCCACTTGCTTATGGATGGCTGCTCATACGTAACACTAAGCCCAAATGGCATTGATGCCCTGCAGTGTCCAGCATAGTATTTGATGGGAAGACATTAGCAGGTCTGCTCGATTTTTGTGGAACCGACGGACTGTGTCTTCAATGAAAAACATTTGCTTTTTAAATCAGTAAGCACACTCTGCTGTTGACAGATAAGACCCTGTTTTCCATCCCCACTGCTGATTAAGTGTGGCTGTGTTCAGTCTCGCACTCTGTCTCAGAGTGTAGGCAGAAGATTTTAGCACGACAGCGAGAAAAAAACAACAGAAAGGAGGGAGGCGAGGCGGAGACGGACAAAAGTCATTTTCTTTCTCGCACTTGATTATCACTTAGAATCTTCTGAGGGGCAATTACCAAGCATTTTTAATTAAGCTGGGTTTTGTCTCTGGTAGGCTTTTGCAATTCATAATTAAATCTTGGAAGGCGTGTACAGGCAGTTAATGGACAGAGGAGCTGACAACAGATGGGATGACAGTGGAGAGAAAAGTTAACTCTATCAGCTGTTTTAGACGATCATTCCATCCAAGAGTCATGCAGAGAGCCAGAGGACTGAGTTCATCACTTAAAGGTCCCATATTATACTATATTTGAACAATGTATTATATGGCCATATCTATACAAAACATGGCTCTGAAGTGTTTTGCTCAAAATACCAAACAGATAATGCATTTTAGCATGACTCATACCCCTCTATTTCAGCCCTGTTACAAAAGTGCTGATTCTGGGTCTGGCCCTTTAAATGGAAACAAGCTGCTGCTGGCCACGCCCCTTTGGAGCATCTGCATGCTTTTATATCTGGCTTCTTTACACATATTTTCTCCAGTAGAGCGTTAGCTCTGAGTGTTAGCAATGCTTGCAAATCTAAACACCAACCATATTACTTCCAAAACACGTCACGCATTTCCAATATGACGTCAAGTCCGCAGAAAATCTGGGTCAGCTCCATAGTATCCCCGTTTTTAGAGATGTGGGTAAGGAGGAAAAGAGAGAGGGTTGTATTTTGTGAGTCTCCTTACACACTGGGAACACATATTTATGTATAAAAGACATCAAAAGTGCCTTTTGCATAATAGATTACCTTTAAGATAGAACTCAAGGTAAATACTTGTTCTGATTTAATTCCACAGTTTGCAGGAGTATGTAGACATGATGGCTGCTGATGAGACTCCTAGTACAAGATAAACAAGTGAAGATACGACACTTAAGTCTCCTTTCGCAGCTTCCTTTAGTGCACCGAGCAGTAACTTTATCAGTGTATAAACACAGAATACATTAAATCCATCTGCAGGTTGTTGGTCAGCGTTCAGTTAGCGATGTTCAGACTAGAGATAAAATGATTAATCTGGGAGAAAAACAGCAAGCTTTTTCCAAGAAAATATTGGGGAGGTCATTTTGAGCTCTCCAAACCAGATTATTATCTTGGAGATGTATATGTCCTTGGACAATATCCGCCAGAGAATAAAGTGCATCACCTCAAAACTGCTTCTGGCACCTGTGATTCACAAGGGGAAATTACAGATGATTATATTCTGATCCAGAAAATGTAAGAACAAATCATGAATGATGTTTTATCTCTGCAGCCAAACTGGTAATCTCTCTCCTAGTCACATCCTGGCTGTTTACTCCCAGTAGTTGTTGTTGTTGTTGTTGTTGTGGTTGTTGTTGTTGTTGTTGTTGTTGTTGTTGTTGTTGTTGTTGTTGTTGTTGTTGTTGTTGTTGTGTTGTAGTTACCTTCTTTTCCTACAGTCTTCCCCCTAGCTCTGCTTCCCATCTTCTCTGTCTGTTCAAACCTGTCTGCTGGCAGTTGAATTACATGCTACCTTGCAGCCTACATTAGCATTTCCCCTTCTGGGCACTGCAGTTACTTGCACCTCTCATACCTTTACTGAAAAGCTGCTACACATACAGCAAATGTCCCCCCTAGAAAATGCCATAATTACCTTAAATGACTGGTACTTTATGGCATTTTCTTAATCCACAAATGTTAAGATTAAGTCTGAATGAATTATAATTGTTTTATTTATTTATATGGTAGCCTCATTATGTTGTTTGAGGGAGCCTGATAAAACACAAATTAATATATTGTTTGTTCTTCCAGCGCTTGCAATACTGCTTAAATAAATAACAGGGTAAATAGCTTAGGTTTGGTGTGCAGCTAAGCCTTTCTCATTTAGCATTATTCCCACATTTTACCGGTAGATAACTTAATGAGACTGCTGCGAGGAGAATTCAAATGTTTCCAATGATGATGGTGGTTATGATGATGATATTAACAGTGATTCCCCCTGTGTCTCCTCAGCTGCTGCTGGAGCATCTGGAGTGCCTTGTGTCCCGACACGAGCGGTCGCTCCGCATGACGGTGGTCAAGCGGCAGGCTCAGTCCCCCTCGGGGGTCTCCAGCGAGGTCGAGGTCCTCAAAGCGCTCAAGTCCTTGTTCGAACACCATAAAGCCCTAGATGAGAAGGTAAGGCTCCATTAGTGACGTTATAGGATTTATACCTTAAGACTTATTTTTGTTTTTGTACATTTTGGAACTTGTTCATCATAAAGTGAGTAGTTATTTCTTTGACCAGGGGTGATGTGATTGGATAACTCACAAGAGGGCTATATTATCTTTAAACACTCTGTTTTCTGCGCTCCTGCTTAAACTAACTTTGTTTTCTTGCACCGTGTCCATATAAATTGATTGGATGAATGTTGAGTTAAACAATAAAAAAGTCTCCATTAGAGCAGCTTTTTTAATCTGCCCAAGAGGCAAGCACATAAGTATTAGGAATCAGCCTGTTGGTCGTTTAAATCTGCAATTAAAACTATAATTAAGGATCTACTATCAGATTTTACATTTTAGTTGGCTCAATAAACAAAGCGGCAGAAAAAAGAATCTACAAAGAACAGAAGCAAATCAATCTTGGGGCTTATTGGAAGAAACTCAATACCCTTAGCATTACAAGTGAATACCAAGTCGTAAAATCATCAAAAGTAAACAAATTAGAAAACACATGATATCAAGCTTACATTTTTCATAGTATACACTATATGTATAGATATTTAAGATCACATTTCTGTCCATTAAGCAGCACCAAACCAAACGCATGTCTCCTCTCATATTGTTATTGGTATTTGGTTGGAAGGCATAAAGTTGCCTTCCAACCATTCATTTAAATATTTCATTGGATATTATATTTTGTGATATTTTCCAAATGTGTGTAATCATTCTGTAGATTCCAACCAAGCGTTCCTCCTGCCTCCTCACAGCCTGCTGATGTATGACCCAAGCCCCCTGTGTGGTATCACCAGCAGCTCTGTAATCCATTCATCCTCTCCTCTAAAAGCCTTCATTTATAAAGCATGCCCAACCACATGCTGTTCGGCGAAATAAAAGATGTCTTGGGCGGCAGGGGGGCCGTCCCGCCTCGGACCCCGGCTCACTTCTTATCAAGGATCAAGCTCCTCTGAGATCCGGCATCCTATTGGGCGGTGCGCGGACATCCAATATGTGCGAGGGATCGCTCAATTACAGCCGACAGACTCCCAGAAGAAGACGCTCTGAGTTCACAGAGGAACTTAGGAGGGGATATATCCTCGCAGCTTTGAAAGCAATAAAAGCCTCAGAAATGCCGCTTTGAAGCCACAACAAAGTGATATTGTCAGGGAGGAAATAGGAGGGGTTGTATGCTCTGTTAACCCCCTTATTGCCTTGACTAGATTTTTTGCAATGGGAGCGTCTGATCTGTCAGACCCTTTGCTGTCAGTCTTAAGATAATTCGAGAGTAAATATTTATATATTAGGGCTGTCAGTCGATTAAAATATTTAATCGTGATTAATCGCATGATGTCCATAGTTAATCGCGATTAATCGCAAATTAATAGCACATTTTTTATCTGTTCTAAATGTACCTTAGAGGAATCTTTTTCAAGTTTTTAATACTCTTATCAACATATGAGTGGACAAATATGCTTTATGCAAATGTTTGTTTATTATCATTTGAACAATGACAAATATTCTCCTGAATATTCTCAACACAACAACCTGGAACCTCTCTCGTCTACTTCTTTGCACTGAGCCAGTTGCTCAAACAGACAAGCCTGTTTACAGTTGTCGGTGAAATGCCGCTCCTCTGTCTTCATCTTCAGTCAAAGCATGAGACTGAAGTTCCCTCTGTGGGTCAAAATAATGCGCTGTGATGCAGTCGACACGTTGGATGCGATCCGAATTATCTAACGCAGCACCTCGTCCTCCACAATGTTAAACTGTAGCCACCCATTTAGCTATCGCTGTTGTTGTCCAGGCGTCTCCCCGGCAAACTTTCAAGCGTGGTCTGCCGCAAGCGAGCGGCAGGAGTGGGGCTGTCAGCATCAGCTGTGTGCTTGGCTTGCTGTTTAAAACGCCTTTTTTTGCATCCATATCTCTCTCTAGAATCTCCCACCATCCAACTAACAACAACAACGTCAAGCCTTTGGGCTCTGAAACTACGGGGCGGGCCGAGGACAAATACACATGCGTTAATCGCACGTTAAAATAATTAGTGGCAAAAAAAAAAATTGCGTTGACAGCCCTAATATATATACTGGTAAATCTTGATCCATTTTGGTTTTCCACTTTTTTCCTCCAGGTACGAGAGAGACTACGGGTGTCACTGGAGAGGGTTTCCGCCTTGGATGAGGAGCTCACAGCAGCCAATCAGGAGGTAGGAGCTGCCACAGCTGGTTTTATTTAGGATAAAAAATGTGGAATATTCAAATCTCAATCAAGATGAACTCATAGTTCTTTTAACAAATGCCAAGTAGTAGCTCACAGGTTGTTTTCATTCTAAAATATAGAATTTAAATGTCACTAGAATATTTGTTTTGGATTATTGTGAGGAAGGTGCATTCAGACACAAAGTGCAAGTAAAAGCACTGAAACTGAAAAGCAACAAAAGAGCTACTAACAACACAAACAATTGAAATACATGAACAGCATTTGTATCAGGATGTTCAAAGTATATATAATTGAACATGACATGTATCAGAAATAATTGGAAACCAATAAATAACATAAAATAAATTGAATAAAAATGTCAGACAATGCCAGAAGGAAATGTATACATGTAAGTAAAAAGAAAGCCTTAAAAAGAAAATATATATTTGTAAAATGATTGAATTAAAATGTTGTTAAACTGCATACTGCAGCACACTGTACATGTAAACATGCGTCCAAATTCCAACTCACAGAACAAATGTACACAGTTATGTACTGCTTGTGTATGTGGAAGGAAATCTGTAACACATAGTGTGAAGTTTTTATTTAAATGTTGCATCAACTCACCTATAAACCTCTGCAGGCTTCACTTGCTTTAACAATACAGGGAATATAACAAAATAAGAGGCTGAGGCGTATAGCTGACAGGAGAGTGGACTTTTGCAATGGTGGCCTAACTCCCCCCCCCCCCCTCCCTCCCAGCTCTGAGAACAGCTACTGCACTGCAGACACTCGTGTTCCAGATGAGGGGGGGCCCTCAGGCTGGCACTTCACAGCCTGTCAGATATGCCAGTCTGACACTCCGGCCTAGAATAAAAGTGGAGAAGGAGAAGGAGAGGAGAAGGAGAGGGAAAGGGGAGAGAAATCAGCGGGGGAAAGGTTGGGTAGAGGCGTGCAGAGTGGGTGTAAGGACAGACAGAGGAGGAAATGCAAAAAGAGCAACGACAGAAATAGAGATGGCAGGTGGGAAGCAGGTTGTGTGTGTGTGTGTGTGTGTGTGTGTGTGTGTGTGTGTGTGTGTGTGTGTGTGTGTGTGTGTGTGTGTGTGTGTGTGTGTGTGTGTGTGTGTGTGTGTGTGTGTGTGTGTGTGTGTGTGTGTGTGTGTGTGTGTGTGTGTGTGTGTGTGTGTGTGTGTGTGTGTGTGTGTGTGTGTGGTGTGTGTGTGTGTGGTGTGTGTGTGTGTGTGTGTGTGTGTGTGTGTGTGTGTGTGTGTGTGTGTGTGTGTGTGTGTTAATGAGTGGGTCAGAGGAGCACGGCTGACAAGGTGTGCAGACGAGAGGGAGGTCAGAGAGGCAAACTGTTCTTTGGTTTTTCGATAGTTGCTTTAGGGTATGAGTCCAAGGCTGCAGTCAAATTGTCAAGCAAATTAAGCACTTTGTCTTTTAAGGATTATTATTATTATTATTATTATTTAGGACTATTGAGGTACTGCAGATGTAATTAATGTGCCTCTAGATACTTCCCCCTGACTGTGCGTTATTGTGATGTTGTTGCATTCAGGCCTTATAAAGGGGGCTACAGTGAGAAATACCATACTTCATTACCAAGTTTGAAATCAAATTTTTTTTTAAAACGGTTGTTTGTGCCAAATCAACATGAATCACAGATGGTATGATTATAAGAAACTATTTGTATAAATAAAACGTATGTATGCATAACTTCTTAGGCCTTCACATTGTGGTGGGAATTTATTTATAAATGAAAAGGAGCATTCTGGAAGTTTAGGGAGTTAGGGAGGCCATATCAGGATGTTGAATGTCATACTGTTGGTGCACATAGAGTGTAACTAACAACATTGCAACACATCTTCTTAATACGGAATTTTCCCAATCTTAGTTAAGAAGTGTGAGAAGTAGTAAATATAGATAAACATTAGCACATAAGAATCACACAATGATATTCTTAAAGGTCCCATGTCATGGCCATTTCTACTGATCATAATTCCATTGTTGAGGTATACTAAAATAGATTTATATTGTGCAATTTTCCAAACTCACATTGGTTTCTCATTTATCATATCTGTATAGTAGAGCTCCTGCCCCCCCCCCCCCCCCCTGCCTGTGAGCCCAGTGGCTGTCTGCGAGACAGCGAGACACTGCGGAACTCAGCCTGAGCACACACTGAGTTCCGCGGTGTCTCGCTGTCTGAGCCAGCTCACACTGTCTCGCCGACCCCACACCAGTGAGCCAGCTCACACTGTCCCGCTCCTCACAGCAGCGAGCCTCGCAATGTCCCGCCGAGTGTGTGTGTGTGAGGAAGTCCGCGGATTGGTTCAAACGTAACGGCTCCGCGGACGTAACGTAGATTGGTCCAAATGGACCAATCCGCGAAGCCGTTACATTACGTCACTATACCCAAATACGTCACTATACCCAAGAAGTAAACAATGACAAAGAGAAATGTCCAACGAGGCGTTCTGGGGCAGCATAGACAGGTCTTTTCTGTGTTAGAGTTTTACTCGCTACAGGGTGTACTTTGAGGCTTTGTGACTCTGCAGACCGTTTACATGCAGAAAAACCTTCATAACACACAAGGGGACGGGTAATAACCAGAAAAGCATGACATGGGACCTTTAAAGTAAGTAAGTGAGTGTAATGTCTTTCTATTACACACATCTTCTACTGTGCATATCACTATTTAAACATGTTGAATTAAAAAGAAATACCATAAGAAGCACCATCCAACTCAGTAAACACCTTATAATGTCATCTTAATTTGATGATTTTACAACAGTCACTATTGTAACTTAGATTCTGTACGATCAGAAAGGGAGGACATTTTAGAAAAGTAAAAAAAGAGTATGACAGGCTGCTTGTTCCTAAAGCATTTATCTTTTACAGCTTTATGACAACGTCGGCTTTTTAACTGTAAAGTACCTGCCAGACATCTCAGTGGAGGGTGTAGCACTTTGTGCGGTTTCCTCACATTGCACAGGTTAGAGACTGTACATGTGATCGCCTCAGGTGAACGGTTAGCAGTACAGCTGTCAGAGCGGAGGACAGATGAGGGATTGGACCTCCAGGCAGTGAAACAGGATTTCAGAAGAAAAGCAGCCACACTTCAGAGGCTCCGGGGAGGCGGAGCGGTAATTGATTTGTGATGGAGGTCTGAGTCCCCGCGGGGGGTTTGACAACGTCATGATGCCAGATGTAATCAGTGACCTCTGACCTCTCAAACTCATGGGCGTTTAAGTGGCCACCAGCTGATTACTGCTGCTGATTGCAATCTGATATTACGGAACAAACTGAAATACCCACTGTGTTGGAATCTATCTGAAGATAAACTGTTCAATTAACTGTCCAACAAACTGTGGGGACAGTGGACATTAATCAACACTGTGACACTTTTTGTAAATCTAACATGTAAACGTGCTACAGCTCATTTTCACCCAAAGTCTCTTGACAATTAGAAAGAGATAAAATAATAATGGGATAAACACTATAAAAGTATTTTATTAAGCAATGTTTGTTCATTGTTGAGTCCAACAATATTCTTTCTTTGAAGCCCTTGAAAGCCTTATTTCCCATGATAAATATTACTTAATAATATTGAATATTCATGACTGAATAGGCAAAAGTACATACATTTTTTTAATTTAATCAGAGATTAAAGTTTAAAAACTCAGTTTGATTGACATGAGAAGCCTGTTGATATGAGCAACCAACCCAACAACTGTTTTCAGATTTGATTTAAATACTATAATAATAATAATAATAATAATAAAGTATGTGACATTAGAGGAGCTCAGAAAAACAGCAGATTTAGAAATCTTTCTTGCAAAATAAACAAAACTGTGTGCAGAAAAGAGCTTTTAAAACAAAGTTTGAAGTTAAAATGATTTACTACATTTCTTGAGAAAAATTAATTAGATTTGATTATATTTTTTTCAAAGAAAGACAGCCATGAGATCACATCTCTAAGTAAGATGGAAGACGTTGTCAGAGAGAACATTTTCTTTTTTTATCCTGCCTGATCTAATCCCGAGTGATAGCTCTCTTTTTCAAAGGAAACCCCCAGGTAACACAGGCTCAGACAAAAACAGAATGAACTCCTTTTCCTCCTAAATAAGAAGTATTTCAGGACTTGTGTATATATGTCTGTGAATATTTGTGTACATGCATTTGCTCCAAAGTGCATGATTGATTGTAATTTAAGCGCCTAGCAACATACTCCCAGCTCTCACCTTGACAAAATCAATTTTCCATACTCTGAGAAACTCCCCCAAAACCCCCCTTCATTCCTCTTCACATTTGTCCAATCTCTCTTTCATCACATTACCTCAGACAGTCCTCTCCACCCAACACAGAAGTGCTAAGGAAAGATAAGGAAATCACGAAGCGGTGCAGTAAAAAGGCCCGACTCGTGCTACTTGTCCTCCGTCAGATGTCTGCCTTTTGATGAGAGGTAGATCAACCACATAAAAAAAAGAAATTATAGGCGCCATGTTCATTTTGCATCAAACTTCTCCTTCTTTGTACTTTCAGAGCTGGAGCTCATTTGTTGTGACTTTCTGTGAGGGGTGGGGTTAGTGTTTGATCTGTGAGGTGGAGAAATTACCAACACTCTCAGAATAATGATACAGAAACATAAGTATGCCCAGAGTTAACCCTGTGCCTTTTGTATGGGAGATATTATTCCTTCATTGTCCTGCCTTTCAAAATTCATGACAATGCCATGTCTGTAAAATCATTTTAGGATTTGAGTTAAAACCAAATTATGTCAAAGTGACTCGAGGTCATTTTAACTGTCTCATTGAATTCCCTCCCTTCCTATGGAGGAGCATATTTTGATGCGTTTTTTAACAAAGCTGACTCTCCAGTAACTGTAATGTCAACTTATTTTTAAAATAAACTGTATCAATACTGTAGATTATACCGTGAATCTGTGAATAACAGATACAGTACCTGGGCTGCTTGGAATGACCTTTAAGAAAATAGAACAACAGAGGAATATCATGCAGATTTTCAGAGTCCTGGGGTCTTCAGAGAGTTAAGCGTTTCCAAAGCTATTGGAAATGTATGGAGTGGAGGAAGCATAATGCAGCCGTAACTACATCGTGCTAGCAGTACAGCATATATACTGCCGTTTGTATTGGCTGTTGTGTTCTGGAGTTTGCTACTGTATACTGTAGCTATTGCTGAACCCATTAGTGGACTAATAGATTAGTTGATGGAAAAACTCAATAATCTCCAGCTATTTTAAATATTGATTCAAGAAATTGTTCAAGCAGATTGGCAGTAAATTATGTTTCCAGATGCCCACATATGGAGCTGCTTTTTCTCTGTTTGATTTCATATTAACGGGAATATCTTTGGGTTTGAACTGACAAACAAAATATTTGAAGGCATCTCTTTGAGAAACTGGGATGGGCATTTTTCACAATTTCATACATGTTAAGGCAAAACCAAAACTTATAAAAAAATAGTCCTTAGTGTCAGACCTGCTTACCTGTTTCATTCAGTTTTTCAGTTTATGATAACCTCTTTAGAAGGATAACGCAATGTAAGTGTTGTTACTCAATTGTTAATTCTATGTTACAAGCCAAAATTCACAAAAAACCAAGGGAAAAGAGATAGGCTAACTGACTGCCACACATTACAAACAAAAGTATATCCTGAGGTTCTAGGGAAGTGTGGCTGTGTGATAAACCAAAATACTGTAGTGTTATTCAAATCTGCGTTGAAGTAAGAGGAGGGTGTCTCACAAGAAGTTGACATTTTTGCTCAGTTACAATGATTTGTCTCAATCCCACAAGTGTCATGTTCTTGAAAGTCTTATTTTGGAAAGTACGAGAGGCACCACAAAGTCTCAGGGTCGTCAAGTTATTTATTAGAGACAAGTAGCGGCCCAGTCTTTCTCTTCCTGGCGGTGAGGAGAGCGATAATCACATGGTGTCAGTTGAGGAAAAGGCTACTGTAATTATGGTTGTTGTCGGTCACCCCTCTGACAGCATTATGACTTAAGGACAGTATCTTAAGGTAGTGGAACGAGACACTCTGTCCACACAACATGATAATTACAGTGATTGTATCAGTGCTCACGTTCTTCAGCTTCATGCCGCTTAAAGCCATCTTCCATACATTCCTGTAGAGAGGGACATACTGTCATTAACTGGTGTTACAGAAGAGAACAATTATTGATGCTGATGTCATGTTCATGATGTTTAAACATGTTCTGCTTCTGTCGCAAAGCCACATTGAAGGAAATGCAATAACACATATTAAACCGTTTTTATCTCAGCTCTCTTTAACTGCAACATAAACTTTGTGTGTCTATTTCTGCTCTAATCTGTGTTCTTGTTGCCGTCCCGCAGATCGTGGCCTTACGGGAACAAAATGCTCACATTCAGAGAAAAGTGGCTTCTGGGGACGGAGAGGACATACTGGAGGGAAGTGAGGCTCAACAGAATCTCCATGGCAAGGTGAGACCTCTCTGACCACACTGATAACATATATTTTATGTTTTAAACATGGACAAAACTGTTTTATTCCCTTACTTTAGCGGCAGTGTAGGAGGAGAGTCTTTTTACCATTTGGCATTTGTCAGCAGACTGGAGTTGGTAAAGCTCAGTATCAATTTAACAAGGCAAAAAAGTTGATTATTAAGCTCACATAGCAGATATAACACAAAATGAAATCTGTTTATCAAGCAAGCATTTTACCGATTTGGTTTGCCAAATGTACCCAGTACAAGAAACTACCATAAACCTCATAACTAGTAGAAAACAAATCTTACATTTTAGACTGACTAGTACAATTGTCAAAATGTGTGTTAAATATGACTCAAACTAGATGATCTTTTCATTCGTCTAAGTAGGAGCTTAAAATAGGAACACAATGAAAAAATGTCATTCCTGAACAGGACAAGGCATACAAGCGACACAATGTATTTGCTATTCTCAATTCATTGGACATAAACCTTAAATTGTCACTATGGATCTGGATGCATTGAAAGTCTTTCTAAAACAATGTGTTTATATATGCACAATATGAAAAAAACTCTTTTAAAAATTAGTTCTAAGTTTTCATTTATTTTCCTCAAAATCACAGTTTATTGGTAATACACACTGCTCAATGCGTTCCTTCTGGTGTTTATTTGCCAGTATAACATCTTAAAAAGGTTTCCATACATTCAGCCCTGCTGGTTGTGAAGGTGACCCACAGCCAGAAGTGACCTCAGCACTGTGATATTATGCAGCAGCACACGTGGACCTGCATAGCTGAATACAAATCTCTCTCTGGTTATTAATTTAGAGACAGAGGAGTAACTGCTTCCACATTAACAAAACTGACACCACATGAGAGCCCAAAACAGCTGACTCCAAATCCCACAGCAGAAATCCTTCAACATGCAGACACAGCATCTACATGTTAACAGGATACCTGGGTGGATCAATGGAGAGGCTTTGATGACTTACTGGAGGGGAAGAGTTGGGGGAAGAAGTCAGCAGTAATAAAATGCAGGCTGTGTTGTGCAAAATGTACTTGAGATGTAGATGAACAGCTGGAATGTGTTGAGGTGAGTAGTTACAGCGTCCCAACTTTTACAGCTAGGCGCTGCCACAGAGCCCACCAGGAAGGGAGAATGTTTATGGCACCCCTGGAAAGAGGTTTAAAATGACTGGTGAATAGCCTACTTAAGTTTATTGAATTAAAAGTTATCTATGGGGAAATTCATACATACCAGCCTGTGCGGTCAGTTGCAGCCACAGAGCCCACAGGGAAGGGAGAGAGAGACCCAACAATCCCACGGCCAAATCCCACTGTGACATGAATAACAGTCAGTACACCAGAGGAACCAAGCTGAAGGTGAGAATACTGCAGACAACGGCAACTCACCAATAGTTGCAACACTGCAAGACCGGGAACCTCCGGAGGAGCCAATCCTCCTCAAACGCACCGGGCGTCAGCTGCGCTAAGACAGAGTAGTGTCAAGCCGGGTGTCGCTCGTGCCCATGAATAAATGACAGAATGCAAGATGTTTTACCTGTCTGGTAGAGAGTGTGATGCGCGAGCTGCCACGCCAAACAATCCACGCGGCCACAAAGGAGAAGCGGAGGGGGAGGGAGCAGATTTGTCTCCTCCACTTAAATAGCAGGTGCGCAAAATAGCAGGTGCGCTGGCATGGTGCCAAGCAGCGTCACAGAGGGAGGAGACGTGACGTCCGGTCACATATACTTGATGTACTTAAGATTTAATTTAGCTTGTTTGAATTTTAAACTGAAAAGACGAGATTTAAAACCTTAAACAATTATATCTGAATCTGAAAACATAAAATCTTTAAGGAAATACCTCAAATATTGTATTTTATATGAAAGTAAAAAATGAAAATAATAACTATATTCAAAAGGTAGAAACAATATTCGAATTGAAAAAAAAAATCAAATGCTTATTTATTTATTTTTAACATTTTTATATTGAACTCCCAGTTTAATTTCTTTCTTTCAAATGATCAAAACTATTAACTGAGATTTAGTTCTATATAGTAAATAATGATGAGAATATAAAATCAGACCCCTTTAACTAAAATATCATTTGAATTAGAATTGAAATCAAACACTTTTACTATACTTAACAAGTCATTGCTGATAAGAGGAAACCATAAAGTGCATCTTTGGATGGACGGGGAAAACAGAACTGAATTGACAGCGGCTGTCATCAAGGAGAGGTGCCCGTCTCCCCTCTCCATCCCACGTGTCCTTCAGGCGTCATTAATGTGACAGGCGGAGAGGGGTCAGTGAGAGGGGGGGCAGGAGTCAGAGTGAAGAAAGCTAAGCTCATGAGGAGCGTATTGACCCATGGAGCTCTCAGACCTTCAGCACAGACCTGGATCTGCTGATAAGCAGCTAATGCAGTGTGACCGACAAAGCCCGCTTCACCATTTTCATTTTTTATTCAGTAAACATCCAGCAGGTCCTGGAATATTTGTATCAACCATCACTCTTATAGAACAGATTGACTGGCTTACTCTACACCTAACTGAAGCAAAAAGAGAAAACTATAGTTATATAGAGGTAGATTTCCTTCAACATTGTGCCTAACCAAAAGTTGTAAATGTTAAATAAGATATTCACAAATGCTTTTGATTGACTCGTTGGTTTGAACAGTATTCACATTTGTTTTATATTTGAGTGAGTTACTGTCAAATAAACCCCACTGAAAAATAGGCCTCTACCAATGGGGAGGGTCAGCAATTATCCCCAGCCAAATTATAATAATATCCCCCAACTAAATAAATATTGTTTCCGCATTTGCAAAATGTATCCTCTGTGGGACTGTTAAGATATTTTTACAATAAAATCTAGCTAAAACCTATAAATTGGCTCTTTTTATGAGAATGCCGGAGCAGTGATATTCAAATCGGTGGTCTGATTTAGTGGGTCTCGTTCCCTGCCCGGGTTTATAATTGATCACAGGCAGCAGGCAGAGGACCCAATTAGATTTGCCCTCACAGATGGATGGCCGAGGACAGGCAGCTGGGCCTGAAACACTAGAGAGACAGAGAGAGAAATCACTTTACTCAATCTTCCTTTCCACTTGCTTTACCATAATTACATTTGAACTTAAAGACCAAGTGTTGCTATTTAAAAAGCGTTTAGTTTAGCTGATATCACAGTTGTTTTCTGATGCCTCAAACCCTTCCTCAAGTCAGATCTTTCTAGTTTCCCCATCATTAATCTACCTCATGCAGAGACCCGTGCAGTGAGAACTCAGCGAAACCTAATCATATTTCTAATGCAAGTGTCAAAGCAATTTCTCCAATGGAGTCTGGAGTGATTCTCAGTCGTCTTTGTCACCATCTCAAATCAAAGCAGGGGCAGAGTCGGCTCCCTAACATGAATTTATTAGAGTGCTAATGGCTGTACCTCTCAAAAGAAGAAATAGTATCTGAAGTAGCAGCAAGGCTGATTTCTCAAGGCTTACTTGAAACGAGAGCATCACAGGAAATCAGAAATTAGTTTTCCACCTGGTTAATTTCCACATGCTAATGTAAGTTAAATACCTATTTCTAGAGTTGGATGTTTCCAGTTACTTTTAACTTTTAGTTTCAATGTGGATAAAACAGGTTTTCAA
The DNA here is from genome assembly GCF_902827175.1 of Gymnodraco acuticeps. Lineage (NCBI taxonomy): Eukaryota > Metazoa > Chordata > Actinopteri > Perciformes > Bathydraconidae > Gymnodraco > Gymnodraco acuticeps. The sequence continues at coordinate 893,827 of NW_022990459.1, forward strand.
TAGAGAAATCTGTAAGAAAAAGTGCTGTTTGTGGTATACTTTGAAGCAGTGGTTCTCAACTGGTCAGGCCTCGGGACCCACTTTTTACTTGGTCAATAAATCGCGACCCAACATTTTGAAGCACTCAAATCTATTCAACAAAAAAAACGTGCTGTAATATATAAATACTAAATACTAAAGTATGTTTTAAAAAAAGGTTTAATGAGATGATGGAATCAAAGCTGAACTATATAAAAAGGCACGCATGCTGAAAACCCAACCCCAGCAGGGGGTTCTCCCCCAGGATATTTTTAGAAATACTAACATAAACTATATGCATTCTGGTACACTCTGGGAGGAAAATAAATAAATCTATTACTACCCGACATATTAATAATATTTTATGCCATTGTTTATTTTTCACTTTGTTCTGACATCTTGCTGCGAGAAGAGTAAAGAGGAGATAGTCTGTGTGACTTACTTTAAATTGTGGGTAAGGGTAGATAGCTCCCATTGTTCTGTGACCGGTCAGTCATCAAACCGGGGGTCATTATGTGTTCATTTTTATCTGAAGTTGTACCCATGGATGTATAAAGAGTAGTTCTACTGCAGAGTTATTCTCCGTGGGGACTTCCGGCAACAATCTTGATTCTGATTGGCCAGAAGACTCGAAAAAACATCAGCAAATATATTTTATTGAGAAGATGATCACTACGTGACAGAAGTTTTCAAAACCGTTTATGGTCTCCGGTACTTCCAGTCCAACCCCTGCTGCATGCACAGCGTTAGAAAATCGGGCCTTCAAAATAAAAGTTTGACTTTTTCCCTCAAAAAAATAAAAAATAATTCCAATCTTTTTTTTGTTCTTTTTTTTTTGTTCTTCACTCACACATCCGCGACCCACTCGAAACGAGTAACTGTGTTTTTTTTGTTTTTTCTATGACATTTTTTTATTTGATCTCATACAGTAGTTGTATGACTTTTTTCCTTATTGTTATTACTTCAAAAAACTACTTTTTCTTAAAATATCATGATTCTGTAAAAAAAAATACTAAAATGATTACAACTTGTTAATAGTACACTTTGGACTCAATTCACAAATTATAACCAATTTCATCTTTAAAATAATATTACTTATTTATTTAACATCTTTAAGAAATACAGTTGCCAGATTCCTGAGTAAGCTTTTTGTAAGGCCAATGAAAAACAAAGATTTTTTTTTTTGTCCAACTAAAGCTAAAGGTTGCTCCTCTCTCCCCAGCGTCTGTCCAACGGCTCTCTGGAGTCGGTGCACGATGCGGGTCAGGTGGTGGAGCTGCAGGACCTGCTGGAGAAGCAGAACTACGAGCTGGCCCAGATGAAGGAGCGCATGTCCTCCCTCTCGTCTCGCGTCTCCGAGGTGGAGCAGGAGCTGGAGACCGCCCGGAAGGACCTCATCAAGTCGGAGGAGATGAACCACAAGTACCAGAGGGACATCAAAGAGGTTACAGCACACACACTCTGGGGACAGGGAGAAGCACACACACACACACACACACACACACACACACACACACCACACACACACACACACACACACACACACACACACACACACACACACACCTACACACACACCACACACACACACCTACACCTACACCTACACACACACACACACACACCTACACACACACACACACACTCACGCACGCACACGCACACACACACGCACACGCACACGCACACACACACACACTTGCAGGGGAATAACGGTTGCAAGAGAGACATCAAAGACAGCAGTGGCCTAAAAAAAGCTTCTATTTGCATATGCTCTCACAATCCCTATTCATGTGTTCCTCATACACAAAAACACACATAGTGTAAGGCACACTGCTTTTTTAAAGTACACAATTATTAAAAAGCCTGTTTCATACAGTTATAAAAATATGCAACAAAAATACCAACAGTTAAGATAAGAGATTCTAAAAACCACAAAACAAGAACAATCACTGAAGCATAGCAAATAAAATGTGTAGCCATAGTAGTCACAACAAAATGGGGTTTAAATGAACTATATATCATTTATAAGCCCTGTACCTTGCAAGAATATTGCTATTGGAGATCATACCCTTCCGTATGCACTCCTTAGGAGAACCTCTAAGCACATGTGATAGTGTCTCCAATGGCAAAATGTCATACGTTTTTCATGCCATGCTAAAATATGGGGGGCTCTGCATCCGATTAGTTTAGTAGAGTGGAAATACCGAAGTGTAGGAATACTCTGTTAAAAGTAAAAGTCCTGTATTCAAAATGTTACATTGTGAAAAAGTATTGGCCTCTTAATGTACTTTAAGCGCCAAAAGTAAAAGTAGTCATTCAGCAGATTGGCCCATTCACAATCATATATCTGAATCTACAAAGTAACTAAGGGTACCACATACATGTAGTGAAGTAAAAGTGAAATATTGTAGTGGAAGTACAAAGTAGCAATGCATTTGACTTAAGTACAGTACCTGAGTGAACCTACTTGGTTATTTTACACCACTGCCAGTAGGCAACCTACAGTATACACATCTCAATGACACACTCTTACACAACAAAAAATAACTCCCAAGAAACAAGCAGCTGCCACTGTTTGAATCTCAAGCACCATTTCAAGCTAGAGTAGGGCAATGTAAAGCACCAAAACAGACAGTTTAATGCCACTTTACGGGACAAATTAGACTGTTTGTGTTTGTGTTTGTGATACAGTGCAATTAAGGAGCCCAATCATAAGCCCATTCAGTGGTCGTCAGTTTGAATGCCAGTGAAGAGGACTGAATATGAATACACGCTGATATAGCCCTCGGCTGGAATTGCTATTGATTGCTAACATTGCAGGCAGACATGATGATTGTGGCCTGGTAAATACGGCCTTATCAGACCAACCCAGTGTTATTACCTCCTCTGAGAGCAGCAGTTTGTTCAGCTCTACGTGGTTTTAAAAAACACAGGCGCATGGGTGTGCGTCATTCAGGAAATGAACTCTCAGAGCTTCAGAGATAATGTTGCCCTCATGTTTCATGGCAGCAGTGTGAGATTGTGATTTCTAATTTATTAAGCTTTATTGTTTATCATTTGGTATTTGACATGTTTCTGGTGTAGATTATACTGTCATGTTATACATAGAGCTAATTTGATAACAAAAGCTTCATTGCAGCACCGCTTTGTGTTTACACACAAGAACAAAAGTTATTTGTCCACAAATCATGCTGTAATGAAGTTTTAGAGCAGTGTAAATGAATCCTTCTGTGAGTATTAAACCTAGAATTGCCTTGTTGTTGAAATGTGCTACATAAAAACTTCCCTTACCTAGAATCCGAGCAACATATGTCTCAAATATAAAGCTGAAATATGAAACACACTGTGCAGCAATCAGAAACATACTCTTCAAAATACTTAACACTGGAACACATTGCCCAAATAGTTTTAAGAATGCTCTCGTCTTTGTTTTCATATTTCCGTTTTGCTCTGATTGCTCTGACTATGTGTGTCTGCATGCAGGCCATGTGTCAGAAAGAGGACATGGAGGAGCGCATTGTGACTTTGGAAAAACGCTACCTGAGCGCCCAACGAGAGTCCACCTCCGTGCACGACATCAACGACAAACTGGAGAACGAGTTGGCCAATAAGGAGGCGTTCCTCAGACAGGTCTGTATAATGCAAGAAAATGTTTATAAAGTCCATGTGAGTGAGAAAGAGGGTCAGTGGGAGCATCCATACTTGATCATGACATTGCAATCCTTAGAAGTATTTCCAAATAGTTTTTTGTTCACATTGTTGCTTCACAAAACAGTTATGGGTCCAGGTGGCTGAAATGACATGGACCAATCAGAGCTGAAATGCCTGACATGTTTCCATATAATATAACTGGATTCAGAAAGTAATCAAACATTCAAGCAGCTGGTTGTGCTTCCTGACAGTTAACAAAGCCCATAGAGGTTTGTCAATGAGAAAACCTCTTGACATTGTGTCAAATAAGGTCAGAGGAAATTACATCGGGAAATCATTTTGATGGTTTTTTTATAAGCAGATGCTCACGGCTGAAAGTCTTCTTTATAACTTATGAAATGCTGAGCAATATGAACAAACAACGACACAGATTTATTCGCCTTTTGATGATTCTTCGTGATTCATCGCAGCCAATTAGACAAATTGCCTGGCCACAGAAGACTGAGTGACATTTTCATGAGCGCCGGCTTAAGCACCAGCTGAGCTCTGGGAGGATAGAAAGAATGTCACTCTAATATGAGCAGAGGACACCATGAGACACGAAAGCACCCTTTGACTTTGCTGTGAAGAAAGTTGCAAAGACACAGAATTGACTCTGTTAACGCAATAGGATGACATTTTGTGAAATAAAAAGTATTGCGGCGAATTACATTATCAAATTTGCTCTCATATAGTCCAATAAATATAAATAGATTCATAAATGAAGGCTACAGACAGCACATGTTAACTTAGCTTAGCACGATGAAAATAAACGGGGAAACGCCTAGCTTGACTTAGTCCAAAGTTATCAGAATCTGCCTTTGAGCACTTAAAGCTCACAAATTAACACAGTATGTCTTTTTTATTCAATCCATACACAAACTGAAGTGTTATGTTGTTACCAAAGAACAGCGTAGTCTTTTCCAGGCTTTATTCTAACTTAAGCTAACTTGCTTTTTGCTAACCTAAGCTAACTGGCCAACCCAGTCTCACGGCATTTCGTGTTATAGTCACGAAATTGAATCTATTGATTCGTGTTCACGAACACGATTTCCCCCTTTTTTTTTCTTGTCACACATAACGAAAAAAAAGCAATGTATTTCTATTGGTAGTGTGTTTCGTGCTTGCAGCACATATTTTTGTCCGGTCGGGTCTTGGAAGACCGGAAGCTGTGTGGTTCATAAAAACATATTCTTACTCAATATCAAGCCACGATTATTGTTTTTATTTTAAATTCTATAATCTCTGACTTTTTTTGCCGTCCGTGAGGAAAATAAATGGGGATCAGAGCCTCAGAATACTGAAATATGTATTTTTAAAATCTTTTTTTCCTTCTACTTTGTTATTCTTTTCTAAATAATACACTGTTATTTACTCAACAATAACACACAATTATCCTTGTTTTTATTATTATTTGTTTAATTCTATAATCTCTGGCGTTTTTGACGTCCGTCACGGAACTGAATTTCAAAATAAAGTCACAGAAAACAGACGCAGGCCTATATATGGGAAATTTTGAGCGTCATTGCGATACACACCCACTGAACTGATTACCCAAGATCCTCAGCTATGGTTGAAGCTTGGTGATTGGATGTTTTAGCCGCAATTCAAGTTGGGATATGGTGTTTATGCGATATGAAATCCAAAATAGATTTTTAAAAAAAAATAAAAAAATACTTTATTCCGAGTGTGCTTGCTTTTCTCTTTGAAAGTCATCACATAACGGCATTGTAATACACGGTTCGGCTGCATTAAATATTACACATCTGCCATAGTTCTTTATTTATAGAGCCCTGATCAGAAGACGTCTAGACAAACTGGAAGAACTGCCACAGAAACTGAATATGTGACGTGGATCATAAATATATCAGCAATTAAACATCTTCAATTTTTCTTCACACAATACGTCTCCTTGCAGTATCAACCTTAATTCGTTTAACTTTTATATTTGATCCAATTGGTAGCTAGGCTATATTTACACCATAACGGTGAACAGCTTATAGAAAAGGACTTGTAGTTTTTAAAGATATTACTGATTTTATTTTAATACAAGAATGTAAATATTGAGTTGAGAGAATAGTCAGGGGTTTTGGGTGATGGGAGACACATCTATGGAATCAGGATTTCAATAGCTTACGATTAAATGATGGATATACCTCAGATATTAATGTGTAGAACTACAATACAGTATGTGAAATAATATAGCAATATCCTGTAAAATTATGTGAAAACATGAATAAAACTACACATCTTCAGATGTTATACACACATAAGTGTCCTACACTAACAATACAAAATTATTATGGCATTCATTGTACCTTATTTGTAACATCTTCAGAAACTACCTTTCCAACTACACTGCAGGTGTAGGTTCAAATATATGTGTGGATAACAAAATACATCCGTTATGAACTAAACTGGAAACTTATACTGGAAAGTATAATTTATTATAACGAGTTTACTTGTTGTTTTGCCAGAAACTGAACTAGTCTGCTGGTGTTTGAGGATGAGTCGTTCAGGGGGATGTTGGCTCGGCCGTCAGTACAGAAGGATGAAGGCATGAGATGAAATGATGAGCAAAAAGGCAAAAATAAAGATGGATGGAAGGGCACCTAGGGGGGACATCGCAAGAAAAAACACACTGTCATGCTTCCCCAGTGTCATCTTAGAAAACATCACACAATACAACACACCCCTGGATGACTCCAGTCTAATTATTGCTTATTGAGCTGCCTGTCTCGATGCTTTTGGGAGCAGAGCATCTGGCGCTGGAGGGAAAGGCTGCCAATCCAGCCCCAAAAAAAGAGTCTTTAAAGTGATCAGAGCCTGAGGAAGGCAGAGAAAAAAGTCTTGACACGCAACAGGGAAATAAAAAGCTCTTGGTGGCAGCGTCACAGTGCATGCTGGGATTCATTTCCACCTTCTAATCTATTTGAATGCTTAATAAGCGCAATTACCGGTTTCTGCTGACTAAAAGTTGCCATTGTCACTCTTGGCAAGTGCCGGGCTGCTGCTATTCTCACTCTGTCATGGTGCTATTTTAGAGAAGGGTTGAGGCTCGCTGCCAATGCCTTCAGTAGCCAGTCCTGCTACGAAATATATCTGTGATTCTATTTCTACCAGGCCATGACGCTCTGCTGACATTATAAAGATAAATACACATTCACAGAAGTCTTTTTTATTCATAAAATGGCTGGTAGAAGGTGAAGAAAACACAAATATCATATACTATTCTCAATTTAACTTCACGGAAATGCTGGCATTTATTTCAAGCTATTGAAAAATACTACTTATTTCTACTTTCAACTCTTTTACAATAGCTATCCTATTTTAGTAAGAAATCTCCTTGTTTATTTTATATTTTCTAGTTTTATTTGATTTCTGTGCTCATTGCGGTAATTGCAAGCTCATCACTTATGCAATTACATAAGGGTTAACATTTTAAATAACAAAGCAAGCACACTAATAAAATCAAATAAGTACACATCCATGGTAAAAACATTTTTTTAAAGAAAAATGAAAGAAGATTCTGGAAAATGCATTTCTCTTTATTTTCTTGTGTTTTGCCATCAGTACATACTGTTGTTTTGTTTGAACAGAAATATAATTTTCACTCACTAAGTCAGTTTCTATTCTATCTTTCGTGCTTCCAATGTAAAGTTACTGTTGATACAACTACTAATAAAAGGCTTGAAAGACATAACATTTTAAGACAATTCCACACAAATTCTATGGGAGAAGTAACAGTTTGCAAAATCTTGTAAAGCTTCCAAATGAATATCTACTTATGTTGTGTGTGTGCAGATGGAGGAGAAGAACCGGCAGCTACAGGAGAGGCTAGAGCTGGCAGAGCAGAAGCTCCAGCAGACCATGAGGAAGGCGGAGACGCTGCCAGAGGTGGAGGCTGAGCTGGCACAAAGGATAGCAGCCCTCACCAAGGTACCAACACACACGTACATAAACACACATACTGTTGACACATTCCCATAGATGCGTTAGTCTCTTCATGTTTTCTATACGTGAGTGTATGTGTACACGTGGTGTCATGTCATGACCTTTCAACATGTCCCTCTCCTCTCCCTCGGCCACATAGTCTGATTCCAGCTCCTCCTCCTCCCCCGATGATTATCACTTTGTTATGGAAGCTAAACTTGAAGACATGAACTCCATTCTTAGGAAGGTAGTCCCGCAAGGAGTCACAGCTAATGCCAATATTGTAGAGAGCAGATTTAATTCATTTATCTTATTATTGTTTTTGGTGGCGAGCGTGTTTTACTGGGGCTCTGGCTGTTTCACCACGGGACAGCTGCATGGCTACTCATTCTGTCCTTTAGTGGCCTCCTTCTCCATCTAGCTCTCTTTCCTGTCCTGCTTTAAAACAATAAACATCCATCTTTGAGTTATGGGTGGAGGCTTTGGCTTGTGTCGTCGCCACAGCTTTTCTTTGTTGCTCTCAGCCTGTCAAACATTCAGATCATCGTGCCCTCTTTTGTCCTGTGTGTGCTGTTTCTTCCATCTGTAGGCGGAAGAGCGTCACGGGAGCATTGAGGAGCGAATGAGGCACTTGGAGTGCCAGCTGGAGGAGAAGAACCAGGAGCTGCTGCGGGTGAGTCAGCGAGGAGAGGATGTGCCAGGCAGCCACGCCCGCTGCAGGGGCACGACACACTGTCTGCTTCATCATACTGACACCAAATCCATGTTTCACACACTCAGTTCGTCAAATACTCACAAAGGATGCAATACTATGCTACTTATTTTAGATCACATTAGCATCGCCATTGTCTTTGCAGCCACATTTTATAGTATCATCCCAAAATGGCAGTTTAGGAAATAAATGTCTTATGTAGTTGTAACCTCTGGGTTCACAAAGTTAGTGGTCCTTCTTGGAGAAACAGTAAGCATATATGGCAGGATAGAAACTTTATGTTAACCCTGCATTGTTTAAGGGCATGCAATGTAGTATACAGTGACAGCTTGTGGGGGTAAAGAGATCACATCACTTCCGAAATAAAAGTAGAACACAAAATGGTAAATGTACAAAATACCACCTGTACTGTATGTCTTAACAATTATTTCATTAATTCAAGACTAGACATTTCTTGTTACCATAATATTGTTTGCAGTTAACCTTCGAGTTTATTCTTTGAGGTCACAATATTTGTTTACTTCAAAAACAGTATTTCTGGTTGTACCTTCCTCAACTGGTAAACTGATGCAATAGATTTTGGGGGTTCATGTTTAGAAAAAGTCAGTTGATATGACCTTGAAATATAACTCTTCAATTGTTTCCTTGACTGCCTCAAGGCTCGACAGAGAGAGAAGATGAATGAAGAGCACAACAAGCGTCTGTCGGACACGGTGGATCGGCTCCTCACAGAGTCCAACGAGCGACTTCAGCTCCATCTGAAGGAGAGGATGGCAGCGCTCGAGGAGAAGGTTCAAGATGGCTGCTATTGTCCTTGGAAACATATCTATTAGCTATGTCCAGTGAATGTCAGGAAGAGGTGGGATTTTTCCCCTCTAACTTTTTTCTCCATTTTCTTTGCAGAATTTGTTAATCCAAGACTCTGAAGGTTACAGAAAACAGTACGAAGATTCAATCCATGTCAAAGTAAGTAAGCTCTTACATCTATATAAAGTTGCTTGATTAACCTATTTTTAATGGGAAGATAATCAGGTTGGTTGTGGGCATTTACATTTTTTTAATAAATATCTGAAGTTATATGCTCATAATCTTAATGTGTAAGTATTTTCCAAGCAGCATGTAAATATTCAGCAATGTGAAGATAATAAGCCACAATGGCTCACAGCTATGTGACTCCACAGTGTCGACGGGCAGCAATATTAATAATTTACGATATGATAATCATTCTTTAGAGTTGAATATCATAGACGGGTTCTATAATGGCGTCTTCTGTCAAATTGTTTTGTGCAGACACATCTGGCAGAGGAGATTGATAAACTGAGATCAGAGCTGGACCAGTTCAGATTGAGGGCAGGATCCCTCACAGAACCCACCCTGTCACGGTAGGTTGTGTGTGTTGTGTGTGTGGTGTTTGTGTGTGTGTGTGTGTGTGTGTGTGTGTGTGTGTGTGTGTGTGTGTGTGTGTGTGTGTGTGTGTGTGTGTGTGTGTGTGTGTGTGTGTGTGTGTGTGTTGTGTGTGTGTGTGTGTGTGTGTGTGTGTGTGTGTGTGTGTGTGTGTGTGTGTGTGTGTGTGTGTGTGTGTGTGTGTGTATTAAGGTTTGGCTTCTATGTTTTTTGTAGGCTAAGTATACTATAGAATTGAAGCCATATGTGATTTCAAACCACTTCACTATACAATTGACTGTCTGCTACGTTTTACAGACAGATAGAATAAGGAGAGGCTTTCTGTGCCTCATCTGCTGATAAAATATATTTTACTTCTTAAAAATAACTTTTTATATGATATTTTACATAGCTATTACAGTTAAGAAAGCATCTCCATTACTTTGTTATTTGATGATATTGCCTAAGATTCAATACAAATCTAATAAAACCTGTTTTTAACATGCAAAAGATCTTCTCCCAGCAGAGGTGCTTTTATTGTATCCGTCACTGATGAAAGAATTTGCTCTGCGCTATTGTTAGAATCACTGCTTTCACTGAACTCTCCGTATCTATTCTTGGATTGTCTTTTTTTCTGCTGCATGAAGATCTAATATTACATCCCTGATGTGTTGACAGCAGCTGGCTTCATCTCCTGCATATACAAGCAATTTGCAGCAATTGGGGCATACATAATGCTCGCTGATCCTTCAAAAGTACACTGTACACAACACAATTGTTACAACTATTACTGCACTTGAAGAACCAAAACATGAGATTTGATTGGTTTGTCTGCATAGCTGAAATGTTTGCCTCATCTTTTGTAATCAATCAACAACTCAGGCACAGTACCTGCATAGGATGAATCTCTTCTTTAATGTATCTAGATGTTTTTATGAACCCACATTCATATTAAGTTGACATGTAGGATTACTATGGATTTTATTTTTCTCTCAGATCTCATCTGGACACATCAGCTGAGCTCCGATTCTCGTTGGGATCTCTGGCTGAAACCCAGTCGGACCACTACCGCTCAGCCAAGGTCATCCGGCGGCCGAGGAGAGGTCGAGTGGGTCTGCATGAAACCAAGGTGAGGCAGGGAGTCTTCTTCATATTCATTTACATGTGTTATCCATGAAGATACAAACTCAAAAAAGCAAGAATCCTGCGGGTACATTAGTTTTGAAAAATTATTTTAAGCACTTCTGCATTAGTTTCTTAACCTTTTCTAAATATAGTTTTTCTACTTTCACAATTTGTAAGCTCTTTAAGTTAGAAGTTGGCACACGCAGTAGAAAAAAATCTGGAGAACTTTGAGGCCGTAGCCAATTCTTAAAGTCTCCAATATTTTTCATGTTCAATATGAATTAAGGGCAATTTTACCTGAATTATGATATGCATTGGGAGAGATAAAGCCAAGTTTAAGTTTAAAAGGAGATCTGGTCTGTCATACTTTTGCTGGATCATCTCATTCGTGCAGTTTTGGTGACGAGAGACCGTGCTTTAGGGCTGGCGTAGGATTTTCTATGTTGTTACTGCGAAATGTATCATCACCAAGAGAGTAAACAGTGGAGGAGATCAGCTTGTCTCATCTCTTTTTAAAGTGGCACACAGTTTGATTTAATGAGCCAGCAGGGGAAGAGTCCAGACAAGCCTCTCCCAGGAAAGAATTACTTCTGTTCAGCAAATATCAGTGTGCTGTGCAGAACAAACCATGAATCATATCGTGTCCCTTTAAAGCTAAATTAAAACTTTAAAGTAGTTAACAAACATATTATGTTGCATGCTTATTATGTTGAGACAATAAGGACATAGAAGTAAGTTATGAGGATAATGTTGTTTGCTACAAGTAATGCGTAAATAAAATGTGTTTCCATAATGTTGTCTGTAATGTGTTTAATTAAGTTATTAGGAAACTAGTTAAGTTAAGTGTCGGTTAATTTACTTGAAGAACAAATGTCTCCTACAAATATTGTAAGAACATAATTTAGTCACTTTGGATAAAAGCGCCAGCTAAATATATTGTATTGTAATTACCTAATAGCTTCTAATAAAAAGTCTCATTAGAGGACAGAAATGTTATTTGATTAAATTAAGGAAATATGTTTGAGTTACCTTTAGATAACTGCAATTCCCCCAAGATTTGAAATGTATTCAATTGAAATCCCCTGTGTTCCTGTGCAGGCTAAATCTCTGGGGGAGCATGAGTGGCGCTCGCAGCAGCTCGGGGTTTTGGGCCATCACTTCGAGAGCGACACGGAGATGTCGGACATCGATGACGACGACAGGGAAACGATGTTCAGCTCCATGGACATGCTCTCACCCGGCGGACACTCTGATGCACAAACGTTGGCCATGATGCTGCAGGAGCAGCTGGACGCTATCAACAAGGAGATCCGGTACCTGACACAGTGTTCATTTATTATTAATGTGCTCCTATTCTGCTTTAAATCAGGTTCGCACTTGACGTGTTTTAAAGATGAATTCCCAGGAAGCTGTGCATTATTTTGTGTTTGACTGCGGGGTGACCTAGCCGATTACTCTTTCTGCATGGCTTTTTGGAATGTCACTGTACCATCACTCTTCCTGTTTATGAAACCATAGACACTAAATGTTTCAGGAAATACGCGTCTCGCTTGTTAATGCTGTAATTACCTTGTGCTGATAAGTATTCATAACCCCGCAGAGGCTCTGCACAGTTCTTTATTTCAAGGGTTCTTAATGTGACTTTTGGTCTTGGTTAATTTACATCCCAATCAATAGACACAGTGCCACATTTCTTTCAGGAAGAGTTCATTTAAATCTGATGGCAGATAGGGATCATGACTGCAAGGAGTCTCTGCTAATTACAAAGTTAAACCCTCGGTATGGCTGAAACTAATCTGACTTTTAGCCTTTTATCTCCTCACTTTGGCCTTCAATTAGTCCGCCTTATACTGTAGGTAATTAATGGAGTTTGTTACATAAATCTCCAGAAATCTACCTCTAAACTATGTAGCCGAGATACTGATTAAAAGATTACATTTTTATATTTCAAGCTGGAAAATATCGCAATTGCATGTTACAATTTCTGTATAATCTCTGTATTGCAAGATGTTCCTGATGCTTTGATTTATGACCTTTGTTTGTCCATACATGTATTATCCCTTTAACTAAATTAAAGAAACTAATTTATTTACAGGGAGAATAAGTGACATGCTAAATCTGAAAGCAGTTTCGTTTTTTAAGTGGAACAAAAAACATAAAGCCCACATAAATAAAGAAAAATTATTATACAAAACGTTAAAAATAATTATTAAAGGAATACGTATCATTTAAATTATAATTCATCAACTAATTTATAATCTGAATCACCTTCGAAGGCTGATTCAGGAGGAGAAGGAGTCGACGGAGCTGCGGGCGGAGGAGATTGAAAACCGGGTGGCAAGTGTCAGCCTGGAGGGCCTGAACCTGGCTCGCATGCACCACCACGGAGCCTCCATCACCGCCTCAGCCACCGCCTCCTCCCTCGCCTCCTCTTCCCCGCCCAGCGGACACTCCACCCCCAAGCTGGACCCTCGAAGCCCCGCACGGGACATGGAGCGCATGGGGGTCATGACACTGGTGAGCTGCTGTACTAAAAGTAGATCTCCTCTCCATCACCACAGGACTTACCTGTCCATGACCTGAAGGTTCAGGAACAGATTGACTAGCATATTACTCATTCTATTTGTTTTTAAACTGTCAAAACTTGTTACTTCTTATAAAGTATACTCATCTCATCTGATCTAATTTAATCTAAACCAAATCAGCATTTTCTTGGATGTTACAATAGGATACAACAATAGAATAACCTTTTCTTTAACTATTAGTTGAAGCGTTATTCAGCCATTTGTATTTATTTTGTAAGTAAAACACATTATTACATCAATTGGGTCAAACTCATACAGAGAAAAGGTGTTTGAGATATCACAACTGTAATTTTTTGAACTGATTCCCATTTTTAAAGTGTATACATATATTGATACATTCAAATGCTCGATTGTATACATATTTTGATATTAGAATGTCCTTCATTTAAGTTAGCCGTAGGGAACGCCAGGCAGATTAAATGCCTGGCGTTTAATCTTTAGGTGGTGCCCTTGTTTTAGTTTTTTGGAGTCTAGACATGTTTTGACTAGAGGTGAATATGTTTATGAGCAGTCAAAGAAGCAGGTAAATATGCAGAAGCGAGAAGAGTTTGTATTTGCTTGTATTTTTCATCTTCTGTTTATCTTGGCGAGCCTTACAGTAAGCCTCCAGTGTTGTAAGATATCAGGTCCAGCATCCAGAAGCCTCCAGTTTTGTTCCATAAAAAATCAACTATATTATTACAAGAGCAACCGTGAGGAACCCAATTACAAAACATGTCTGACTCTTATTTGTAGTGCTGTGATTTAAGTCCTTAAGGGATTTGCTTTCCTCACATCACACAGTGGTGTTGATTTGAGTTTGAGGATATACTAAGAGTTCTTTCAGGGATTACAGATGTATTTTTAGAGATCATACCACTTTTGTAAGTAAGTGGAGTTACAGTATGTGTTTTCTATAATGTGTATCTCACTTCCTTGTGCAAACGCTACCATATGTCCATAGCAGCTTATGTATAATGCAACTCGATAGTCAAATTATGTTTCTTGCAGTTCCTCTAAGAATAGAAAATGATATGTTCACACTCCAGATGTGTCTCTTACCTAAATAAATATGAACATATGTTCCCATAATCCACCAGAACAAAAGAAGTGTGTGCTTTATCCAGAAGCTTTAATGGAGCAAGGCTTTGATTGTATTGATCAGTGAAACAACATGCTTACCTTTATTCTACTTTATTGATTTATGAGTTGATGCTGTGGTTTTGGACAAAGGCTCAAGAGCATCGTAATGTGTATGATGTTATATAAATGTTTTCTTTTCTCTGCCCAACAGCCCAGTGACCTGAGGAAGCACAGGAGAAAGGTACACACAGTATCAACTCACTGTTTAATAATATGATCGCTGTGACAACACCTTAGATAAATGGGTGATTCACAAACCGAGAGTCACGTCTAACGCCCCGTTCTTCCTCTTCGTCCCTCAGATAGCAGCGGTGGACGAGGACGGCCACGAGGACAAGGCCACCATCAAGTGTGAGACGTCCCCCCCCACCACGCCCCGCACCGTCAGAATGACACACACACTGCCAGCCTCCTCGCACAACGACTCACGAGGGTAGGCATCAGCTGTACAAACATCCATTTTTGTAATCCTGTTGTCGGAGTCTGGTGTTAATTCATGTTTAGACTTCTTACTGCTAATTTCATAACTATTTCTTTAATTTACCAACTGATTAAGAGAGGTTTTATCTGATTGTATCTCTATCTCGGTTGCTAATAATAGTCTTTCTTGTAAAATTGTAAGGTTGATATTTGGATGGGAAATAAGATGTGTTATTCAGAAGTAGCTGGAATTTTGGGAGGCATAATTTGAACGTCTACTAGAAATAATCTGGGTACTTTTTCAAACATGAAGCACAGGCAGTAGAAACTGTATTACATGAGTCTTCAGTAAGAGCGTGGATAAATAGGCTTAGAAAAGCAAAGTCGGGGAAAATGGCAAATACTGCAAAAAATAAATGATAAGTGAGGTGATGATTCTTGAAGAGGAATTAAATATATTCAAAGGTGTGTAAACGTTGGTAAACCCGCTATTAATAACCCTCTATTCTCATAATTATTCAAAAATAAAATATTTTCACAAGGGTATTAATGATGATCTAAAGATGTTGACCTTTGAGAAATAATCTGACTCTGAAATGTATAAAAAGCTTTACCCATGTTCTCTCTGTGTGTGTGTGTGTGTGTGTGTGTGTGTGTGTGTGTGTGTGTGTGTGTGTGTGTGTGTGTGTGTGTGTGTGTGTGTGTGTGTGTGTGTGTGTGTGTGTGTGTGTGTGTGTGTGTGTGTGTGTGTGTGTGTGTGTGTGTGTGTGTGTGTGTCAGGATGGGGTCCTCTCTGGAGGCGGAGGGCGGCAGCGTTGGCAGCAGCCAAGACTCCCTGAGCAAGCAGCCAAAGAAGAAGGGCATCAAATCCTCCATCGGACGGCTCTTTGGCAAGAAGGAGAAGGGCAGGATGGGACATATGGCACACAGACATGTCATGGTAGATCCACAAGGTGGGCGCTGAGTCTTGCTTTAACAATAAGGATCGCTTCAGATTAATCATACAACAAATTGCCATGTGGTATAAAAATGGTGGGTTTTTTACGGAATGAAATAAAATAATGTGGTGCAGTAACATTAGGTCATCCATCACATACAAAATCCTACATACTTGTTTGAAAAACTATTTAATAGTTCTAAAAATCAATGCTTTACTCTCGTCAAAAAACACTAATAGATTGATTGCTAATATACAATATAAAACTATTGACATTTTTAAATGTGTCAATGATTCAGGACTTGCATTCATACTGACCGCAAAATACAAATAGCGGCTTCATTTTATTCTATATCTTTAATTTAACTTGTTGAAGCCTGCAAAAATGTATCAAAACCTGATAAGAAATTGAGGGGACACTATAACTTATTATTGTAATCATAGGCAAATATAATCACAACATTTTTTTCATATTATATAGTATAGGTTTCAGTATTAACTGATATCCGGTGTTTCTCCTCTTCTCTCAGCCACCATGATGGACCCAGACTCGGGCCAGGAGATGGGCGTGGGGAAGCTGGGCACTCAGGCTGAGAAGGACCGCAGGTTAAAAAAGAAGTAAGCTTTGTCCTCAGAACCACGTTCCTTAGCAGAGTCTTCAGATACACAGCTACAAATATTAAGTTCATGGTCACATTTAAGAGAAGCTTTGTATCCGATGTGACCTTTGACACAGACAGAGGCTATCTCCCTTTACTCCTGTGTTTACCTCCAGTTTTCTCTCTCTGAAAACACAGCTATGCAATAACATCACCCCCTCTGAGGGAGGATCGATAGAAAGCAGGAGCCGGATCAGACTCCAGGAGCACAGATCGGCCTCGTTGTATTCAGACGCCATATCAGACTATTGATCCAGTCTGAAAACACTATTAATCTCACACAGATACTTTGGGAGCTATAGAAGCCTCGCCCATAGATTACACTCACACATCAGGCGTGGGCTGCCCTGCAGAAGGAGGAAACCCCTTTTGCAAATCTTTCAGCAGGAGTGTGTGTATGTGTGTGTGCACATTTGCCATGCCCCCGTGTCAAATGATGAATGTCATTTGCTCGAAGTGCACATTGAGTTGTCATGACGATTAACTTTGCCTCCCATGTAGTCAATAGAGAGTATTGTGTGTTGTACGTTGACAAATGTGTTGTTTTTCCTCCACGGCACTGACCTCTCCATAGCAGTGTTTCCGGGATTAAGGCCGCACCACCACCTTGCATCTTGGCGCCTCCTCCACACTGCATGCCATTGAGCTGCCTGCACTATACTTCCATTTCAGCATCTTGATCGATCAATACCGCTGTGGTTTCTCATTGTGTGTTTTCTACTCTTATTTATCTTCAAAGAGGTGACCTGAATGTATCTGAGCATCTGAATGTAAGGCCGTGGAGGGGGTCTTGCTGTGTTTCAGTGCATTTTCTCATTTCCTCTGCTGCACGAGATGTGGTCACGACAGCATTGTAGAAGACGACTTTTTTTAAATTATTTGACCGGTTTACAGATGCTCCTGTAAACAAATGTCCTCCATTGTGAGATCTGTGTGTGTGTGTGTGTGTGTGTGTGTGGGGGGGGTGTGTGAACGCACGTGATTTTGTGTAGAGCCGTATCTTTCGATGCCTATTGACTCATTAACATGTGTGTACTTTTGTCTCCCCGTCGCTCTCCCTCTTTCTCTCCCTTCTTTGCTCTCTGATTCTCTCTTCTCTTACCCCTCCTCTCCCTCTCATCATCCTCTGACTCTAACAAAGCGGGTAAGTTGTGAGGATGTATAACTGACCTCCTGGATATGAAACATTGTCTCAGCCATTTTGCCCTGTCTGCCATCTCTTCCTGTCTGTCTGCCATCTCCCGAAAAGACCAGTGCCAAAGCTGACGTCTCTTTTCTATCTGTGTATCTATCTATCCTTCATGGCTGTTAACGACGCCATTGCGTTCTTTCTTTTCCGTTTTTTCGTTTACCATCTGAAGACGTTTCTTCCCCCCTTTTTACAGTTCAATGGCAGCTGCATCCATGGCTGGACAGAGAATGTGCCGCCGCTTAAACTGTGGTGCAATTTTTACACCCGGAATGTCTTCCTCTCCTGTATATGTGTCTCTATCTATCCGTGTGAAATAACCAGCTGTAATATCTGGTTATGGGAATGTCAAATTTTGTTTGTATGATTTGTCATAACTGTTTCCTTACTTCCCTTTCCCCAGCTATGTTCAGTGGATGTATTTCTCCATGCATTAGACCTGACCTGAACATAAAACATGAGCTATCTCCCCATGTGCTGCATAGATAAGACAGTGAATGTACCTGGTTGTGTTTTGGACCAACACATTTCCTCTGTATGACATGTATGCTGTGTTTAAGAGCCTTTTCACTGTACTGAGGCCTTCAACGCTCAGAGTGCTACATGTATCATGGTTATTACTGAGTCTACTCTTTCCATTCTTCAACAACACGCTCAGGGAATGTGTTGAAGAGATGTTGTTATGAAATGTGTTCACTAAATACAATAAGATTTCGTTTTTTGGTCTGTGGGTGCAGGGGCGGATCTAGAAAAATATTCATGGGGTGGCAAGAGGGTGGCAGGAGAATTTCAGGGGTGGCATCCCCTGGCAGAAGTATATGCTGATTTAATCGCAGTCATATCAATCAATGTTAACTTGTAAAGCCACAATATTAATATTTTAACTCAATAACATTAGGTGACATTATTGTGGCACATCAGTAAAGCCTTACATATAAATATAAGGTGGCAGACATCATTGAATGAATTTTAACTGAACAATACCAGGGGTACCAATCTATGCAGACTGCTGCAATAAGTACATTCATTAACTGTCTCATCGATGTGTGTCTGTTAGGGGTGTAACGGTACACGTACCCGTACCGAAATTATTCGGTACGGGCCCTTCGGTTCGGTACAGGTGTGTACCGAAGTGTACCGAACGAATATAACGTTAAACGTAAAAAATTGAGAACGTGAACAACTTTTTGGAAGTAATCTCAGGTGCTGCGTCGCAGCATTCAGAGTAATTTGCTCACATTGGGTTCAACGCGTCATAGAGCGACCAAGTCATTTCATTGGATGAGAGGCATACTATGAGAGCTGGTCAGAGGGATGCGTTCAAATGTAGTCAGTAATTTGAGGAACTATCGAAAATTAATGGCGAACGCAGATAAAGTTGAGCTCGAAAATCCTCCAGCATCATTGAAGTCTCCGGTTTGGGAACATTTTGGTTTCGCAGTTACGTACAAGGATGAAGGACAAAGACAGGTGGACCGAACCAAAGCTGTTTGTCGGCATTGTTCAACTAAAATTAGTTACGCGGCTGGCAATACATCAAACTTGCACACTCTTGAAAAGGCATCACCCGAACGTGAATATCACCAGTACCAAAAGAAAAAAGACTGAAGTGCAAACCCAACTCCCGCTAGCATGTAAGCCTCCACCACTCGCAAAAAGATCTGACCGAGCCAAAGCTATTACAAACGCCAACTATCCTTATGTTGCAATGTTAGCAAAGCGCTACCTGGCTGTATCTGCTACCTCTGTCCCTAGCGAGAGGGTGTTCTCCACAGCAGGAGACATTGTTAGTGCCAGCAGATCTGCCCTTTCAGCAAGCAATGTGGACAAGTTCATTTTTCTTTAAAAAAACATGAAAATACAATGACAAGCAAGTCATAATGTCAAACTGGCTGCTTAGGTGCAGTACAGTACAGTTCAAATACAGATTATTTCAGTTCATCGAAAAGCTGCACCTTAATGTTTATTTTATTATATTTTGTATTTATTTGAGTGAATATTCACAGTTTAATAATAATTAAAAACCCAAAACTAATAGTTTATGTTTTGTGAGTACTAGTAGCCTACAGTAAAGTTCAAATACAGATTATTTCAGTTCATCGAAATGCTGCACCTTAATGTTTATTTTATTATATTTTGTATTTATTTGAGTGAATACATTATTCACAGTTTAATAATAATAAAAAATATATATATATATGTTTTGTTCTGTGAAAAAAAATTCTGCTGTACCGAAAACGTACCGAACCGAACCGTGACCAAAAAACCGAGGTACGTACCGAACCGAAATGTTTGTGAACCGTTACACCCCTAGTGTCTGTATGAATATGATACTATTAACAATCATATGATTCCTATCAGCTGTCAATCACTGTTATGATTCACATATTCAGTGTTATTATTAAATAAACTATATTTTTTGGAGGAGATAATGATGAATGTTCCTCAAGATGCTTGCTCATCCTCCTTCAAATTTGAAAGACAAGTAATTACTATCATAAATCAAAAGATTCACAGGAACAGTTCAGCGCCCCTCAACTTCATTGCAAACAGTTACAACCTTGACTTTACATCAGAAAGAACAAACATTAAAGAAGTGACTAACTGCATCAGTTAGGGTTAAAAAACGTGTATTCAGCTAAAACATAAACATCGCTGCAGTTATTATCCAGTGGAAAGTCCTTACCTACTCGCCTAGTTAAATCAAAGTGGTTACTTTCTTTTGGCTGGGCAGTGAAGTTTTACACATCGTCTTATTTGACTTTCTCAGGATTTGAAACTGTTTTTTGGGGGCAGACCCCCACAAAGAAGAAAAATATTATACACACGTAAGGTCATCATCTTAACAGTTTATTATTCTCATCGACTCATCCGTGAGCAGAGCATCAAGTTGGCATGCCTATAACAGCTGAATGTGGCGATTACCATCTTGATCAGCAAAACGCCTCACAAACGATTTAAAGCTATGGTGCGTTTTGATTCAATGCTGAGTACAGCCAAACTTGACAGGCTCTTCTCTATCATTGTAGACCGCAAACGGTGGCGGCTCCAGAGTATTTGTGTTGGGTAATCTATGGTAGGGCTAACCCATACAGTGGTGGGGCTCAAGTCAGTATTTGCAATGTAATTACATACACGCTCCCCTTGACAGTGAAACGCCACGCGTGAGGTTTAGATTATTTCCCTGTCTCAATCCAAATTGAACTGTATGAAATAAAAAGGCACATTTGTCTTGTAGTAAATAAAAAGGGCGACCTGGAGCCAATCCTGCAATTTCCCCACAGGTGAAAGAGTTGACATGCTGAAAACCCAACCCCTGCAGGGGGGTCTGGGGGGATTCTCCCCAGGAGATCTTTTGAAATACTAACATAAAATACACATTCTGGTACTCTCTTGAGAAGAAAAATAAATAAATATATTACTACACGACATATTTAAAAAAATGAATGGTATTTCATTTTTTGTTACTTTGTTCTGAAAGCTGCACCTGCTGCTCCTCACAGAGAGAAGAGGGAAGAGGCTGTGAATTACTTTACATTGTGGATAAGGGTGGATAGCCCCCATTGTTCTGTGTGTCAAAATGAAAGACAGCCCACACACCTATCAATCATCAAACCGTGGGGTCTTATTTCATTACGTGTTGATTTCTATCAACACGTAATGATGTATCGATGTATCAGGACTTCCTGCAACAACACCACGCCGTTATCGTGATTCTGATTGGCCAGAAGACATTATCAAAGATGTGCTATTGAGAACACGATCACTACCTGACAAAAGTTTTCAAAACCGTTTCTAGTCTTCTGTATTTCCAGACCAGTGGCTACTGAAATCAATCTTACTAACTGCTGTCTGTGCATTTTACTCTGCGCGAGTTGGCGGACTTTATTTTGCTTACCTTAACATCATTGTTCAAGGTGGGGCTAAGCCATTTCTTGGTATGGCTGTAGCCTACCCCAGCCATACCCTGGCGCCGCCACTGACCGCAAATACCTCATTCCTTCCGTCTACTTGGATCCGAAATGCTTCTCGTTTTGCGCTATCCCCCGTTCAAATGAAATCGCCGCCAATCATATTTCCACGCTCGTTCCAGGGCCGGGGGAGGGGTTACAAGGCTCGCGTCTTGTGCTGCATTCACTTGCACTCGGACATTAGAGATTTTCTCTCATAAATGTCCGATGAGCCACAACTTTTTTTTTAAAACAAAGCTGCCAACTGGGGTGGCAAGGCATTTTTCTGAGGTGGCAGCTGCCACCCTGTAGAACCGCCACTGTGTGGGTGTGAGTATGAGTGTGTTTCCTGGTCCCATGCTTGTCAGGCATTTTTTGTTTATAAGTCCTCAGTGTCTGGCAGAGTGTGGGAGGATTGAACACAATACAAATCTCTCTGTGCATGGCAGACCAAGAGCATCTATTCAATGCTTTTTGTCGATACGTTGCAATTGACATCAATCTGAGTCTGCAGCGCCAAGTGAGGGAACACAAAACGCAGCTCAGCCCTCAAGGCAAGGCAATTTTATTTATATAGCACTTTTCAGCAAGTGGCGAGTCAAAGTGCTTTACAGATTAAAAGCAAACGACATTTAAGAACAAATACAGCACAAATACATTATTAAAAATTCATTTAAAAACAGGCATAATAAGCAAAGGTAATGAAATAAATTAAATAAATAAACACAGCAGGTACAGAATACATGACTGAAATGGCATACTGTAGTGTGAGTATGGGCAGCTCAATTAAAAGCAGTGGCAAATAGGTGCGTTTTTAGTCGGGATTTAAAAATAGGAAGTGTTTCGGCGGATGTGCATGATTTAGGCAGTTTGTTCCAAATTGTTGGGGCATAATAACTAAAAGCTGCTTTTCCATGTTTAGTGGTTATTCTCGGAACAGAGAGCAGACCCAACCCAGAAGACCTGAGACTCCTGGATGCTTCATAGTGATGGAGTAGGTCGTCTATATACCTCGGTCCTAAGCCATTTAGTGATTTAAAAACTAGCAGTAGTATTTTAAAATCAATTCTTTGGCAGACTGGAAGCCAGTGTAATGATCTCAGAACCGGAGTGATGTGATCCACTTTTCTAGTGTCAGTGAGACTGGAGCAGCAGCGTTCTGAATCAGCTGCAGCTTTCTGATAGATTTTTTAGTGAGCCCTGTGAATACACTATTGCAGTAGTCGAGTCTACTGAAAATAAAAGCATGGACAAGTTTTTCTAAATCCTGTTGCGACATTAGTTTTTTAATCCTTGATATATTCTTCAGGTGGTAGTATGCAGACCTAATAACTGTTGTAATGTGACTGTTAAAATTCAGGTCTGAGTCCATCACTACACCCAGATTTCTTGCTTTGTGAGTTACTTTGTAGTCTGCAGACTGAAGCTCTGTGATTACTTTTAATCAGTCCTTCTTTGCTCCAAAAATAATGATCTCAGTTTTTTGTTTGTTTAATTGGAGAAAGTTCTGAGTCGTCGTCAGTGATGTGCTCAATGCACTTGCTCAGTGTTCTAATCGGAGAATAGTCTCCCGGTGTAATTTAAAAATAAATCTGGGTGTCGTCTGCATAGATGTGATAGCTTAGTTCGCTCTTTTTAATAATTTCAGCCAGAGGTAGCATATAAATATTAAAAAGCAAAGGTCCTAAGATGGAGCCTTGAGGAACCCCGCATGACATATTTATCAGGGTTGATTTGAAATTGCCTATTGAGACAATGTTCTGTCCTTCAAGTAGGAGCTAAACCAGTTTAGAGCTGTTGCTGAAACTCCCACCCAGTTTTCAAGACGGTCTAACAATATGTTGTGGTCAACAGTATCAAAGGCAGCGCTGAGATCTAATAATACTAACACTGATATTCTGCCACTGTCTGTGTTCAAATGAATGTCATTTAAGACCTTAACAAGTGAAGTCTCAGTTGTTAGGTCGAAAGCCCGACTGAAACACATCAAAACCGTCAGTTAGAAACATGAAAATTACTCAACTGTTGAAAAACTGCTTTTCAAAAAAATGTGCTTAAAAAGGGAAGGTTTGATAATAATATTTGTTTGTAATTATTCATTATGGTTTTGTCTAGGTTATGCTTGTTTAGGAGCGGTTTAATTATTGCAGTTTTCAGGGCCTGTGGAAATACACTTGATTGAAGAGACTTGTTTACTATGTGTATATCTGAGATCAAGCAATGAGGTTACTCTAAGGTTACACTTTCAACACCTGCTAAACAATACCAGACAATGCAGAGAAAAGTTACTTGAAAAAGATTCACTATAGCACTGTGCCTTACAGCTGTATGAATCGGTTGTATTTGCACTCAGAGAACATTAAAACTGTTATTTTGCCAAGGATGTAAAATCCATTAAATGTAATTACCCTTATAGCAGTGGTCAGGAAAAAAGTGCCTAAAAGTAACAATGTGGCAGTGCTATTCACAGCAAAAACAATCACTTGTAATTTTGCTTATGAGCTTAAGTCTAGCTATTATAATTACAATCTATTAAATAGATTAGTTGCTTCATTCAAAACAAAACAACCCTTGTGCACATTTACTACTAGCAGTTTTTTTAAGATGTAGTGTATGACAGGGACAAAGGTCAACATCAGGATTCAGGATTTTAGAATTAAATGCAGTCAGTGAATATGTTCAGTAATACAACGTGTGTGTGTGTGTGTGTGGTGTGTGTGTGTGTGTGTGTGTGTGTGTGTGTGTGTGTGTGTGTTGTGTGTGGTGTGTGGGTGTGTGTGTGTGTGTGTGTGTGTGTGTGTGTGTTGTGTGTGTGTGTGTGTGTGTGTGTGTGTGTGTGTGTGTGGCTACAGTTGTGTGCATGTCTGCCCAGGAAGCACAGAAATTAATGATAAAGAGTTGCCCTTTTCAACAGTCTTAGTGTACAGGCTGGACTAGGAGATGAAATGTTTGAGTACTCTCCTCTCATGTATTATATACACACACACGCACGATTCTGTGACTGCAGGGATTTGTGAAAGCAGTGTGTGCAGGAGTGAGAGTTGAAGTTGTATCATAGTGAGAATATGTGTGTTTATTATTATGTAAAAGTAATGCCTTCATATAAGCACTCCTCTGTCCCCGCCCCCAGACACGAGCTATTGGAGGAGGCCAGGAGAAAGGGTTTACCTTTCGCCCAATGGGACGGTCCCACAGTTGTAGCCTGGCTGGAGGTAAGATTTATAAATGCAAATGGTTGATTTTTAATAAACCATTGCAAATATACTTAACTGCAATATACTAAAGGTGCATGTAAAGAAACAAAATGTTTACTTTGCTTACTCTCAAGCTTGACTTGATTTCATTCCACTGATTAGATTTTAATTTTATAATCAGTTTTTATTTTGTTTGTGTATAGTTTACTTATTTCTGCATTGTCTTGCACAGTGGTCACTTTCAACATTCTCTTGCCCTCTTTAGTTTCTATTTCTGTTTCTTCTTGCACTATTTCTTTTGTTTTATGTATTATATATATTTATTTTTGCATTGTTGGAAGAGCCTGGAATTTCAGATTTGCATTCCCTAAACTACACTGTAGCTTTTGCCTAGATCTATTGTGACTAATCGTATAAAGGTCTAACCCCATTAAAATGTTCACAAATCAAAACAACACCTTCACAATTCACGATGAATCATTGCAGTTAACTCAACTCCCCTGATATATTTGGATAAACTGAACACATGGGAATACATAGTCCAAAAGGGAATGTATAGAAACTTCACTGCCCCCTGATGTTCAGTGGATGATTTACAGCTAGCAGTCCATTGATGACTCCACCAATCCCTAATGTTGCAGTTATTGATGGAGTTAAATTGGATTAGTGGGGCTGATAATTAGCTAAAAATACAAATATTGTGCCACTGTTAAAAAAGGAGATGTGCTTTTTATTGTCAGAGTTTATAGATTTGTATATTTTCTACTTTTGAATGCTGCTATAGTTCTATATTGAGATGTTTAAACTATAGTATTGTTAATTTCTACTCTTTACTTATGTGCAATGCCTTGTTTTGTTGTTTTTTATGCTGCTGCAAAGCAAACATTTCCCAAATGGGGATCAAATACCTCTTATCTTAATGATACATAACGTATTCTTAGCATTATGGAACATCCTGCAAACTGCATGTTGACTATGAGGAACTATATTTGCTACATTGATTCATATGTTGGTGGATGATTTAAATCTAATAGTTCCAGGGCACAGTAATATAGGATGAATATTTAAGATGGATAAACTCAATGCGTCAAACTCATCCTCCATCTCATCTCTCTCGGAGTAAAGCTGTGGTTGGGGATGCCGGCCTGGTACGTGGCGGCGTGTCGAGCCAACGTGAAGAGCGGAGCCATCATGTCGGCGCTGTCTGACACGGAGATCCAGAGGGAGATCGGGATCAGTAACCCGCTGCACCGCCTCAAGCTGCGCCTGGCCATCCAGGAGATGGTCTCCCTCACCAGCCCCTCGGCCCCGCCCACCTCCAGAACCGTGAGTTGGACAGAAAACATGGAGACATGGACGCAGACTGGAATATTAGTTGTACAATAATTTGTTGTAGACGGAGCTGATCAGGAGGAGGATGTCATCTCATAATTGTGCGAAAGACTGGAAAACAGGGGCAGACAAACTGCAGTGAAGTTCACATCCAAGACACTTCAGAATTTACATTCAAATAATTATAGAAAATATTAAAAGCACTTAAATCCAATCAAGTGAAATGTGTCCTACTTATCCAGTGTAAAAGTTACATTATGCATTGGTTTGACATGACAGAGAAGCTGTTGAAAGAAAACAAGATCCTTTGGCAGAATTTTCTTTAAAATAGAATGGAACTCAAATCAAATGTATATAGTTTTGTCCTACTTTTCCATAAAATAATACTGCATTCATTCCGGGTCACATGATGTGAAACATTTTGAAAAAAGGCAAGACTTTTCTATAAAACCGCTGCATTTTTTTTTCAAATATTCGTATAAAATAGATGTAGCATTAAATAACAATAACATAGATGTGTACCCCACTAAAATGATACAATGGTGCATTGATTTGAGTCCTGAGGTCACAATACATGCAAGCTTTTGAAATAAATGAGCCATTTTAATAATAAAACTGCTGACTCTTTCACAGAAAAATTCATGTAAAAAAAGAAGGTGGACTAAATCCAATAAGAGGTGTGTAGTAATATAATGCTATGTTGATTTAGAGTCACTGGGTCATATGACATAGAATATATTAAAAAAAATTAGTTTGGTTTTACACTTGGTTATTAATGTCTAAATTAGTGATCTTTAGAGGTGCTGGTTGTGATGAAAACTTCTGTGAAGCAATGCAAAGGAAATGATGGAAGCTGGACCGTCTTAGTCAAACGTCGATATTTATTAAGAGTATAATACAGCCGGAGAGTTCACAAGGCAAATCCACACTTTCATGTAAAGCAACCAAATCAACTCTGAGGACAAAGGACAACAGAAACACAGATCCATTGCAGAGAAGAGAGGAGGGACCTATATTCCCGCCTCTCCCCCAACCATTACCAGACATCGGAACAAAGACCCGTTGTGCCAAACTTCTCACCCACAGGAAATCAGATGACCTCTTGACCTGTGTCCTTCTCACATTACAGGCAGGAGTATATGCGACTTAACGAAAAGCATATGTCTGTATCTTATCAGTTTCTCAGAAACGCTGAGAAACTCAAGACACAAAGAGATCGGATTAAAATATTCTCTCATACTGGTCAGTAGATATTGTAACATTCGGACAGAGCCAGATAAGCTGTTACCCTGTTTCCAGCCTTAATGCTAAGCTAACGGGCTTCTCGGTCCAGCTTCATATTGAACAGAACCATCAATTTGTCAGCGAATAATCACATTTAGCCTTGTTTAAAAATAAATGACATCATCTCTGCCTCCAGATCAGCTCTGACAAATGTTTGTATGACTAATAGTCCTTTCTGCTAACATGCACAATGCCTCCAGACATGAGTGACATGTGCGTTGGCGCGCGACAAATAATTAGCAAACAGAGCCGTTGTCATTACACCCGGTGCATTTTAAATTCTAGAGTCTTTGTGAAAAACAAATGAATATTACAGTGGGAGTCAGCGATGGCCCTGTTTGTGTAACAGTGTGCTGTGATTTAACTCCAGTATTTCTACACCATAGTCGCTTCCATAGCTCCCTGTTGTCATGGTAATTGCATGCGGTCTCTAAGGAAGATGCTGCTCCTTATGATAGTGACTGTTTACACTGCAGAGCAAGGACTAATGCACTCTCTACTGAGGGTACTCACACCATGCATCATAAGGACATGACAGGTTGTGCACTGCTGAATAAATCCAGCTGAGAGTATTCATTAAAGTGTGTGTGTTTAGTCTCTACACAACACTCTATGCATGCTGTAACTTATGAGCTCCTGCACTCTTTGTCTTCTCCTGTTGGGAAATAATACAAGCTAAACTCTTTTATACTCCCCCCTCTTCCTCACCCATACCACTTAGCTCCACTTCCACACCTCATGAAACTTTCATTACGGAGCATGCAACACCACGCGTCCAATCACAAACCCCCCCTACTGTGACCGTCCTGTTAAACCCCCAACACTCTAAAGAGGGGGTTGATTGACCCTGTAAATATGCTGTGACGTGTATGCCCAGCAGGAAGTTGATGGAGGGGAAAGAATTGGTCACTTTACTTATGCTATTGCAACTGGATCCCCCTCAAACATGCAGAGTGCCTGACTGTGACTGCACAGAATAAAGGGTTGGTTCACACAAATCACAAAAAAACATCATCTCAGATTCTTTTAGTGTTTCGTATAGGCAGCCATGCTGATTTTTTATTATCTTCCTCCAATTCAATAAAATAGGAGCCACTGTCAACTGTTTTCTACTGAAGAAATAGTCCCCAATTAAACTACTAACTGCATGTTATGTAAAAAAAATTCTAACATAAGGCCCAGTTAGATTGCTTTAGTAATTAGCGAAAGAATATCAGGAAATAAGGGGAACATAATTGATTTATAAATACGTGTATTAAAGACATTGTAAGCTTTAATGACAAAAATAAATATACATGTTTTGGGGCATTTACTGGCCCACATCTCTTTTTTTCAATCCAAAATTAATAAATGATGTGAAGCAAACTGGCAAAACATGTTTGTCTCTACCCTATGATGTGTTCCTGTTAAGCCCCATAACCCCCGCCGGCAGGGGCTACGGGGCTTAATGGGCTTTTTTCACGAAACTGTGTCTCAGGCCTTCTTAAAATTTAATAAACTATGAATGTGTCATTCTCACTTAAAGAGCAACTTGCTGGTTAGACACCCCAGTGAATAAATGTGTAGGAAAATGATGTATACACTAGATTGAAAAAATAGATATACATAAATATACACTACGTGACATCTGGCATCGTTTTTGTAAGACATTTTTACTTCCGCATAAAAAAAGACCACCCTCGTGTGACGTCACATGGGGGAGAGCGGCCGGTCTAACGTATTAATATTACATTACATTGCATTTAGCTGACGCTTTTGTCCAAAGCGACTTACAATAAGTACATTCGACCAGGAAGACACAACCTTGAAGAAAACAGAATCATATAAGTACATCAGGTTTCATAGAGCCAAACATTTCAAGTGCTACTCAACTGGCTTTAGGTAAGCCAGTCCTTTATTAGTATAAAAGTGCTTCGTTAATAGTTCTAACGCTCGAAGTGGAGTCGAAAGAGATGAGTTTTCAGTTTGCGCCGGAAGATGTGCAAGCTATCTGCCGTCCTGATGTCAATGGGGAGCTCATTCCACCATCTTGGAGCCAGGACAACAAACCCACGTGTTTTTGCCGATGGGAACTTGGGTCCCCCTCGCAGCGAGGGCGCAGCGCGTCGTTTGGCTGATGCAGAGCGTAGTGCACGCGCTGGGGTGTACGGTTTAACCATGTCCTGGATGTACGAAGGGCCAGATCCATTCACAGCATGGTAAGCAAGTACCAGTGTCTTGAAGTGGATTCTAGCAGTTACCGGAAGCCAGTGAAGGGAGCGGAGGAGCGGAGTGGTGTGGGAAAATTTAGGAAGGTTGAAGACCAGACGAGCCGCTGCATTCTGGATGAGCTGCAGAGGTCGGATGGCACATGCAGGTAGACCAGCCAGGAGGGAGTTGCAGTAGTCTAGGCGTGAGGTGACGAGAGCCTGGACCAGAACCTGAGTCGCTTTCTGTGTCAGCTGGGGACGTATCTTCCTGATGTTGTAAAGCGTGTATCTGCAGCAACGGGTTGTAGCAGCGATGTTTGCAGTGAAGGACAGGTTGTTATCTAGGGTCACACCCAGATTCCTTGCAGTCTGAGTCGGGGAAACAACTGAGGTGCCGATGTTGATTGTTAGGTCAAGAGTGGGACAATCTTTTCCCGGGAGGTAGAGCAGCTCAGTCTTGTCAAGGTTGAGCTTGAGGTGGTGAGCAGACATCCACTGAGAGATGTCAGCTAGACAAGCAGAGATGCGTGCGACGACCTGGGTCTCTGAGCGGGGAAAGGACAGAATTAATTGGGTGTCATCAGCGTAGCAGTGGTAAGAAAAAACCATGCGGGCTAATGACTGATCCGAGCGATTTTGTGTACAGGGAGAAGAGGAGGGGACCAAGAACAGAGCCCTGAGGGACCCCTGTAGTTAATTGACAAGGGTCGGACTCAGACCCTCTCCAAGTCACCCTGTAGGTACGGTCTTTCAGGTATGAGGTTAGGAGGGAAAGAGCAGTGCCTGAAACTCCATGTTTTTGGAGAGTGCGAAGGAGGATCTGATGATTCACCGTGTCGAATGCAGCAGACAGGTCCAACAGGATGATGACAGAGGAGAGGGATGCAGTTTTGGCAGTGTGCAGTTCCTCCGTGACAGCAATGAGAGCAGTTTCTGTGGAGTGACCTGCCTTGAAACCAGACTGGTGCGGATCCAGAAGGTTGTTCTGATTGAGATAACAGGAGAGTTGTTTAAAGACAGCGCGTTCAAGTGATTTAGACAGGAACGGGAGGAGAGAGACAGGCCTGTAGTTTATAACATCAGACGGGTTGAGAGTGGGTTTCTTTAGGAGAGGGTTTACTCTTGCCTCCTTGAGACTGTTTGGAAAGTGACCAGAAGTTAGAGAAGTGTTGATGAGATGGGTGAGAAACGGTAGAATATCTGGAGCGATAGTCTGAAGGAGGTTTGAAGGGATAGGGTCCAGAGGACAGGTGGTAGGGCGGGCAGAGGTAATGAGGGTAAGAACCTCACTTGGAGAGAGAGGGAAAAAGGAGGTTAGTGTGTTGGTGGAAGGGGGGTCTGGTGACCCAGCGGTGAGTATAGGTGAGTCAGAAAAAGAAGAGCGAATATCATCAACCTTTTTTTCAAAGTGGGTAACAAAGTCGCTTGACAGAAGTGAGGAGGGGGGAGGAGCTTTTGGAGGGTCCAAGAGGGTGGAGAAGATGGAAAATAGTTTTTTAGGATTGGAATAGGAAGATTGGATCTTATCTTGAAAGAAAGTGCTTTTTGCCTGAGAGATCGAAGCAGAGAAAGAGGAGAGGAGAGCCTGATAGGTTAGGAGGTCGTCACGGTGTTTGGATTTCCACCATTTCCGCTCTGCTGCCCTAAGGACGGTTCTATTAATAAACATGGTTCACAATGCTAGTTTTGACACAGAAGAGGTTGAAAATGTATATTCGTATGCATATGACGGACCACAAACTTATAATTATGAGCCTGCTAGGCGGCCAAGAGACCAGGAGCAGCCAAAGATTAGAAGAAATAACGGCCATCGGAGAGAAATTGAGCTGTGGTGTGAGGAGAACCAGTGGAGAACAGGGCAGCTGTCTTGATGAGTGACCGGCGTTAGCTACAGTTAATGTCAGCTAACGTCGGTCACATCACAACATTGTAAAGTTAGCTATCATATATCAGGCTATAACTAAAGTAATATTGATAATATAGTAACGTTACTGGCAGGACTGTTGATACTGATCCATAACAGAAACTAATGAGCAAGTATCAGCCGTATCTCGCGTTACCTAATGCAACTTCACACTACGTCTTAAGGTGCTGTGTACCAGAGGGGACATGAAGGGGGGGGGAGAGAGAGAGGAACAAATGGGGGAGAGAGAGAGGAGCGAAGGGGGGGAGAGAGATGTAATACGGTTTCCTGATAAACGTTTTGTTTGATAGGCCTCAGCTGTGGAGAGTATGTGCTGCAGGGAGGTGGATGCACCTCGCACAACGCACCCAGGAACGAAAGCTAGCTCTGGTCCTTTTCCTGTTAGGGAAACTGTGGACTTGATGTCCTGACAGAGCTCACCATGATTACAAATGGTGAAATGCAATGTAAAATTACCGAAAAAATACCAGATCACTAAATCACAACCGCTCAAACCAACTACAAACTACTACCGCGGATTGGGCAGAGAAGGAGTCCGAGAAAGTTGCTCCCCCATGTGACGTAATATGACGCGTTTGACGTATGACGTTTAAAAAAAAGGTTAATCCATAGGTTAATCCAATGTTTCTGTGTCACTTTGAAAAAAGTATTGATAATCCATAATTCCATTTTTATGTCAAAAACTGAGTTTTCATATTAGCTGCTAATGATAGCTTCCAGAGTGTATGACAGCTTCCTGTTTTGGGTATTATGGCTACGCGTCACTCTCACTCCTTATTTGGTAACGTGTGTGTGTGTACAGTATGTGGAACTTCCCCTCGATTCTATTGGCTCTATGGTTAAAAAGAGATGTCAATCATCAAAATCGACCAAGGTTAGGTCAGAGTTAGGTCAAATCTACCCAAATGACCCCAGAAGTGTTTTTTGTGTGCTAAATCTCTCTTAAAAAGGTCACATTTCACTTGTTTTGCATCAATCTTGATAGAGGGTACTTATTATATGTTATAATTTGGATTCCTAAAGCTTTTAGTCTGCTATCCCATTCAAGGGTGGTTTTCACTATAAGTAATGGTTGTTTTTTTTTGGACGGACACAATAAACTTACTTACACATTTTACTTTAAAATAAAAAACATCTATATTGATTCTGACTCTTCTACATCCAACTCACAGGTTTATCATTGCTTTTAGAAAAAATATTATTAATTTACCCCTTTTAGAAGTGAAGATATAGTAATGGATAGTATGGATTTGTTCTGGGAATGTCATTTTCGAGCCTGAGACCTGGAAAACAGGCTCGGGGCTTAACAGGTTAATTTATGGGGTGATACCTAGATGTACAGTAGCCAACTTTTTCATGTGACCTCTTGAGCACTTTTAGATATTCAATTCATTCTCTAACCCTAAATTAAAACTTGGGATAAGTGTATTTTCTGTAATTCGAGTAAACCAACCCTTTATTAGAATACAACTTGAGAGGGATGAGTATAATAGGGTTTATATTAGGGGTGCACCGAATGGGAAATTCTTGGCCGAAACCGATACCGAAAATAGGAAACAGTTGGCCGAAAACCGAATGCCGAAAGGCCGAAAATGATTAATAGAAATATATATATATAATGTATACATTTTTTACCAATGTTGTTTTTTTTTTTTACCTGATTATGGAAATAGACATGATTATGGCAAAACTTAACTTAAATAATAATCACTATTATGGGTCCATAAAACATTTATTCAGCACTTTTGAATGCATACAGTACATTTATATGTCATGTATTATTGCTAAAAAACATTATATCGCAGTCTTAGTGTCGCCAACTCGTTTCTAATATGCAAAGACAACAAATGCGTCTATGATGTATTTTCGATCAGACGAGATCTCTCTCCCCCGTCTGTGTGCGAGGGGGCGGGGCAGTTTACACACACGCAGCTGCTACATGCAGCGGAGCACACTGCAGAGATGGCGGAGAGAACGCGCTCCGAGGTGTGGTTACACTTTACCCGTCTCGATGTGGAGAATACTTGTTACCATAAGTGCAATAAGAGTTTAGCATGTAAACACGAGCAATTTGTCTAAACATTTAGCAAAAGTGCACCGCATGCAGACGGAGGAATGTACCGGGTTCGACCGTCTTTCTAGCAGCTCTGTAGCCCCATCCACGAGTAACGTTTCCACGTCAGGTGTTATATATGCTAGCAGCAACACACGGAGTTAACTACATGATACAAACATGGGTTAATGATTAGAGGTAACTGAGTTATTTAGTTTGTTAAAGTTTCAGCTATTCTGTTTATAGTCTGTCATCAGATTATTTAATACGATTTGTTAAAGGCTCAGGGCAATCTCGATGACAAAGGTCAATGTCCCCCCCCCCCCCCCCCCCCCCCCCCCCCCCCCCCCCCCCCCCCCCCTGTGAGCTAGCCGTGAGCATGGTCGCCGCGTCTTTATTACGTCATCACAACAACACGTTAGGTTACCAACGTAAGCCTGTTCTGACATTCGGTGATATTTTTTCGGTGCTAAAACCCTTTCGGCCGAAAGCCGAAAGGGCCTTTTTAACCATTTTCGGCCGATAATTTTCGGTGGCCGAATATTCGGTGCATCCCTAGTTTATATGTCTGTGTTGGTGTGAATTGTACTAATTGACGTGTTCTTCCTTGTTGTGCATGGCCCCCGTCTGTTATCTGTGAATGTACTGTTTGCTGTTAACCAGGTCGTGCTGTGCTGTGTTGTATTCTTGTCCTCTTAATTTGCCCTTTGACCCCTGGCGGGTTTGGGGCCAGTTAATGATCTGATCTGATAACACTGTTGGCTTACAGTGGTGCTGCTCTTCTTCTTTAACACTGCTTGCCCCCCCTGCCGGACCTCTGCTACCCCCCCTGCTGCTGCTCTGTCTCTCGGGCCCCGCCCCCTGCAGGCCTCAGGCAATGTGTGGGTCACCCATGAGGAGATGGAGACCATGGCCGCCCCCTCCAAAACGGTCAGTCTGCTTTGTGTCCTTCACTGCCACCCTTACTTTCTCTGTTAGTCTGGATTGTGTTCTGAGGGATTCACCTGGGTGCTAACTAACGGAGAAGGCATGTGTCATTTAACCCCTTTCCCAATCTGTTAACCTCTTACCAACACTAATTTAAACTAGATTTATTCAAAGGAGCCTGTCAATGATTTACAAAGTACTTTATTTGTGTTCCTTTTGTTGTTGATGATGACTCAGTAAAGGTGTGAGCCAATGTGCTGGAGTCTGACTCAGTTCATCTCCATTAAAAAAGGAAATGAATCATCAGTCAGCTTATTGCGTTTAGCTTCTATTGTCTGCACATCAGGGAGGCAAAATGTGCCATTTGTATCCAAGAAAAATAATGCATAAATAAATAAAAACTAGATGCAGTTGAATTTCTACATTATTGTCCGACTGATTTAAGCTCTGTTGAGTATTTGTGGCCATGTGGTAGATGTGTCATTATGTGTTATAAAATTAGGGTAATTCATTTTGATCAGTAATACTGAATGGTGTCAATTTCACAGGACTCGACAAATGGAAATGTGTCTTAATACTATGTTATACTGCTTTATACATCACAACTGATGTGCTTTTACTTCCTTATCGCTTCAGGACCTAAAAGTTAGTCTTAAACAATTTTTTGAGAGATAGTTTTGAAACATTTGTAACCTACTATATTTCCAAACTTAAATAAAACTGTCACCATGCTACATCTGAGGGTAGAAAAAGTCCCCCTGCAGACCAATTCCAATGCCATCTAGATGTTTAGTTGCTCAGCAGTGACTCCCACAATCCTTTTATCATGTCTTGAAAGCACCTCGCTGTTAGTCAAGGTTTGTGAAAAAGTAGCAGAGGTGTGTAAGAAGAAACTTTGATCTTTAATCTGAGTTGCTCTTATATGTAGAAGCACAACAATCACACTGAACTTTGGGGTCACAAAAACAAATCTAGATATAAATCGTGTATGTGTCCCATATTTCTGTTTATTTATCATGAACTGGGTTAGGTGTGCCGGTGCAGAATTTGTACTTGATTAAACCTTTTTATTTTCCTTGTTTCAATCAGAAGTCAAGCTCTGAAGAGGGAAGCTGGGCACAGGTAAGGGGAACTTAAATCTGTCCATTGTTTATAACAGATTGAATCTTACAGCTTTGTTCATTTATCCAGTAAATTAAGATCTGTTTGAGTGTGCTGATCTGTCCTTCCCGTTAGACTCTAGCCTATGGTGACATGAACCATGAGTGGATAGGGAACGAGTGGCTGCCCAGTCTCGGACTACCTCAGTACCGCAGCTACTTCATGGAGTGCCTGGTGGACGCCCGCATGCTGGACCACCTCACCAAGAAGGACCTGAGGGTGCACCTCAAAATGGTGGACAGCTTCCACAGGTACAGCCGAGAGAATCAAGCATAGGTCTCGTAGAAAGCCCAACAATTTGACCAAATTCTACTAAAAAAAATTACATATTTTCTACTGATATTTTTGGTTTTCTTTGTTATTAATACCCTTACGGCCCGTCTACACTACAGGCATCAAAAAATCTTGAAACTGGGCGTGTCTGAAGCTTGGCGATTTTTTGCGAGCAACGCGACCAACAACCAATCACATGAATCTCCCGCCCCCGACATACAAAGCAATAGCAATGTTAAAACGAAGTAAACTGGATATAAAATCTCCAAACAGGCAAAAACCTACCAGTTTCACCCACTGTCTCTGCCACCTCCCTCCATGCCTGGCTCCTCCGGTTTGTATCCCGGTAAATAGTTATGGTCGGAACGAACCGGGTGATTTGCTACCGTAATTTCTCGTTTGGAATATGAGGAAATGAACTGCGGTCTGGCTCTCCCAGCTTGCACGCGGTTTGATTGGCTAGCGCTTGTACTGGCGGGAATTGCAAAAACGGGATTTGATTGGCTGACGCCAGCTTCGAGCAAGCATCGAGCCTCAAAAGTTGAACATTGTTCAACTTTTGACGCCGATAGACGCTCGCGATGCTTGCAACGCCTTGCCATGCTACCCACAATGCAGTTCGGCGAAGTTTGAAAATATCCTACGTCACCCCATTCAAATGAATGGGCGAAGCGTTGAAAGCATTTTTTGACGCCTGTAGTGTAGACGGGCCGTTAGTTGAATTCCTTAAATGAACACTGATGTGTTGTGCTTTTTTCTGATGTATTAGACGTTTTTTTCAATGGAACTGTAAAAAACAAACATCTTAGTTCTCATAGATACAAGTTAAATTACTCTCAACAACATAGAGCCGCTGACAATCCTTTGAGTGTGTGTTCCCAAACAGAATAACATTTGATTTGATCATGAGCGTGTGTTTTGTGTGATTTTCTGCCACCAGAACAAGTTTACAGTATGGAATCATGGGTCTAAAAAAGCTCAACTATGATAGGAAGGAACTTGAGAGACGCAGGGAGTACAGCCAGCACGAAATGAGAGGCAAGTGAACCCAAACTAAAAACCAATCATCATCACGAAGGAGATGCTCCAACTGAACAGAAAGAGCTGGTGTGTGTGTGTGTGTGTGTGTGTGTGTGTGTGTGTGTGTGTGTGTGTGTGTGTGTGTGTGTGTGTGTGTGTGTGTGTGTGTGTGTGTGTGTGTGTGTGTGTGTGTGTGTGTGTGTGTGTGTGTGTGTGTGTGTGTGTGTGTGTGTGTGTGTGTGTGTGTGCGCAGACGTGCTGGTGTGGAGCAATGAGCGGGTGATCCGATGGGTGCAGAGCATCGGTCTGAGGGACTACGCCAACATCCTGCTGGAGAGCGGAGTGCACGGAGCTCTGGTCGCCCTGGACGACAACTTCGACTACAGCAGCCTGGCTCTGCTGCTCCAGATCCCCAACCAAAACACTCAGGTACTCCAGATACACTCAAGACTCAAATGAATGCGAAAATCTGATGTCTTTCAGCAAGAAAAACTCTCACGATTAAGTGGTGGTGGTTAATACCCTCATGAAGGACTTGGTAATGACATGGTAGAGAAATTAAAAGATAATGCATGGTTTAAAAAACACAGGAATGTATTATTATGTAAGAAAGAACAGACTATTCCTATTTTTTGTTTTTGTTACAGCAGTATGTAAACAAGGCATTGCAAGAGTTAACATTTAAATGAAATTACAGAAACATACTCTATTTGTGAAGGGTGACATTATGATTTCCCTATTTAAGATTGTTTGATTTTCACTTGAAACGATGTTCACCAACAAATGAAATATCTGTGACACAATTAAAATATGTTGTCCTTTAAATCTTAAATCTGAAGGAAAGTAATTCTGGTATGTTTAAGTGTTATTCAAAATCTCATCTTGTCCAACGCCTACTGTGAGCAATTCTCACTTCATAGCTTTTTCACACTGATTATTAAAAAAATAAACACATATTTTTCTGGCATCATCAATCCAGATTTAAAGGCTCTGAATGTGGGCAGTACATGATCTGTCAGCAGCTTCAGTCCAGAGCAGAGGTGTGTTGCTATCCTTCAGAAAGATGCTCCAATCTAAATCAGAACGTGCAGATTTGCCAACTGTCACTGCCGTGTGAATCTTCACGACTTATCTCGTCGACACTCTGGAAAAATGTATATAAATGGAAATACCGTAATGTGTCGGCTGCCTCTGTCACCACTCTGCTAAAAATATCCAGTCTTAGGATGTGGTTTTTTCAACAGGCACGTCAGATTCTGGAGCGAGAGTACAACAACATGCTGGCGCTGGGCACCGACAGGAGACTGGACGAGGTGAGCTCATGACTCTCAAAGCTTATTAGTCATTCAGAACATTTGCAGCAATTACAATCCATAAATTAGCTCAGCGTCACGTCAAAGATACATCTCAAAGCTCATTAATTATGGTCTCATGGTAACTGTCTGTAAACCTGGCCAGTTAAAGGACACTGTGATATTGTTAGCACACTGAAAGCATAAACTACATACTTAAATGTCTCAGATCAATAGATTATGTGATTATGATATAGCTATTTATGTTTAGAGGGCTTTCGAGGTTTCTTTTTTCTACATTCCAAGCCACTACACTTGTTTTAAGTCATTTTTATTTGGTTTAAATTGAAAATGGGTAGGCAATTTTGATCTTCTCCTGTACTTGCGACCCAAGTATTCCAAAATTGGCCAGCTAACACACAAGAAAAATGTCTTGATTGCAATGCTGTTGCCCTTAATGTCCTTTTTGTATTATTATTATTTCAGATTTATTTTATATAATTTATTTTATTTATGGTTTATTATATTTTATAAGTCCTGTAAGATGGGACCATGTGTCATCTTACCCCTTATGTAATCAGAATTAGAAATCCTTTATTAGTCCCACAGCAGGGAAAGTACAGTGTTACAGCAAAAGTTGAATAGCAGGTAAAAAATACATGAAATAATAAAAATAAAGACAAATAAGTACACAACCATGGCAAAGAATTTGAAGCAGTAATTTCAATTTCAAGTGACATAGATGGCATTTAAGTACCGTGACCTTAAAATAATATAAGTTGGGACATTTATCAAAAAAAAGTATTTTCCACATTAAAGTGATTATAGCACCGTACATTTTGCAGTTAAATGATAATAACATGAACATAGAGTAATGACTTCCTTAAAGTTTAGGTCGTGATCATCACTTTAAATGAGAAAAATATGAAAGTGAAGTGCATCCCTACATGATTTATGAACTATTGATTTATATGTTTTACTGTTTGGATGTGAAATCTTAAATGATTGATATCTGTCCTGCAGTGTGACGACAAAGACTTCCGCGGCCCGTCGTGGAGGCGGCAGTTCCCCCCTCGGGACGTTCACGGTATAAGTATGATGCCCGGCTCGGCGGAGACCCTCCCTGCTGGATTCCGCCTCACCGCCTCGGCTGGTCACCCCCGGAGGTTACCCCACGAGGGTAAGAGCCCTCACCTCACATTACCCTATCAGATTTCAGTAATGCACTAAATGTGGCTTCAGAGGCAGCTACAGAGCAGGTTTCTCCACCTGTTGCTCCACCCCTGAAGGCGGAGTCTGACTGTGTCTCTTGTGTCTCCGATTGGCTCTGCAGTCCTGTATGAGGCACTGGATGACAGCCCTGACGACATGTATTTGGATTGGTTTCAAGGTCAGCTTCGCCCCTCTGAGGGTCCCGGGCTTGTTGGCCCTGCGTGTCGTTTTATTTTACATAATCTCCCTCCTCTTCACATCTACCAACCTCTGTCCGGCTGTTTCTTTTACCCCTTCTCTCTCCCTCTCTACTAATCTTGAATCTCCGATATCCAACTCCACGGGTGTTGTTTTGCAAAGAAGCACAATAGTTGTTTAGTCACCCTGGTTGTTAAGTTATGAATGAACCTGCTAGTGTAACCCTTGCAGTGACTGAGCAGCAGAACAAAAGGCGGCTGAGCGGTGCTATGTAACAGCGCCTGGATCAGGAGGTTACCATCAGGAACTCAGACCGACAGTTTATCATCCCTCTGTTAAAAGAGGACACTGGCTGAATGGGCTTCATTACAGGATGATTCCAATACCAAGCACAACTTTGTTTCTGCCATCATTTCAGTTTTTTTTTTTTCTTACAGTACTTTGTATTCAAGTAATTGTTGAGAACACAGCAGCACTGCAGGAAACAGAATCACACAGGTTTTTAACTACAGACCAGATTTTATACGCCACTGCATTTAAGGTACATTTAATTTAAGTGCACCTAAACTATATTAAAACAGTAATAACAGTTATGACAAAGCTTCCTGACAACAGCTTTTTTTTCTCTCTTACGAACTAATACTTCTTTCATTTTTTTTTTAAACCTATACTGTATGAAAGTCTGACATCCAACTTCTTTCAGGCAATGTCTCCGTATTCCTAGGTCACAGTATAAAAACTGAAGTTCAAAGTTTAGTTAGTACAATGGAAAAAACTACTAATAGAAGATAAAATACTATCAACTTAATGTCTTCTTACTCCCTTGTTTTGGAGCCTTCAACCACATTGTTAAAGTAAAGATCCAAGTTATAATGACCTGGAAATGATGCTCTAAAGGGATGCACGGTGAATTAGAAAGTCTCTTTACAAATGATGCCACCAGAGTTGTGATACCTGACTGGAAATCCTCCTGCTGATTCCGGACAGTGTTCTCCTCTAACACTGTGTCCCCACTGACACTGAAACAGCCTCCCTGCCCCCGTCCCCTAGTCTCTATCTCTGTGCTCCCCGGTCTGTGACGTCCACAAAACACTCAAAGTCTTGTTGCTGCTGTTATCCACTCAAAATGAAGACCCCCTTTCTTTGAGTGCGTGATACAGGGCCTCCTCCTCTGAGGGCGATACAACAAGTGGTCTCAATGTGTGAGAAAGGTGCCTTTGAGGGTGGTGGTCAAGTGGAGGAATGTTTCCTCCTCTCTCAATCTTTAGTGGTGCAGTGATGACGTATGAAAACATTTCAATTGTTAATTTAATTTTTCAAAAATTAAGATCTGTGGCAAACACACGCTTATGATGCTTACACATGTTGATCATCAGGATAAACTGCCCAAATTAACACCACTTTATAAGCTATCATTAGACTATAAACCAACTACATCACACTATGCTAAGCTAAAGGCGGCTAATGTTCAACGTGATGAGGTTTAGTTTCATTTAACCACTTGTAACAGTAGCAACCGCCATGACACATGGAGGCGTTGGTATTCACGGGTGAGTTATTTACTGATGTATTTAACCTTGTGTTAACCACAGATCTTACTTACGACATCTAACCAAATTCACATTCCAAAAATGTTGAATTTGAGGCAAGGGATTCCAGAAGTGGTCAAATGCTGACTCAATCCCAGTTTTACGACTCATTCCTGCACCACCACTGTATAAAGAGTATGCTCTAACATGTAGTAACATGTACTCAAAGCCCTTTCTCCCCACCCCACAGTGGGATCGGCCACGGTGCAGCGGATGGACACCTCCACGGTGAGAACCTACTCCTGCTGAGAGGAGGAAGAGAGGCCCCTAAACTGTACGCTGTATGTAACACAACACAGACTCTCGCTCTGTTAAATGCTCTCCTCAGAAGTACTAGATGAAAGAGAAGAAGGCCAATTGTTTCCCAAAGATAAGTGTTTGTCTCATTGACGCTGGTGCAGTGATTTTGCCAGGGAGCCGTGATGAGGTGCAGCTCGGCTAGCAGCTCGGCTATGCTAGCAGCGGTCCTTTTCAGTCAGTCACGGCCCAAGCTTTAGAAATCTGCTTCAAATCCATGCCGTTCCTTCAGTACCTTACACAGAGACTCGTTAACAAAGGTTATGAGTTCACACTCCTAAAAATAGGCCCTGTGAGATTTATCCAGACTTTCCACATTACAAAGGGAGCTTGCCCTAGATGTATTTGTAATGGTTTACTTTGTACTGCCAGGTGCAGTGGAAATGTGACATCTCACGCAGGTATTTGCTTTAATTTGCTGCACTATTTGACTCTGCTGTTTCTCTGCATCTGTAGTGACAACCTGATGCAAAAGGGAACAGAAGCTATGTTCAACACCTGCCTGCCCCCTCATTCACTGGCTCATTGTACTCTAAAGTGAGCAGTAAATAGAGATGTTGTGCCCTTTCTGATATAGCTTTTTTAAGTTTAGCCACCCAACAAGCATGTTAACAATGACAACATGTAGAAAGCTACTGATGGAATAGCAAGATAGTATTCCAGAAGTATCATAAGATAGAGTCCCATCAAAAAATATGATACACTTCCATGAAAAATAACAGACGTAGACGCTATCAAAAAACAATGGGGAATTCCCCGGGCAGAATATGGCTGTCGTCTTTAACAGGAAAGCCTGACTCCATGGCAACGTTGTTAATCACCATTAGAGCCCACCTCAGTGGGGGGGCACTGGAGCCCTGTGCTCCTCCCTCTTGATCCAGAATGACGCAATGGAGAAATCTCTCTGTGAAGAAGTGACCTCCCAAACTCCAGCCAGGAGCATGCTAGTGGGTACCTGGCCTCAGGTCCTAGCTGGGTTAGCTTACTCCCATCTCAACAACAACTTTTTAGTATCATCGTATAATAATGATATAGTGCTTTGACTGCAGGGTTATTGTATAAGACAGGAGTGTTAGGACAATAAATAACACAACAGCTAAGGGTAGAGATACAATGTGGAAGCACAGGCAGGGAGAGTTTGTGTGAGTTACATATTCATGACATTTTTTTGTTTAGTTCCTGGAGAATTTGCTCATTCCTTGAAGCACCCTGTGGGCTGTTTCTAAGGATTTCATCAGCTTAACTACTCCCACACAGCAAAAAAGAGACAATATAGTGCAACGATTAGTGAGAGCAAAGGGCGTAGTTCTGGTAGAGAACACGTGCGTAGAAAACAAAAACTGATTCTTCTTTTTGCACACAGGAATTTTTACCAGTCAGCCTGTAAATATTTATATTGTTCAGTGCAACATTTGAAGAGGCCCTTAAAAAAATATTCTAGTATGATTTCCTCACTTCCTTCATTTCGTACACTTTTTATACATACAGTATTTACTTAAAAGTTTAGAAAATCACTGTTCACTGTTGAGAATTACAATATGTTGCTAATGCTAGTGCTTCCAAAGTCGTATTCAATTAGTAATAGTAGTAGG
This sequence comes from Gymnodraco acuticeps, assembly GCF_902827175.1. NCBI lineage: Eukaryota > Metazoa > Chordata > Actinopteri > Perciformes > Bathydraconidae > Gymnodraco > Gymnodraco acuticeps. The sequence goes on from NW_022990459.1 coordinate 937,090, forward strand.
CTATGTTGAAACAAATAATTGACAGTCATTTTTTTAATAAACTGATCATTGTATCGTTTGTCATAAAAGATCATGTATAATGTTTAATAATAAAGTTCTAGCATAGTATGTGGAAAAAATCCCCAAATTATGTCTAGAAAAATTATTTTAAAGTAAATAAACGTCATAGTATAGTTTGTTAAAAAAAAACTCAAATGACATTAAAAAGTATAGTATTTCATACAGAAATGAGTCAAAACTCACATTCCATACTGTTCAAAAGATATAGTAGCATTTTAATATCTTACTTTAATTTACAATCTACCATCGAAGTTACCTTCTAAGCTATACGCCATAATGAGCTACAACAACATGTCACTTAATTGACATAATACAGATTTCCAATCAGAGTCTTGGAATGGTATAATTTAGGATTTTCTTTTTAAATCACACCGACTCACCAGTGCCTCGTTGAAAACTCCACACTCTCCCCCCCTCAGGTACAGTTCTGATCGGAGGTGAACCAGTGGAGCTGCTGGACGGGCCAACATGCCGAGGAACAAACTCTCTGACGACACGCACTGCCAAGAAGCCCTGCTCCCCTCTCTGCCCCCCCTCCTTCCCTCCTCTCCCCTCCTCCCCTCCCTATAACGTGGGCACCAGATGCCGGTGCTAAACTGTCCCGCAGGCTGCTCCGTTGTCACCGTTTCTACCTTTTACATGTACAGTAACTTGTCGAAGCATAACGTACTGTGTATTTCTTCTACAGGAGATGTGTAGGTTATCTGTAAATAAATGCCATTTTTTAAATATATATATACACACATCTATGTATAAAAAAAGATATTCAGAGTTTGTGCAAAAAAACGTCCCTGCCACCTCATTTAGTGGACCATAGATTAATATATGCTGCTCTTTTAAATGTGTTCATATTACCCCGCCCTCTTAGATCATTTTGTACATATGGTTTTATTTTTTCATTGTGCTGCTGATGATGAAACAGAGAGGATGGATGTGAAAACCTGCCCTCTAGTGGTGCACAAAAACCACTCTGAGCCCCATTTCTGACACCAACAACACTTCACTCTCCTTTTTATGCACTTGCTGCCATAAAAAGGAGCATTTTAAGAGAACATGACAAGCACTTTGATACAACCGCATCAACTCAACAGACTTTTAGTAGCCAAGGACAAAACAAGAGCTCCGAAGTTGCACAAAACTTCATCTCAGAGAACAAAAGAGAAAAGCAGGACGTCATTCATAGAACCTGTCACTTGTTGTACTGTATGTTTTGTCGGGCGATACATTAACACACTCTGGCCTTCTCCCCCCCCTCCCCCCCAGACATTACGTTGACATAGGAAATAACTGAAAGACAGACTGCTTTAGCTCATAGTGTGCGTAGAGTGTATATGACCATGTTGATGAAGTGAGGTGACATTTAATGACTGTTGCTTGCTGTGACTTACATCGGTGTAACTGTTGACTCTTTGTTTCTGTCGGAGTTCTCAGGGCAACCTATTGTACGGCCCTGTTTTCTGTCTTTTAGTTATCTCTGATGGACCACTCGGAACAAAAAGTCTCACGCTTTTGATTTGTTTTTACATCTTCAATTTGCACGAACGATGAATCATTTTATTTTGTGTCCATTCTTTTTTATTTATTACTTCTTGTACTTTGTCAAAACTAAGTGGTGAGCAAGCAAATTTTCATTGTCAATAAAAGAAAAACTACTGTCAGTGAGTTTATTATTATTTGTATTCTGTACAAACAGTTGCCATAGTGTCTCTACTTGTTAATTATGAAAACCTAAGGCAGTACGGTTTCAAGTTCTTCATGTATTTGGCACATTTATCTAAGGTTAGATGGTAAAACTTACAGTACATTAAAAGGTGAGTTCAGGCTCCGTGAGGTTTCAGCAATTTTTCTAATTGACTCTCGATATCTTTGAACACTTCTGGGTCCTCGATTGTTGGAGTGATCTGTTGGAAAATGTGACATTTTTCAGACAACAAAGATCAATAAAACAACTAGAGTTTAGCATGGTAACATCTCTAAATAATCACCTAATTAGAGCAATCATTTAATGATTAGAAATTACAATAATGGTCAAATTATGATTGTAATATGCAAAAGTCCTACAGTCCTTCATTTAGGCCTTTCAGTTGTTGCCAAAGAAACCTTGCGTTTACATCTGTAATCAACTACTATATTAAGAACTAATTTCTTAGTGTGTCATCCACTTCTCTCTTGAGCACCTTATCAGCAAAAACTGAGATGGTAACTACTGTATGAGGAAAAATCCCAAACGAGCCCTCAGCTCTACTTAATGAGTTCAGCACCTGCTAATGCACCATCATTACTCAAAATCGGAATTATTAGAATAAACTGCTGTCCCCTGAGCAGCTGTGAAACGCTACACACAGGACGAAAACAAGAGAAGAAAGATGAACCATTAAAAGGTCCCCTCAGTTTTTGTCTCCTACTGTAATTAACTTTCAAAACTATTAGTGATGGAGAATAAAGCACAGAATATTTCTTTGAGGGTTGTCATACCTTGTACGGCTTGCCGTTGACCAGGTTGGCTAAAGAGGAGCGAGGGATCTTTCCAGAGCGCGTCTTCGGCAATCCTCGGACAAAGAGCACTTTCTTGAAGGCGGCCACTGGTCCGATGGTGTCTCTCACCAGCTTCACCATCTCAGCTACGATCTCCTCCTTATTTTTCTGCACACCTGAAACAAACAGCACATGGAGTGATAACCTAGGATTTCAATTCAGATATGTTTTATTTTGTTGCCAGGATTGTACATTATGAAGGTAAAAAGTGTGGTATTACCAAAATAAAGAAAGAAACATGATCAAATTCAGATACTACTTGATGTATTTCTAAACGTTACATCTGTCATGCCTCACCGTTCTTGAGTACACACAGGGCCAGTGGAACGACACCCTTCAGAGGGTCCTCCAGACCCACCACAGCGCAGTCCCCCACCGCAGGGTGCTGCAGCACTGACTGAAAAACATACACATATATATTAAAATACTACAATAGAAGAGTTTGGAAAATATCTGTGTTGCCTCCTCAGAAAGCTTTCTCCTACCTCCTCCAATGCTCCAGCTGACAGCCTGTGGCCAGCTACGTTGATGACATCATCAGACCGGGACATGATGTAAAGGAAACCCTCCTCATCTACATAGCCTGCATCCATGGTGTCATAGTAACCCTGATGGTGGGACAGATATGAATAAGATAAATGCAAGAAAAAATGTTCAGTAATGGTACAAATATCAGAAAAAACAGAGTAATGTATATCGAAACATTTGAGAAAACACGACAAAGTTTATATAAAAAAAAAACGAATTGTTCGGTCAGAAAAAAATACATAATATAGTATGTCTAATTTTGGAAATATTGCCATAGTATGGTAAAACACGACAACAAAAGTCATAATGTAGTTTGTCGAAAATGTGAGAAAAAAGACATAAATCCTGTGTGGAAAATTCAAGAAAAAATACATAAATAGAATATGTTGAAAAAATCTGAAAAATATTGAAAAAAATATTTAACATTTCAGAAAGTCAACAAAGTATATGTGTAGGAAATATCAGGAAAAACGATGCGATTTTCTTCTTGAAAACCTCATAACATTAAAAAGCATTCAATTGTTATAGCGTATTAATATCATCCATGGCGGAGGTACACAAACAAAAACATAAAAAAAAGGAATGTTGACATTTCTCTTCAGGAGTACGTCGTCATTAGATACAATTTCACCAAACCACAACAAATCTTAATCAATTTGAATTGAGGTCTTTCTATGGGGAAAAAGCCACACGACCTTTTTATAAAACATTTGAACACTAGAGGGCCCCCTTCTTCCACAACTGACCACAACCCACTCTGCTGCATTAGTAGTTCAGTGTTGTAGATAAAGGAATTGAACAGAACTTCAAACACCATTGTTCTAAATCAAATGAGACGCACATTATCCAATGAACAATAAACATCACTATTTCAGGAATTTAATTATTGTCATACCGGGAACTTAGTGAAGTAGAGCTCCTTGAACAGATCATGGTTCTGCCACAGGGACAATGCTGCACCGGGTGGTAAAGGTAGTCTGGAGGAAAAAGGGGTTTAAATTCCTTTTTAATGTATTGCTTGTGCCATGACATCCACACAATAACAAAGGTAGGCATGCAAGACTTGTAGCTTGACACTAAGCATCACTTACTTTATTAAAATGACTATCTACTTGAATGTTTGCATAAAGAGCTTAGATTTTACCCAATAAAAGAATAGATAATTGTCCAGGGATACAGATAGTCTATACTAGGCTTCCCCTTGCCTGATACACACATATACATGGCACACAAACACACACTCGTGGTGAATTAATAGAGATACAGTTGCAAGAAAAAGTATGTGAACCCTTTGGATTCTCCACACATAGCGTTGTGTGTTCCTTCCAAACAACTCAACTTTGGTTTCATCTGTCCACAGAATATTTTGCCAGTAGTGCTGTGGAACATCCAGGTGCTCTTTTGCAAACTTCAAACATGCAGCAATGTTTTTTCTGGACAGCAGTGGCTTCCTCCGTGGTGTCCTCCCATGAACTCCATTCTTGTTCAGTGTTTTACGTATCGTAGATTCGTCAACAGAGATGTTAGCATGTGCCAGAGATTTCTTTAAGTCTCTAGCTGACACTCTAGGATTCTTCTTCACCTCATTGAGCATTCTGCGCTGTGCTCTTGCAGTCATCTTTACAGGACGGCCACTCCTAGGGAGAGTAGCAACAGTGCTGAACTTTCTCCATTTATAGACAACTTGTCTTACGGTGGACTGATGAACATCAAGGCTTTTAGAGATACTTTTGTAACCCTTTCCAGCTTTATGCAAGTCAACAATTCTTAATCGTAGGTCTTCTGAGAGCTCTTTTGTGCGAGGCATGGTTCACATCTGGCAATGCTTCTTAAGAATAGCTCATTCAAAACTGGTGTGTATTTTGTATAGGGCAGGGCAGCTTTAACCAACACCTCCAATCTCGTCTCATTGATTGGACTCCAGGTTGGCTGACTCCTGACTCCAATTAGCTCTTGAAGAAGTCTTTAGCCTAGGGGTTCACATACTTTTTCCACCCTGCACTGTGAATGTTTACATGGTGTGTTCAATAAAAACATGAAAACATATAATTGTTTGTGTGGTATTAGTTTAAGCAGACTGTGTTTGTCTATTGTTGTGACTTAGATGAAGATCAGAACACATTTTAGGACCAACTTATGCAGAAATCCAGGTAATTCCAAAGGGTTCACACTTTTTCTTGCAACTGTAGGTTACTCAGTCTTTGTTTATTGAGAGACTAGCAAACTACCATTTCCCATGTTGGAACTCTCATGCCTCTGCAAGGAGAATATGAAATCTCAGCGAATATCTTATTTCCTGTGTCTATTTGCTGCTTAAAGAGGATTTTTTTAAAATCGACCCTATCCTACAGTATGTTTAAGAAGGCAGTCAAACTCTTGTATGAATATTTAGCATCATAAACTTATAATGTCGGAGTTTTGCTGCCTGCTTTTCATTTGATGAGTCCCTGCTGAGTGCTTCCTACACACACAAGCTAAACAAAGCAACATTATATAATAATTACAGAACAAATTAAAATACATTTAGACTTGACACTCAAGCTTCGAAGGCACATTGCAACAACCTCACTCTGTGTAAATATTGAATATGATTGGATGTTTCCAGCTCTACCTGTGCTTATCTCTGTATGCATTGCACATGTGAACTGCTTGGAAATCCCCTGTGTTGGCAGTGAGTCGATACCAGCGGTTACCAATAACAGGGAAATGGAGCTGGAGAGTGATAACAGATAGGTAGCAGGCTGAAGATAAGGCAGCACAAAGGGCGAAGGGCCTGCAGCTAGAGCTTTTGATCAGCTCTAATTTGCACAGGCAGTTCTTTTACATAACCAGACAAACACCTTTCATTCTTTAGCCTGGCAACAGTTGATTTGGAGTCAGATACAAGCTGCCTGACAGTGAATTATTTAGATTAATGAGTAAAAGATTGGAGTTTACATTTGATAAGGCCATGCAAAATGCTTTGATGTCACATTTCAAAAGTGTGAAAGGTAAAGCAGTGACTAAGCTGCTGAGCAAATTCACTCGGCTTACCCCACCACAATATTTCCCAGGGTTCTTGGCTTCACCTCCTGCATGTCATCATCGATCACTGTGACTAGTGGAAATGAAAAGGCATGCAATTCATATTCAGAGGAGGTGTATCACCCACTGGAGAGGCAGAAATATAATGATCTGCAGAGAATGACAAGCAGTTTTTCTAATTGTATCCATTTCAGTTTCGTTTATCCGTTGCTTGTTATTAAGGGGAAGCAATTCTGACTTTAAAATCATGACCAGTATGTTAAATATAGAATGTAGATGAGATGTGGATTCTGACTCTTACCATTGTAACCTGGAACTGGTTTTCCAGCCTGACCTGCAGGTGGCGTGAGAGAGTTTCCCAGACCGATGCATGAGGAGGTGATCGCAGAGCCAGTTTCTGATGAGAGAAATGGGAAAAAGTCATGGATGAAGACTCATATCTTTGTGGGGGACGCATGCAGTTTTACTCAAAGCACAAACAAATCTGGGTCTGTGGTGGAAAGCAAAGTCTGACACAACTTAGGATTTTCTGCTTTCTATGCAAATGTCCAACCTTCCTGATCAAAAGAGTGTGTGTGGTCGTGGCCTGCATTGCTTCTGACAGCAGCTTTAACCTACATTATGCAGAACTATGACAGCTCCTATGGGCCCTCCTCTACTACACCACCCAACTGTGCGCCACATGCAGCAGAGGCTTCTGTCAGAGCTGCTGGCCCACCCAGAGCATGATTAACCCAATCGATCCAGCTCTGTAAGCAAGATTATATCAGAAATCTCACAGCAGCAGACCAGCCCGACATCAGCATCTGCCTTCTATGACGAAATGACATTTGAAAACACTGTCTGACAAAATCAACTGTCAGTTTCTCAATGTAATAAATACAAAAACAGAGATTCAGCTGAATGCTTCCATCTGTTTGTCATGTGTTCCTTCTGTTCAGTTAAGAGTTGTTCTCAGTTTCTCACAACCGGTGACAGAATGATTTCCATAATATCTCTCTGATACATTTGCATGCTATTGTACATCTGACTGTTTACTTATGTGGTTCCAATCTCTAAAAGGCACAAAGGGAAATATTCATGCTTAAGACAGGACTGGGAGCTTCATTAGTTGTTTAATTGAAACATTGAATTAGACATGTGACATTTCACAAACCAGCTGTATGGCTTTTTGACAGTTAACAAACAAACTGCAGCTAAATTACCTCATGTGCTGCCATTTCTATCTTCATCAAAATGCAAATGTATGCACAAGCTGATCCAGAAGGTAATCAGATCATCCTCTCTATATGATGTTTCTGTCATGTATAGCTCTTGAGTTATTGTGGGAACGAGTCTCTTGGCATTTTATCCTGTTAATATGCAAATTAATGCAGCACCGTGCACCTGCATCAGATCAGTTACTGCACAGAGGGGAAGGAGGGGGATATACATTTTCAATCATGTATTGTTCTAAAGTATGCAGTCAGTTACTGACAGCAGAAGTGACTTGCTGTCGGAGAGGGCAAAGTTCCAACGGCAAAACATTCAAGCTAGCAGGACAAATGACAGCTCGGTTGATACAATAGCGATGTGAAAACAAATATTTGAGACTCCTTATTAAACCATGGCGGAGAGATAAAGCAACAGAGGACTTCTGCAGGGTTACACACCTGTCAGCTCCAAACAGAAAGACCCAGCTGCAGTATGAAACTAGACAGTGTAATTACTTAGAAAAAGAGACAACATTTTATCTCTAGAGTTAAAGGGTCTCTGTGCAGTTTCTTGGAAGCAAAGTTTCTATGTACATTCAGTGTTGCTCAACTACATGTCTGTAACCTTGAGGTAAAACCAACATGCATTTCCTACCATCATACAACTATACTGAAGTGTATTTATTACATCCACCTTGTTTTTGTACCTGTCAATTAATGGAATAGTGCAACACATTGGCAGGACTGTCTATCGCCTCACCTGCATGCCCTACATGTACAATATGTGTACTACTTGTTAAAAACTACATCTGGATAACTTTAAGTTGCAACATACAGTACAGAGATTGTCAGATTTAAGGATATATTGGACAGGAAGCTTTCTGGGGGAAAGAAAGATCAGGATATTCAGATTATGAAGTAGCTCTAAGGTAAGATTGTTAGGATCTATAAGACATCAGGTCAACTTGTACTTAGACAAAATCATCTTCAGCGTCTTGTTAAAGTACCAGTTCTATCAATTCAAAAATACTGCCTTTACTACTAATGAAACAAGTGCTTTAACTTCCATCCTCAGCACAGCAGGCTTCAAAGACATTAGTTCAGGGGCAGGAGGTTGGTGTTGCTTAAGGAGGGGATTATGTTATCAAATAAAGGTGGAGAGTTAGAGTTTAACACATTGCCCAACCACAGTGGCCTCTGAACTGGCAACCACTACGCATCATTCATCAGAGGCCAGTTAGCCACTCCCTGCCGGGTTCAAAGCCCATCACTGTCAGCACAGACAGCGTTCAGCACCAATGATAATTAAATAAATGAAAGGGCATTATGTCCCGCCCACCTGGTCCGAGAGTGGAGTCATAATAGAGTAATAACAGACTCCCCTGTTGACCAATGATGTTCTTTGCTTTCTCCTCAGGATCATACAGCTTGTTGCGCTGCATCATTTATGGCTATCAGATCATCTGAAAGCAACTAGGGCTAAGGTGAGATACGATCAATTCAAGGTGTGGGATTTCCAGTTCAGTGTTGAAACAAAACAAAAAAGTAATTTGTGCAAAAGTGAGTAATTAGTAGCCAATCAAACTGCATCATAATAGACCTAGATGACATCATTTGTTTCCTCAACAAGCCAATATTGGCAAACCAATATATTCGTCTGACCCTGGAGGACACCATAAATGTGCTTTAGAAGCTCTGCTGAAATGCTGGTCGTTAAGGGCTCGACAAAACCAGTGAACCGTGTTTAGCAAGAGTGGAGTGGACCTGACCGTTTACATCTGGAGGCAGGGCTCTCTGGCTGTGGTTCTGACCCTGGAACCAAAATTCAATATAAAAAAAGACAATATAATTAGATCTAGACATTTTACAAGGCAGACTGTACAGTAAAGGGAAATAGCTGTGCAGATTTCAGGCATGAATTAAACCATTATAAAGCCAATTGTTCTCAATGAGAATGAGTTCACTTCATTTCCCTAAAACATTTTCTCCTACCGCATAAATGAAAGATGGTAAGCTGACAAGAGCAGAACTCAGTTTCTAAAGGCTGACTCAGACGTTTGCCAAGAACTCCTGAGTTTCCTTCCACAGACCACAAAATGAAAGCATAATAGATCATAACACAGCATTTTTTGTCCATTTACATTCCTACATTCCTAGTTCAGAGAGATTATTAAACATGTACCTACGTTGCACATTGTCTGCACCGTGATCTATCCAGTGCTCAACAGAAAATCTCAACTAACGGGGGTTCTCTTTCCAAAACGGACTATTTAAAAATGTCAAAATGTTCACGTCTTTCAGGTAAAACAGTCAAATATTTTCCATTCTGCTCACGTTGTGCAGAGGAGATTAAATATACTGGTACAGCACAGGCAGAGACAGGTGAGTGAACGCTACAGGGGGGTGAGAAGGAGTGAAAAATCGTCGCTCACTGATTGACTGGTGGAGTCTTTGGCACACACATACAGAAAACACTTTTGTATCAGTCTTTCTATACTCCCATATTCCTCGATTCCCACCTCTGTCTTTTCTCTTGCTCCTTCTTGGTCCCTTTGCGCCATCTTTGCCTCTCTACACAAACAAATCAATCTTCCTCTGAGGTGTTGGAGATGAGCTCGGCCAGAGAGAGGCATTTTGAGTGTGATGAATGGATTGCGGGAGGGGGAGGGTTGTTGTAAAATACGTAGGAAGAGTGGGATGGGAAATACAGTGGCGCCTCTTCAGCTGGGAAGGTGCTATCGAACAGCCGTCCTCATTACTAGTAGCTTGGGGGGAAACTGCTGTTCAGGGAAAAACAAAGATGGCTCTCTGATCCTGCACTCTATTCTCTGCAACTCCTCAAGCACTTAACGTCTTGGTGAGAAGCAGATGAAATAACTGACTTCTCCTCGCACGCTGTCTGCAGGGCCTGCACAGAGACACATTAAAAGGGAAAAAGGGAATCATTTCTATTTACTTGGCAAGATCCAATTCCTATTTTTCTAAAAGACTCACCCGCTGCTTCTACAGTATGTGTCTAAGAGCAAGGAAAATGTCCATTATACAGTGTGTCCATACAGTGCAGGAGGGACTCTAAGGTATAAAGATGTGGTTATTATATTGTATCATCTCCCACTCCTGCCGCATCAAGAGGGAGAGACCCTGCAGGGTTTGGGAGAAGAGCTGGTCTGTGCGATTTCTCTGAGGAGAATGTATGTGAATAAATTACAATATCATTTATTTGAATATATTGCTCACCTTGTGGCAAGAAATAAAGTCCCTAACAGGGTCTCAAGTCGCCAAGGAGAGAAGAGAGAAACACCTATACAAGCTATTTGCATAGAGGTAACATTAGCTAAAGTTAAAATAATAACGATGGTATCTGAGTTATGAATGTGATACTCCTTTTACAGACTTTCTATAAACTAGCACCAGTGTTTATTTCCTTTCAATTGTTCCGAATCTGGAAAGTGGCATTGCTACAGCTCGGTATGCTATTAATCTATACACATATATCAATGCAGCAAAAACACAGTATCATGTCATAAAACAATAAGGACAATAAATCCTATTTAGATGATAATGCAGTTCAGTTATCTTTGACTCTCACATGTTTTGCATTAACTCTGCTAAAGAGCCAGATATTGCCCTCAGAAGTTAATGGGGAACATAAGAGAGCTAAAAGGTGAGTTAACATCGGTTTTATTGTTTGCAAAGTTGATAGAATCACAAGGGTTTGAATTGCATTTGTTTGTATTGTTAACCTTGGAAAATGGCCCAAATTCAGTCAAATGAAAAGCAGGATCTCTGTTGTTTTTGTTTGTTTGTCTGTTGCTAGAATAATGAGAAGCTCCTACTATAGCAGACATTACACACACACTGCACATGTCACTTAATGTAAACAAAAACCTTGATAGAAATAGCCACGGGGTGCTGCACATCATACCTATGCACAGCAGTGCTTGTGGTTGTCCTGGTGATATGTGGTTGCTGGGGTAACTTGGGAGTAGATGGCTGACCCAAGGTCATTTTAAAAGAAGTTGTGGCGTAGGAGGATGAGAGGATGAAAACAAACGGAGAGATATTGATTTTTTCTTTTTTTTACATTGTTTTTTTATAACACGTTTCAATTCTGCTCGCTTCAGGACAGAACAAAAATCAATCAATCTCGTAAAAAATGGTACTGAAAGGGCAACATATACTTGTATGCATTGAAAACGGCAACATAAAACGTGTCTAAACTAAAGGCTTATTGAACATGTTGGTGTTTAATTTCAATGCCATTTCTTTTTTGAGGTCAAGAGTGACAACCAGATCTCACTACCAACCTGTGGGATTAGTTCTGAGAACAGGGAAAGTAAAAATGAGTGTGTAGATTGCAGCAGGTTAATGGTTAAACGTTAAAGACAATAAAACAAGATGAGTAATCATGTATATCATGTGCACAAACACGCACACATCTACATGCTCTTGGATTATCACCCCAGACTCTTCAAGGGACTTTCATCCCATCAGCTAAAGACATTGCCTCCCTTATCACTCGCTCAGAGCTAAGTTTTTGCATACAAATTCACTACTTAACTTGCTAATGAAAGACCCCGGCTTGTGCCTTAGAAGCCTCAGCAGACAAATAATATAATGGCTTGAAGTGAATGCAAGACGAACTCCCAGGTTAGGGAGTGAAGACAGCGGGCCCCAGCCAACAACGAGGGAATGTAAACGTGGCACCTCAGCTCTCCAAAATGTAATTACAGGAGCTGTGACATCTGGGCTTCTGTCTCTGCAGCGATGTCATGAGACCAAGTGAACTACTGCAGCTCCGTGTTGAAGAATATGAGACACAAAGACAGAGCTCCAAAGCATCTCCCAGAGGTGGGCAACAGAGATGGAGAATGACATGACTCTGGAACAATTCTACTGAAAATAAATCTATTTTCATTTGTTTTGTAAAAGGATAACTGAAATGGGACATCATACAAATAACGTGAAGCATTCTTCTTCTGACAGCAATTATGCAGTATGATGAAATGCCTATTTGAAATGAAAGGGTGTCCACATGTTTCCCCTTAAATGGTATTTTAGTTGCAAATACACTAAACTAACTTTCCAAAATGAAGACATAAAACGATTCGGGCTAAACTATTTTAATCTTCTGTTCAAAATAATTGAATCCACATGTTCATTGAGTCACTAATGCGTGCCATACACATTTTCCGAAGTTAATGTACATTACATAGACCAAATGATGTCAAATGTTAACGAATAATGACTGAAGTTCACTTTTGGACACTTAATGTACTGTAGTCGGCTTTGAGGCAATAAGTGATTGTTTTCCCTGATTTGAAATTGAGGGAACAAAATAGTGTGTGTGTGTGTGTGTGTGTGTGTGTGTGTGTGTGTGTGTGTGTGTGTATGTGTGTGTGTGTGTGTGTGTGTGTGTGTGTGTGTGTGTGTGTGTGTGTGTGTGTGTGTGTGTGTGTGTGTGTGTGAATACGAAGTCAGCAGTAGTGTAGTCGTACAGCGTGTATAGTTTACGTGTTTGGCTACAACTGCAAAAAACCACCTGCTGATAAGAGTGAAAACACTGCAGTTAGCCCGAGATCTGGCAGCATCACAGCTTAAGCTTAAATTGGGTTAACTTTTGAGGTGAACAGCTATTTTCATAAAAAATGTGTGCGCTCAGACTTTTCCAGGAGTAGGAAGATGTGAGGTCAACAATTCTGTGTCAGCGCCGTTTTTGACAAAGGCCAGGGGAGGATTGTCTTTAAAGCAGGTCACGTTCACTTTTTATGGTAATCCCTTTCTGTTCACATCTGCTGTCAGTCCTAGAGAGTCAGATACACAAACAAAAACAGAGAGAACCTAGAAGACTACTGTAGGTCCATCCGCCACTGGTGAGGCAGCCAAACCCTGCCAACTGGAAACACACATTTGTTGCCAAGCAACACCAGTGACATCAGCAACCTTCATCATCACCCCCCTGCCAATGGCACTTGGCTCTTAAAATAGCCCACAGATTATTATCAGGCTTAAAAATGGCAGACATTTTTCTCATATGCACATAAGGGATGGGGAGTTGGCTTGGCTCCAGGTGACTTCAGGGTGACAGACTGTGCATGCATGTCAGGTGGGAGGGGGGTAAGCAGATGTTGTTCATTTATGTGTGCAAGTCTTTCAAAGAAGCATATAAAAACAGAGAGATGATGAAGCTAAAAGGGAGAGATTGAGGAGAAAGCAGTATATTGACTAATAGGACAGGATGAATCAGCATATCAGGTGACAGGGGAAGGCTGAGAAATGATTGAGTCTGCTGCACATGGGAATAACGAGCACACCAATCAATTCCACTCCGTATCAGAAAAAGAATCTCGCCTGCACCAGCCAAGTGTTACAGAGTGAAATACTAACCAACAAGCTAAATTAGACAAATTATCGGTGAGCTTGTTCGGACAATTAAACATTTCCAGCAAAGAATGTATAAAATTGGCGTTGCATGCAATTGCCAACAGGAAATTTATTGTTTCACCAATTGAATACCAGTTGGAACAAAATATTCTATGGGCTCTGCAGAAAGTGAAATCCAAGCCTGCTTAATGCTTATAATAAACAGTGGTGCAGTCATTAATAGTCTTAGCAGGCAAGCCTGAAAGTAAGCATCACAAGGGCTCCATTGACCAAAAGCCAATGGGATTTTTCCATTGGATTGAAATCATGGCAGAAAAAAAGATCTGTGGCAAACACACATTCATGGTTCTTCAGATAGTGTCCACATATTAACACCACTTTTATAATTGTGAAGCGTAAATGCAATATTATGAAGTAAACATAGGCAAACGTAGGCATGACTTCATAGGCGGGTTCGGGTTCGGCGTGATGGCGTTTATTAATCCCATTTGGTCACTTGTTAGCAACTGCCTGTTTTTAACTTGGAATCAACTCTCCCAAAATTGACTTCAGTACAAGGGAGTCCTAAAGTGCTACAATGCTAACTCATTCCTCATTGTTAGGACTCTAATGTTTTCAATCTAAGGGACCCGAGACACCTTTCCACCAATGACCTCCCCTCTCAGCTGACTGTCTTTCCTTTTCCCCACCGGAGCCCCATGCAGATCTAAGGAGAGCTCTGAAATGAGCGAGTGCCTCTGGCTCTTTGTGTGATGCGACTGTTGATACACAGTTGGCTACAAGGTAAGGAGAGTCTCCAGGGGATGGATGCCAAAATGATGTGAGACCAACCCTATTTTTAATCTGTTCAGCAGTATGCGCCTGGCATAGCTGATGAACTGTTTCCAGTGAGGGGGAATGATGATGATCCAGGAGCACACTCTGTTTGATGAATACAAATGTATACAGTGATGATACAGCAGCTTTACAATGAGGAGCCTATGAATACACTTCAAAGATTTTCCAGAGAGACAGGCGTGTGGAGAAGTGGTTCAATAGGGTTTTAATCAAAAATCGCATTACAAATATATTTTTTTATTCTGGAACCTTCCAACTAAAGTGAAATGAATTACTTGTTTTCCAGACATAACACAGACATCAATATCCAGTCTACAGATGTTTATAGTTAGGCATTTACTGAGAGATCAATGAATCCAGGTATGTTTCAAAGCTGCTACCTGAACCCTAGAGGAACTCATATTATTCTTCTAAAATGTTGGATGCCAATTTGTTCACTAACTCTTCTTATCATCGCTCACAGTGCCTCTTCTCTCATCATCGAATAGGACTGCAGCATTTTACATTCAAGGATTACAAGCATGCAGCAGGAAAGATGTATGAGCAACGGCTCCGGTGATTGATTTTGGTCAACTCCATTTTGCAGGTGAGGTACAAATGCAAGGACAGAACTATTCATATTTATAGAAGAGATTTGTGAAAGAAGAAATTAAGAGACAAGTTTGAGAAATGCATGAGTCTGAGCTGGAACCCAGAAGACGGAAACAAACTTTGCGTTTCAGGTGTTTTGAGTATAATGAGTTTCTCAAGGAGGAGTAAATGAGCCTTGAAAGTTAAACTGCTTGCCATTGAAAACGATGCTTCTCTTCTGCTGGCGGGGAAGATGAAGAGAGTTGTCAAAGGACAGACATTGTTAAAAGTTGCTTGATTGATGCCCCGTCTGCAATGAGAGGGTCGGACAGTGCATCGTGACACCCCCAACAGGGTGACTCATGAACTCAGTACAGGCGGTGGGAAACTGTAAACACACCAGTGTTTCTTCTAGATGTACTGCTTTGAAACGGCAGATGGGCTTACACAAATTAAACACTTCAAAGTTGTTTTAAATATATTCAGAGGTAATTAATGTATTTATTAAAAACAATTCTCCTGAAGAAACAATAATGGATTTGTCCTGATAAAAAGCAATTGCATTTGCTGTGTTAAAATACTTTATCAATGAACAGTATGTTCCATATTTGTACAACAAGTTCTGGGTAAACATAAACTATTTATAATCGGGCTCTGGGAATACTTCTCTACGTCTTAAGTCACTTCAAGGAAATTGTTGTTGAAAGATAAAATAACAACCAACCAACTGTGACTGCCGCAACAAAGTGGAAGTGGAAACATTCTTGATGGTGAACCCAGATGAGCTCAGAGAGCAAACACACTTTGAAAAGTGGCTCTGTTCCTGCAGTTACAGAAAGAAATGACAGAATTATAATGACGTAATGTATATGTGTGCCTTGGTGGAGTCTCTTTCACCAGCCTCAGACACAAAGAGAAAGCAAAAGAGACGAGGAGTGACCCACTCAGCCGTGAACATTTGGATACCTTTTTATATCTGCTCTCTGATCTCTCGACGAATTGAAAGTACATATTGCCTGAGATCTCATGATGTTGTTTTATTAAATGTGCCAAGTGCTAGGACTGTCTTAGGGAAGAAAGCTTTTAGTTGTGCAGCTCCACTAAATTGGAACAGTCTGCAAACATGTTTAAAACTGAGCACTTTGGTTCCCCTGCATCATTTTAAAACTCAGCTGGCTGACATTTTGTTTGATACTCATGGTACCTGTCACTGTAAATAGAGTTTGCAAACTGTACCCTGTACATTATGTTGTATGTCATCCTTATTGTTGTTCTGTTGTTTTTATGTTACATGTGCAGGTCACCCTTGAAAAAGAGATCTTTTGATCTCAAGGGGCTTTCACCTGGTTAAATAAAGGCTACATTGCAGCACTGGCCACTAGCTGACAGTTATTGAGTTTAGAAAGGGGTGAAGAATCCAACGGGATTTACACATCTAGACAGAAACCAAGAGGGAGCCAGAGGTTTTCTCCAAACTCAATAAATCACCTGACTGGGATACCCACAATGTGTGACAGGTGTTTGGGTGGTGTGAGGCAGAGACAAAGAAGTGAGATTCAAACTTGTCTGTGGAACAAACATCCATTTGTTAAAACAAAACAAAATGTTATCTAAAAAGCAGTGAGGTTCAGAGAAAAAGAAGGAAATCAAAAGCTCTGTTCAAAACATCCCTGTGAAAGTCTAGTAAAGGTCTAAGAGGGAAATACAGGAAGAGAGTATGGTAATGTGTTGTACATAACAAAGTTAACATCTAAATCACACAGCACCAAAAGGCTTGCAAATGTCATAATTCTGTGTTTGCCTGTGTGCATCGGTGCCTGTTCTAATCCCTCCAACTCCCACACTGCCAACAGAAGCAGGAAATGCTCATCCACAAGCCTTAATAAAGATCTCGGTATGGATCTTTAAACTGAGCATAAAAACACCACAGAGAGGGAATTCTCTGCCATTATTGCACTTCAGCAAATTGATTTTCACTTTATGAGACCTATACTAGACACAAACCCACATTTTACAAAGCGGTGTCTCAATTTTAGTGCTGGATGGTCACCACTCAGGAATGTGGGTCCATCAGCAAACCAGCAAGATCATTGCTCCCCAAAATGAGACGGAAAGCATTGGTGCATTTGGCCCGTCTTCTGTCTCATAAAAGCAAGTCCAGAGTTGCCCTCAAACTGCAGCCAACAAGGTCAATCTTTGTGATAAGACTAAACTCCTTTCATGATCTCCGAATCGCCAGCAAGAGTTGTAATGTTCAACATCCAGATTACTTAATAAGGTGAAACATTGGAGTCTAGACTAGATCTTGAAGGTTGTTTTCTTTGTACCTGATGATATAGATTGTATTTAAGAGTTATTTAAGGACATTTAGGGGTAAATACCTTTAGGTTTGTGTGTGTAAAGGGCTTATAATTGGCCAAAAAAAGGATGATACTTTTTTAAAGGAATTGGACAGGCTTAGCTGAAATGGTTCTGCCTTGTCTGCCCTCTATAATCTGTTCGGCCTTGAAATGTGACTCGAGAGGATGCTGCTTTGAATTTAAATGCAGCATATATAGATAAGTCAACAGTAGGGTTATTTAAACCCAAGAGGCAGAATTGCGATATATAACAATATTGAGCTCTTCACACTCACATTGAGCCGGACAGACCAATCAGAGAAGTGGGCTAATCTGCTCTGAGATCAGAGTGTGCTGCCTGAACAAACCCAAGGTCGATGGCTTTCCAACGGTCCAGAAACAGTATTGATCCCATATTTAACACAGAGATGTCGTCTTGTCCGGCATCGATCCTCCGGTCTCGCAGGCAGGATATATTACTAAACAACGAGACATACAATTGTGCTCTTCCGCTGTCGCTGGCACATTTATCAAAGTTCACTAGTGCTTGGGGAGGACAGCAATCAAACATAGGTGGTGAGGAGGGGAGGACAACATTAGCATGATGGCATGCTGCCCGGATTCATGCCTCACATCCAAAACAGGGCCTTAACTATTCAAGAATAATTAAGAACAGAGGCCTAAGAACAATGCAGGGGAAGATTGCATATGTTATTGTCCAGACCTACAACCGTGTGTTATAGAAGAAGGTGAATTGTAAGGTTCAAAGATTGCAAACTTTCCAAGAAACTGCAAACTCACTCTGAGTAATGTAAGACCACTGGACTGTAATTAAATGGGCATGAACATGCTTTTAAAATAATGATTATGACTTCTCTGTAGGGCTGCTCGATTATGGCAAAAATCATAATCACGATTATTTTGGTCAATAATTGATATCACGATTATTAAAATACGATTATTCATTGACTTTGAAAACATCCATTTATTAAACTTTAAAACAAATAATAATTTGAACAGTATCTTTTTAACTGTTGATTACCCTGAACGTATAATTCAACTGAAAAACCAATACAAAAATGTATTAAATAAATAATACATTTAAATAAATAATATCAAAATAATAAATACCAATAAACAAGATCAACAAATATTTTGGAGCGCACTTCCACGAGCTACTAAACATATAAATATGATAAATAAAAATAAATTAGACTAAAATAAGTTAGATCAAATATGTTCTAGTACACTGTCACAACCTAGCAAAGCTAAATAATCGTTTTTTCCGATTATGTTGTTTTCGTAATTGTGGCTTGGTGCAATGTGGCACCTGATATATTGGTTACACTATCATTTTGAAAGACCTATTGTACCAAAGAAGAACTTTTCGGAGTTTTGTTTAAGTGAAAATTGGCAGAATTTTTTCGCACCACCACTTTTAGTCATTATTCTCTACATGAATTCTTTATTTTTTTTCTCTAAAATGATCTCCAATTATTTCAACAAGCGTTTCCTCTGCTCTGTCTGCACATTCATATTCAAATTCCACTAGTTCAAATGATGACACATCACTTTGTGTGATGATTAGTTCTCGGAGAAGCTTAGAAAAACAAATATAGGTGAATTTAACGTCATCATAACTTCAGTTAAAAAGGGTCCAATCCCCAGGTCTACAATACCAAACATAGAAGGGATTAATCAAGGAGTGAGTGCGATAAAATGGGCTTTATATTGACAGACTGCTTTCGAGGGAATAGTGATTTTCAGTTATGTCTCTTCTCAAGGCCAAGTTAATGTCAATCGACTAATACAATTTATAGTCTTCTCACTCAAGCTTAAGAGGAAGATGAGTCTAACAGATCAAGTTCAATTAAAACATCATATACAGTTCTCGCTGTCAAAGTACTTGAGATCCTTTAAATGCTTTCTCAGTATCTATATCATAAGAACTTAATCCCTAACGTTTGGAGGGTGTTACGGCTGCTGCCTTCCTGGTTCTCTTAACTGTGTTAATGTGTGTTGCATGTAAATGAGCTGTGTGATTGCCCTGTCGTGATTGGCTGCCATCTCCTGGTCTGCCCCCTGAAGATTGTGATTGGAGCACGCCGGGCCTGACGCACTCCAATCGCAGCGCACAGCCGGCGCACACCTGCTGGAGGCGACTACAAAGCTGGGGACAATCATCACTCTGGAGGCTCTGCTGCGAGTAGGCGCCTCACACATTTTGCTCTTGTGTTGTGGACACTTTGGACTTAAGCTATTAGACTGTTTAACTCGTGTAGTGTGTTTAGTGTGATTATATATGTGCTTAGTGTCGTGTTGAGATATGTGTTTAGAGTAGTGTGTTTAGTTGCCTTATTTAGCTCTGTTTTCTTGCAGCCTCCTTTCGTTACGGCCCGTACACACAGCAGCTTTTGGCGATTTGTCCACCGCTTCCAGCGCGTCTCCGCCCATTGACTTTGAATGGGGATGACGTCACTTTCCCTCGCTTGTCGCCGAACTGCATTGTGGGGGGGCGAGGCGAAGATTTCCAGGATTTCCAGGATGTTCAGGATTCCAAAGTTGAACAATGTTCAACTTTTGAGGCTGAGCTGGAAGCGACAGCCAATCAGATCCGTTTATGCAAATCTGACAGTTCAAGCACTAGCCAATCAAACCGCGTGCAAGCTGGGAGAACCAGACCCGCAGTTCATTCTATATTCCACAAAAG
The DNA here is from genome assembly GCF_902827175.1 of Gymnodraco acuticeps. Classification (NCBI taxonomy): domain Eukaryota; kingdom Metazoa; phylum Chordata; class Actinopteri; order Perciformes; family Bathydraconidae; genus Gymnodraco; species Gymnodraco acuticeps. The sequence goes on from NW_022990459.1 coordinate 957,270, forward strand.
TGGAGGAGAAGTTAGTTATTGCGGTAGCAAATCACCCGGTTCTTTATGACCAGTCCCTATTTACTTACCGGGATACAAACCGGAGGAACCAGGCATGGAGGGAGGTGGCAGAGGCAGTGGGTGAAACTGGTAGGTTTTCGCTTGTTTGGGGATTTTATATCCAGTTTACTTCGTTGCTAGTTTACTTTGTTGCTAGCAAGCATAGACAGTATCATTAGCCAGCATGGAATGTAGCATAAAATAGCACCATAGACATTAATCTCATAAATGTTAAAAATGTTAAAAAAATAAATAGTGGAGAAGAACCGGGGTTTTTTGCTTTGTATGTCGGGGGCGGGAGATTCATGTGGTTGGTTGTTGGTCGCGAAATCCCCAAGCTTTCAGACACGCCCAGCTCCAAGATTTTCAAGATTTTTGAAAAGCTGCTGTGTGGACCTACCGTTAGTGTTGATTAGTGATTTCAGGTGTGTAAATAGGCTCCTTTTGTTAGAGTCCTCCCTTTGTTTGGTTATTTGTCAACCTGTGCCCTTTTGGCCTTTTTTGTTGTTCCAGGCTGCATGCCTGTCATTTTGTTTACCGCTGCTATTTATAATAAAACCACTTATAATTATTACCAATTCCACTCTGGTTGTGTTGCTTCCCTTTGGTTCCCCTAGCCCAGTAAGGAACGTAACAGAGGGTAAAGTGCTTCTCAATGTACTACACTCACTAAATTAATTGCACAAGGCAGCTTTATACATAGCATATGGTGAAGGATACATGCTTGAACAAATGTAACCTTTACCTCCAGAAATCCTTTGACATTAAATCTATAAAGCGCAGTCTCTATACTTTGCAGGCATGTACTTCCTATTTAACGGGAAGGAGCGATTATTGAATAAAGTAAGACAGGTGCGCTTTATATATCCAAATCTTTCATAGTGCAGCTCTGAACACATGACATCAACAAGGTCACATGTGGTCCGTCACTCTGATTGTCTAAAGTATGAAAGAAACCTTCCTACCAGTCTGCCACCAGTGATCCAGGACAGGAACCCCAAAGCTCCTCTTTGCCCATTCCAGCGTCTCCACATCACAACGCTCTCCAGCCAGAAATAACGACCGCAGCCTGCAAGGACACAGAGTACATCTGTCAATCACCTTGAGGGGACATGACATATTTCTCTGAGGAAATGGTAAGAAAAATATATATTTGCAGTTGCAGGCTAGTTTTTGGCGTTTTAGACCAAGTGTCATTATCCAGAAAACTTTAGAGTAAAAAAGTTCAACAGACAAAAATGGGATGCATAAACTTTTTGGGAAATAATTTTTTTTGACTGAAAATCGGAATTTGTGTTAAAAGGGCAGACAACAAATCCTGGCCATTATCATACGATAAGATCTGTTTCGTAACCTAAAATTGACATCTTCACTTGATTCTCTTGAATGCAACTTGGAGATCGTGCAATATCTATTAATGTAAATGTAGTTTGCCTTTAAAGCAGCAACCACCACTTCCTTTTTCCTATAATTCTCACCACCTTTCATGACTAAAAGATGTTTGCGTTCTGCCTGTGAGGGCTGGCCTCCTCACAGTTACACTAACATTAGAGGTGAGCATCATTAACACCGGATCCTCCATAAGCTCGGCCATTCCACTTTTGCTTTGAATGTCAGAAAACACAACATTGACATTTTTTTTTACCTATGAAACATTCCTGCATTTCAACGTATTTAAAGTGGGATGTTCATCTCAGAGGAAACAATCTTGTTGGGAATAAGCTGCCCTTTCTCCCTACAAAGATGTTGCCCTCTGTGTGACCCTGAATCATGGAGTAGCAGGAATCCACAAGTTCTTGCAATGACATCTAAATCTATCCCAATTAACTGCTCCCTCCTAGTTCAAGCTTAACTTTCCTCCTAGTTTGGATTTTTACTTTTCCCTGGCTTCATGAAACATTCTCCCTATCCTTCAAGTGAACCAACACACTGCAGTTTCTACCTTAACCCTCCACTGAATTCCATATAATTCTTCTCTGCTAAACCTCCTCCTACGGCTCATATCTTATTCCCAACACCGCTCGTTGCTCCCTACAAAGCTCTGAAGAGATCTGTAACCTGGTACCTTGCCAGTACCGACGCTTCATTTTCACACAAATGACTGCTGGTCATTGTTCTCAACTCTACGCAGGGCCGAAATGGCTTTCCAACTCCAATCAAAATTGAAGTCGCATTCTATCTTCTAGAACAGGAAAAAAAAAAATGTCATCATGTCACTCTCTCCCAGCTGAATCATACATGTTCTCCTCCTACTGGCTCTGTGCATTATATTCTTTAAAGTTGGTCTCAGGAATATTATGAAGACTGTTTTCTCTGTCATTGCAGAACAATCAGAGAAATGTCGTTAGTAAGCTAATTAAATCATATGAATTCCGCCTACCATCCAGATGTTGAAAGATGCCTGGGGGCCTTCTATCAGTTTTATTGCAAATAACACTGTTCCCATGATTAATGGGGGAATTTTCTCCACTTTGTTTGATAAATTCTAAAGGGTTCTGCATGTTAAAACATATTGTCATTTCATAAAGATAAAAGAGGACAAAGCAAGTAACTATGGGCTTTAAATGTACGTTTTTGTCTTACAATATGCCAATTTAGAAACAGTAGAAACCCATATTTGAGCTTATTGAAGGTATCATGATGTATCAGACATTTTAATTGTATAGTCATTTAATTTAAGATTTTAAAGAAGAGATAACTGACACCCAAACTCATCACATTATCTGAATGAATAGCTATGGCTGTTTTTATTCGATGAATTATGTTAGCTTGTATTTCTTTCATAGGGGTTTTATATGACCCTGTGCAGTGGAAACACAGGGGCTTTGACCTTGTATTTGTGTTGATTACCAACTTTAATGTTGAGAGGTTCATAAAAACAGCTTAAAGGATAGAGATTTAGGTTTATGCCTAGACTGTATCTATTATGAAAGAATTCCATTACAGACCATAATGAGCTGTCAGACAGATAATGCCCTGCAGGAACTGAGCTACAGAACATGGGAAAGATGATTGATTGATTGATTGATTGATTGATGCACTGCCCTGGCAGCGACCCTATGTTCCAGCTGAGCCCACTGCCATGCTTTAGTTATCCAAGCACAATTCAGATTCTGTATGTTTTCAATGTTTTCTAAAGAGTTCAATGGAAGTACAAGTTTGAAAGATTCACAGAGACTCGGGCCGTTTCTCAATGTCGAGTAAAGCTGCTGCAGAACCACTATTTCAAGTATACTGCGTCATCGAGTGGCACCGAATGCTGGGCATTTAACATGCATTTAAACAGTCCTTCGGCGCCACTCGATGACGTAGTATACTTGAAATAGTGGCTCTGCAGCAGCTTTACTTGACATTGAGAAACAGCCACTGTGACCTCAGAGATGGTGTTGGGAGGGCGATCGTTTGGCTGCTGACCAAGTTCATGGAGTGTGAGTCAGTAATAGCCAGTGTAAACATCAGTGTTTACAAAGATCCCTTTCAGTTCCCTTTCTCAAGTCTTTCTTTAAAAGAAAAAAAAAAAGAGGGTTAATACGCAAATCATTAATGTTGTTGATGTTTCATCGCATAAAGCTACAAACATATTTTTGTTGTGCCTCAACAGCTTGTTAATTGTTTGCAATTTTGTTGAAAAAAGACCTTCCCCCATCTTAGATATGGATTTCACTGCCTAACATACTGTGTCCACTGATTAAATGTAGGAACATAATTACCTACAATTTAAGCACCATCTGTTTCAAAATAAACTTCCTCACATGCATACAGTTTGAGGGTGAATACACACTTCATTTGTCCACATTTAAACCAAGAAATACACCACCTGTTACTAAAAATGTATTGATGCAGTGCTGTAAAAAGAATAGATGCTAAAAGCAAATATTATTTTTCTTTCATGATAACAGAGGCTACAACATGTACCATTATGTAACTATTCTATGATCGTTTGTAAAGATAAGACCACCACAATCCCTACAATATAACCTTGGAGTAGGCCAATAAAGAAGTACAACAAATATTCTTAGTGGCAAAGGTTATCCACGTGATAACCTTTTGTCACATGTTGGAGGTCTACAAATTGCTAATATGCTTGAAGCTGATTATGTGAGCTTAGTGTGGCAAAGGTGAAGTTGGAATAAAGGAGAGATGTTCATTTAGGGAAGGAGTATATAGAGTTTATTCTAGTGTCAGTGGCTTAAAAAGAATGCAGGTATAGTTTCCCTTCAAATGTAATTTATATTTCTCTAAAGTAAGAGTTAGTTTGTCTGTTCCACCGTACGCCATTCATGCTATATGGGGAAAGCTACTTTAAGCTTTATTATTGAGCTGTAAGTTATGTTTTTGAGGCTGTTTTTTTTAATGGACTCTTAGCTAAATGAAATAAAACATCTTGTACATTGCCACTTTAAAAGAAAATCAAGTTGCAGACATCACCATCTTTAACAGCACCAGCTTTTAGTAGGCACCAAAAAGCATTTGAGTGGAGTCGTGCCATTTGTCCCTTGTTTATGACTAAGGCTCTCAGCATTTGTTCGACTTAAAAGCGCTACTGAGTGTTTCCCTCTTTTGTCATGCTACATTTATGCAGAGAGCTGCTGCCTTCACAACTTTACACAGCCTTGAAGCCAGACTCTCATTGAAGTTTTCACATCGAGGGTGACGATTAATACAGAATATTGATAAGAGTCCAGTGCCATTACAGTGGAGCGGGTCCGGAGGGAGGGGATATCTTAAATTGTCAATAAACCGCAGACAGTGTATTTGATCTGTAGTCAATTATTGTTTGTCCTCTCTAGCATGAAATGATGTGTTTGATGATAACGTTTTCTGAAAGGTTTTACTACTTCCATCAGCACACTTTTAATTAAAAGAACCATTATTGGTATTGACATATCTTTCCATGTGTTATAGGAAGTGGCAAAATGCACCGACTAGAAGTGGATTCATTTGGTAATATTGCAAAAACACTAGCAAATTAAACTTTCATTACATTTTCATGAACTCCTACACAACACAAACCCTTTAAATACCATGATATTAAAAGGCTGACATTCAGAGATTCAAAATGTTGCATCTTTGCAGCAGAGAAATATTTTTGGAGCTTTGAAATTGAAAGAACATTTAATGTGTCTCAAAACATAGCTGTCCTGCCATGAAATGAAATCATGTTTCATTGCTTCCTTTGTGTTGCTGCCTCTGTGTCATAGTGACATGTTTTGTTCAGCGCCGAAGGGAAATACATTATCTTGCACCAACCTGCCTCCTCCAAGGGGAAAAGACACATTAGGATTAAGAAAGAGTACACAGAGACAGCATAGGACTGATTGTTGTAGGGTCAGAACAATATTCTCTACAAATATTGCAGAAAATAATCTGTCTGCAAATACCGCCTTTTAGAAGGTGCTATGTATTCAGGACAGCAGAACATTTATATATCGTCAAATTCAGCACACAATGCCAGAGTTACTGAATGATTCACCGGGGCCAGAGGTCAACTGCACTCAGCATTGCTTTATGATTGTGTGCTTAAAGGTATTTTCAGACTGCAGAGCAGAATGAACGTGGTGAGTTGACACCACAACCCCTTAGGTCCAAGTCTTGAATTAACAATACTGATCATTTGGACATGTATTTCACTCTCTAGGCCAAACCAATACCATGAGAACCTGTTGTTTTTAACTATAAGCTACAGAAGACCTTTACATTAAGACAGCAGCCAGGGAAACAAGTTCTCACAGTATGATTTAATACAGGTGAGCAGCAGTGACCTGCCATTGTTTGCTATCCATCCTAATTAACACCCAAGTGAGTTGAACTGAAGGTACAGACGGTGAGCAATGGCGGTGCATCAACAGATGGCCGGAGACTAACGACAGGCTGGACAGAAGGTGCACAACACCCTCAGCCAGGAGATATCACACGTTTCTAGCTCAGCACACAATCTGCAGTTGAAGGTTAGGGCCAATACCCACTGACTTTATTAGAGCAACTAATAGCGACTTAGTTTTGTATTTCAGTCTATGAATCAGTCAAATGTCGTGATAGAAGCATGGATCACAGTGTAAAAGGCTAAAAATACTAGAAATGTTTACTCTATGCGTCACCCCAAGCCAAATTGAAAGAAAAGTATCTGCAAAGTTTAGCAAAAAAAACAGATGCAAAGTATATTTTAAGAGATTTTCAAATGAAGACCTTTCAAAAAACGACATTTGACTTGTTACCTGAATTTGTTTTTGATGGTCTGTAAGACTTGTATGTGGGCTTCTTTGACATTGGATTGTTCAATTGCTGGGGTTTTTATTACTGTAAGATTAATGTATCATTTAGTCAACACAATGTTGAAAAATAGCCATTAATAGCCATCAAAAATGTCCAAAGCCCACTGCAGCATTTCCCAAGTTGCTTTGCTTGATTTAGCAAATTACAATCACAAAATGTTTTCACCTTTAAGATACTGCAACCAATATTGCTTTTAAAGATTGATTCATTATTATCAATCATCAGAATAGATTATAATATTCATGAATCAACCTTTTATTGTAGCTCAATGTAAAATGTACTTATTCCCGGAGAAAATCATTTATTAGATTAAGTGCACATTTAATAGCTGATTTTGATAAGTTCTGTTGAGTAAAGTGTTGCTGTGTACCTAGATAGGGGGTATTTCTTCCCAATTGCAGCATCAGGGTCCTGCTGGCGGATGGCTCGGATGGCAGTGGGGGCTGTGAACATGGACGAGGCTCCGTGTTCAGATACAACCCGGAAGAAGGCCCCAGGGTCTGGAGTCCCCACAGGCTTACCCTGTGAAACACAGTGTGTCAGACAACAGATGCTTAGTACACACACAGTAACAAGGATGCAGGTAAACAAATCTCATCAATACACAATCCAATTCACAAAGAGTGGTAAGGTAAATGTGAAATACAAATACAATACAGTAAAATAAAATAAAATATAGGTCCGAGGAGGAAGAAAGGTTGATATGGAGGTTTACAATTCACTTCAACTGTGAACTACAAACCATGAGTTGTCATAGAGCAGCTGTTTAAGTTGAAGAGGCTTATTGGAAGGCTGCCATCCAGACAAATGGGCCCAGAAATCCATGGATTAGAAAACAGAGTTGCACTATGGGAGAATTGTTTGTCAAGAAGGAAAAGACAAAAGACGCCTCCTGGCAAAAGCCTCCTGGCAAAAGCCTCCACCAGCCATTTCCACTGCGTCTCTTGTATTCAACTAGTCTGTCCCTACAGTGAGAAGACTACTGCAGATTAATCAGGGTGGTAACCAGCAGCATCGAGTTCTGGGTGTCATTTCTGCTGTGAATACATATTTGTGCATGTGTATTGATTTGAGGAAGACAAAAGGTTGGCAGCATCACGCCTGAAGAGACGGGCTGTTAGCACACACGCCACACAAGACTAACACCGAGGCTGGAGTCAAACATTTATTTCAGGAAGGCTGAGTAATTAGTGGCACAGCAGTTCTGCTTCGTGCATGTGAGGGAAAGTCGCAGTGATAATGTAATGAATGTCCCATAAGAAACAAAGACTGGGAGACTCACACGGTAAGAGACAGACACACATCCCTCTTAGCACTGGTCTACAGATTGTGATGCTAATAACCCTCTATATAATAAGGAGCCTGCAGAGAATATACTCCACTAGCCAGGGGTTATGGGACTCACAAAGAAAAGCCAAATAAGCTTTCAAAATTAGATGCATCCGTATCAAATGGCTCTTCAAAAGACAGTCATGCAGAAAATATTTCATGAGGAGCTTGTTTATTTATTTACTATTTATATTTTGGAAGGTCTGCTGCATGTCAATGTTGTGCTCAGTGGAGAGGCTGTTTCCTCCAGGTTTCAACCACTATGTTGAATGCCCATTTGGCTGAAATATACTATACTATATACAGCATATCCTCCAACATTATTTGTTCTTATAAAATAGAAAAACGTTACAAGTTAAAAGGGAATTGAAGGTTGAATTTGTTGTATTTGCCGTATGATGGAGGTTGTTTGCAGGTTCCTTAGTATGGGTACTATTGTGCCGTACAATTGAGATATGTTATGAAACTCATTAAGCTAAACAACAGATTGCTGCAGGAATGAGTCCTAAAACTTTAGGACTAGGAAATGACTTATTGCACTTTTTTTCCCATATCTTGAAGTCAATCGATGTATTAATAAGTATCTTAAACTTCTGCTTGGCACAGAGCTTATTTTCCTCAAAAGTCCAATAGTAACAATTCTGTAGGCTTTTTATTGAGGGAACCAGGGCAATATCCGTATTGACATAAAAACTAGGGCCGGGACTCGATTAAAAAAATTAATCTAATTAATTAGAGGCTTTGTAATTAATTAATCGAAATTAATCGCATTTTTAATCACATATAAATATTTGACCTGAGAACAGTGAGAAGCAATTTTTTTCACATGGATTTTAGTATACCATTAGGCGCATTCACACCGCAGTACTTTTCCCACAAAGGTTCATGAGAATTTAGTTCATGAGAACTCTTTGAACCTGGGGGAGGATTAGGCAAATGAAGCCGCTGACGTCACTTCTTCTTCTTCTTCTGCTTTGGGTTTACTGGCAGGCCGCAAACCACTTCACGGCGTATACTGCCGCCCAAAGTCCCCGGCCGGAAGTCCCTGGAGTTGGGGACTGGCTTCAGTAGAAGCTGCTGGGACTCCCAGCAACTTCTACTGAAGCCTTCCGAGTAAATCGCCAGAACGCCGACACCTCCTCATCTCCACCGCTCCCATGTTTTATTTTGTGTTGCCATAAGTTAGTCTCTCTGCGTTTCTGCGCTGGGCTAATGCTAATAATGCTAATGCGAGGATAATAAAATGGCGGCTTCACAAAACTTTTTGGGAGTTTTACGGGGCGTGGTCTGCAATCCGCCCAGCCAATCAGAAATATAGCTCTTTTCTCACAAGAGAGCCGTACGAAAGTCCCTGCTCTCTAGCAGCTCTCTGCTCTCTAGCAGGGACTTTCGTGGGGGTAAAAAGGTTCTCATGAACTAATTTTAGTACCGGCTCTTTTTGGTGTGAACGCGATAAAAGAGGCTAACGTCCACGCTAGCTTCCACGCTAGCTGCTATATGTTTTGCATTGAGGTGATACTTGAGGCTTGATGTGCTGCGGTGATATGCGAATTCCTTTTTGCATAATTTGCACACAACCGTGCTCTTATCGACGCTTCCATCCGTCCGTTTTTTAAAACAACATTTCCCACTGTTGTTCACTATGGTTTGTTGTTGTCTGAAGTCATGAACGTTAGTTGGTGCTCCAGTATAATCGGTACGCCTGAAACTCATCCAGTGAGAAACGTTCCGCGGTGCAAAAATAAGTGCGATTAAAATGCGTTAATTTTTTTAACGCGTTAATTTTTGTGTAATTAATTAATCTTAATTAACGCGTTAAAGTCCCGGCTCTAATAAAAACATTTGTCATCCCTGCAGCACAAATACTGCTTCTACACTACCACAACATAATTAATTCAATACAGATGCTTTAAACATAGTGTTATTCCAACAGATGTATTCTGCAAGCTTAAATGTCTTTTAACACATGTGTGGGAGTGCATCAACTGCAGAGGCTGGTGACACTTGAAACATTGACTGGTGAGGAAAAAAAGGAAAGTAGAAAAAGGAGTGAAGCTGCAGTCTGTCTCTTGGCAGTAGACTGTAGCAGCCAGAGTCAAACATGGCAACAGGGTAACACAGAGTCCCAGTCCACTTAAACTTGAGTTGTTGACCAAATATGGACGTATTCAGCTTGTAGAGTCCACAAACGCAGATACCAAGCAGACATTCAAATCTGACAGCTTTTTAAGTTGTACAACTCAGGGTTTTATTGTACTTTCTCTAGGTCTAAATGTTTGCAATACTGCTGTTGTGAGTAGATATTAAAACATGTCTACAGGGACATACCTCATAGAGAATTGTGCTGTTACCATGGAGCAGAGGGCCATAGCAGATGTAGGAATGTCCGACCACCCAGCCCAGGTCTGACGCTGCCCACCAAACCTGCAACAGGTACAAAAAAAAGATGAAAAATGTATAGAGACTCAGAGTATCAGTTTGTCAAACACCAGAATTGAGTATTGTCCGAAAGATTATTTTAACTCTTTCAATTCCCTTTCTGCCAACAATGATAACACTAGCAGTACTCAAAGACACTACAGTATACATGTAAATCAAACTACCTCCAATACTGAAGACTGTTCAGCTACCATACATTTAACCTGATCTTCTCTCTAAAAAATAACAATATATCTGTTAACTGACTGCATGCTTTGTGCTTAAACATGGCTCTAACTCAGAAGAGGATGCTATGCTATTGCCTTACGTCTCCAGAACTGAGTCCATAAATATTTGACATGGTCCATTTCAGCATCACAGCATAGCCTGCAGTGTCTCGCACAACACCCTGGGGGACAAGATAAGAAAAAACATCAGACTAGTGACAGGTATTGCATTTGGCTGACTCAAATGTCTGTCTTTTATTAATAAATGGTTATGTGAAATGTTTTGAGCATAACAGTCTGTCCTGAAATCCTCATGTCTCCAATTATAGAGAATTGCTCAAAGTTATGGCCGCCCTACAGCAATAACTGAGAAATTCACAGTAGCTCACAGAGAAAATGCTGGCAATAATAACACTATTAAGCGCAGGAACTAGCCAGCAGGTAGATATTTGATATCATCAGTTGGTCAAACACAAAATGATGTTTTCTGAAAAGAGCTGCATTTTCCATTTCCAACTGCCTTCAGGCATCTCTTCCTGCAAGAGCTCCAGCTCCTGCTGTGGAAATGCTCTGTCTTATGTATCTACAAATCTATTTCACGGAGATGGTGTTTGGATTGGCTATGGATTGTTTTGAAGAGTCAAAGAGTCACACAGAAGCTCAGAAGCGACATTTAGACGAATCCTAAAACTCATCTATGAGAATGTATGTTTGCATGATGTCTATAACTGTGCATCAGGTATATTTCCCCCTGCTGCTGATCACATCTCTGTGAGTCAGTACCTTTGGCGTTCCAGTGGTCCCGGATGTATAGAGGACATAGAGAGGGTGGTTTGAGGGAACAGGAACACAGTCATGAGGTCGAGCTGTAGCCATCTCCTCCTCCCAGTCCAGACTCAACTCCGGACTCATTGACACTTTTTCCTAAAAACAAAGAAGAAAGGAGGGACGTAAACTAATTGTCCTTACAGTAAATGTTGTAATTAACTAGAAAAGTGTTGTCATATTGCCATTACAATGTGTAAATCTTTACTTTTTATGTAAATCTAAATAATTGTATTATATCTTATCTTCCTATTGAACATTTTTACTTAAACTTCTTGTTTTTATATACATTTTATTAAAAAAAAAAATTGTATTTTATCTTTTATTTTATTATTTTCTTCTAAAAAGGAGCAATGGCCATAATGTAAAGTATCAGTGGGTGGTCATACAGCGTGAGATATTCATCAGTGTCAGCTGGCTGCATTTATGTTTTCAATATTTATTTGTCATTAGTTTGAGAAACAAAAACACAACCTTACCTTCCCACTTCAAGTCAAATAGAAATGTATTTAAAATGATAGTTTATGTTAATTTTGTTCCAACCAACGTCAGTACTTTGTAATCTCTTATATTCATCAACAAAGGTAATGTCAGGTCATAGAATAATGCTCCTTTCATCTCCAGTGGCTGACATATTTCTCTTTCATACTTCTTTTTATCATTCAAATCATCCTAAGAGGCTATAGAAGAGTCTGGGTCACTTCTTTCTTTGATTCTCAGAGAATGAGCACGATTCACACCATTCAATATTTCACATGGACTCCTGAGGCAGAGGACAGACAGCCCATATAACCTCCAGCAGGCTGAAACGCACCCTTTTTATTCTCTTTAGTCAAAGCCAAGCCATAGTCAAATGTGGCTGATTCAACTACACGTTCATGTTGGAAGCTGCGTTCACAAAAACCACAACCTCTCGCTCACTGCATGCAGTAACTGATAAAGCAGCCGCAAACACCTTCAAAGTGGAGCTTCACACGATTTTAAGGGGATTATTTTCCTTTGAAAACCATTTTTCCTGAATTCAGTGCTAATCGACCCATATCCACCATGTATACATGTATATGGCAAGAAAGATGCACCAGCGATCTCTTATTGCACAAGACTTTTCACTGATAGATATCAGTGCTGTACACTAATCAGATCAAATACAATACAGCATGTACTGTTGTTTCATTTGAAAAGAAAGAGTTAGACAGAAGTACTTTGCGTAACCGATGACATCTATAAATTGAGACAGAAAAACCGTTTGAGAGGAATGAGTGCAACTCTGTGCACTTTTTAAGAATCATTTATTTTCCTAGGCGTAATATTGAGTGTCTTTTTAATGCTTGTGTTTATGTGAAGCAAATGTCAGCTTTCTGTCACCATTTCCATGCATAATTGTGTGCTGTATAGTCATTATGTGCAGCTCAGCCTGCTTCCAAACTGGATCTTTGCCAGGCTGTTTATGTCAGGTGGAAACCTCTATCGCAATTACACTATACATTTTCTAACATCTACTTGTACAAGCTATACATTGTTTCTTCCTTTTATACAGTGGCAGGATTCCAAAGTCTTACTACCATAGCATTGAATATAACGCTTCACATGATAAAGTCTGTTTCAAATGTTAAAAAAATGGCAACCCCTTGCCTTAGAAAAAACCCATCGCCCAACAGTACTCATCAGGTTTCCATATCTTATATCCTGTCACAAAAAACGACCCTATATTGACAATGAAGATTTGTGTTGCTTAGTGCTTCTTACCATGTTCGGCCTGTTGTAGATGAGGACTTTAGAGGGTTTGTGAGAGCTAAGCTCCAGGGCCTTCTCCACCAGAGGGATGTACTCTACTCTTCTGCCTGGCTCAATGCCAAATGAGGCTGTGACCATCATCTTGGGCTGAGAAAAAGAGATTAAGGGTTAGTTCAATAGTGTTGAAATGTCACAAACTAACAGCATGTTTATATAAAGCTATACTACAAGCAGGGCCTAGGGCTTTTCATCATATCTACCTTGAATAATGGTGTTGTTGCATTTCTATAAGGGTATTAGTGGAATTAATGTATTGCCATGCATACTGTAAGTGGACAGACCAGTCAAATAAACAAAACACAGAGCAGCTTTCATAACATAGCACACAGAGTGACTTCAGTCTCTGCTCAGGTAGACATTACTGCACTCAAATTTCACATAGCAATATTTGTTTGATTGTATGTTAATGCTTTAAATATACATTTGAAACCTTTTCATAATAATGTATTCCTTCAAAAGTATATTTGAATAAACATATCACATAACAAAGATCATCCTTTTCAGAAAGAGTCTTTTTCAAAATGTCAGATTTGTTCACTAATTATATTGTTAAAAAATCTTATTGCAGACTGAATGCAGACTGTTCTTCATTGTTGGATTGAGAAAAGGAAAGGCAAAGCCAAGTGCTTTCCACTGTGAATGATTTATTTTGAGCTCACTAAAACAAAGAAGCCTCAGGCACCAACGGCTTTCAGTGTTTCAGGTATTTTGCAGGGTGAATGGTGAGCATTTTTAAAAGCAAATAAAAAATGGGAATTGAAAACTATGACTTGCAGCCATGTAACTGTCCCGCTTCACATCAGCCTGTCCTCAGTTTTACTGAGAGGTCAAGGTACTAAAGAGTGACATTAAATTAATAAAAACCATGTAGTCTTTTTGCCATGGCTCATGAAAGGATACATTTTATGTGCAAGGTCAATATCAACGTTTTCTAACCTTGGCATGATCGATGCGGACAGAAAGCTCTTTGGAAGCAAAGCCGCCAAAGATAAGGCTGTGTGGCGCGCCGATCCGGGCACAGGCCAACATGGTAAACATGGCCTCCGGCACCATGGGCATGTAGATGACCACCAGATCTCCTTTCCGTACACCATTCTTCACCAGGACTCCTGCTAACCTGGACACCTGGGTCCAGACACAGCACACAATGCAGAGAAATGAATATCAACATGTCATTTGGCTGTTAGCACTTCACTGTTTAAATATCTTATATTATCTCCATTCATATAATTGTTCAGGACTACTTTAACCAACATAAACGATTAATGGTTAAACAAATATTGCTTATCTGGAATTCTTCCAAGAGTTTCGTGCATGATTTTTTAGGTTACAGTGGTACAAAAATGCATTTAAGTGCATAATCGATTGCCTCCGGTTTCAATTGTTTCTCCAAAGTGTATTTTTGCCTGTGAAAAGCACATTTAAGTTCTATAATTGAGTTTTCATGGAACTGAAGCATCTCCCAAATGTCAATCAAGTTAGTTAGTTAGTTAGTTAGGTCACTTTCTTCTCTTTTTGCAACATTTTATTTTGCCCTCCTTGTGCTAATGCTGGCACACAGCAGAAAGGCCTGACAAACTGTCTCAGTTAAAGGATTCAAAATGTATTTATGTCATTGTAACCCTGACAAGATCTAATTTCAGTGCTCACAATCCAACTAAGCTTATCTTTATATCTCACAATCTATTTTTACTACACATCCTGGCATTTTAAATCAGGCTTTAACCGTTTAAGTATTTGTATTTCCCTTTTACAAGTACTAAAAAGGTCAGCGTGATACATCTATTTAGGAGGCCATGATGATAACAGGATAGGAGGTCATGACATCCAAGCTTGAAATGTTATTTTGAATGTTCATTTTGAGGTGGTATAAAAAGGTTTGGCATCTTATGTAACTAATAATACTAAATTACGTATGCCAGGTTGGTAGGGAAAAGCAGAATATATCAGTGAGATATTTGTATAATGGAAAGGCTCTTGGTGTTGTTCTCCGTTTGACACAGTAATACAACTCAACATAGCAAAGTGACTACTCCAGCTCTTCAGGCTGTTCAGTTCTGTTTACCTGGTCCTGAAGTTCCCTGAAAGTGATGATCCGTTTAGTTCCAGTCACAGGGCTTTCATAAATGATGGCAGGCTGCTGTCCACGGCCACTCTCTACATGACGATCCACTGCATTGTAGCACATGTTTAACTTTCCTCCAACAAACCTGAAAGAGACACATATCATTAACCAACAACCATATTTCAAATATGAACAACCTTTATCCTTTAAAACATGTGTGTATATCTTAAATACAATAAGCTGTCGTTTCTGGCCCAGTAGACAAAAAGCTGAAAGGTAAGGTTCTTTCATTTGACTTAGGAATTGATCATAACTTGATGAAGCTACAGTACTTCAAGCTAAAACATGTTCAGTTTGCCTTCACAAGCAGCAGTAAACAAATCAATGCACTTGATAATATGACAGTTTCAATTCATTGTGATGCTGTGCATGTGGATAAGAGGAGCAAACAGGTTGAGCAGATGGTGTTTTGGAATCCAGGGAGATTCTTCATTTTAACATAGCAGCAACAGAATCACGGAGCTCTGTTTTTTTCTAACACACTAGATAGTATAATTACCCAGCAAGTAAGCATACAATGAACTTTTAATTGTCATTTTTATACAATAGTGCATAGTAACATTCATCCATCCACGGGAGATGACATATTGAACCTCTCTGAAGAACCAGCACCTTACTGTGGTGGAGAGGTGTGTGTGCCCTGATGAACCTGGGGGCTGTGTTGTCTGGATGGAACCTTGTGTTCCTGGTAAGGTCTCCCATGGCAAATTGGTCTCAGGAAAGGGGCCAGACCAAGATTGGTTTGAAGACCTCATGAAAGACGAACTAAGAAGTGAGGATACCCGGCCCGGAGGAAGCCCGGGGTACCCTTCTGGAGCCAGGCCCAGAAGGAGGACTCGTCGGCGAGCGTCTGGTGGCCGGGCTTGCCACGGAGCCCAGCCGGCCCTCCTGATCTGAAACACTGAGTGGTGGTTTGTTACTGGACTTCTGTGCTAGTCACGGATTGGCCATAACAAACACCATGTTCGAACATAAGGATGCTCATAAGTGTACGTGGTACCAAAGCACCCTAGGCAGAAGGTCCATGATCGATTTCGGTATCGTATCATCGGACCTGAGGCCGTATGTTTTGGACACTCGGGTAAAGAGAGGGGCGGAGTTGTCAACTGATCACCAACTGGTGGTGAGTTGGGTCGAGTGGCGGGGGAAGCCTCTGGACAGAACTGGTAAGCCCAAACGTGTAGTTCGGGTGAACTGGGAACGTCTGGAGGAGGCCCAAGTTCAGGAGGCCTTCAACTCACACCTCCGGCGGAGCTTTTCGGGCATTCCTGTGGGGGCTGGGGACATTGAACCAGAGTGGGCGGTGTTCAAAGCGTCGAAAGGAGCCAGTTGAGGTGGTTCGGGCACCTAGTAAGGATGTCACCTGGGCGCCTCCCTAGGAAGGTGTTCCAGGCACATCCAGCTGGGAGGAGACCGAGGGGTAGACCTAGGACCAGGTGGAGAGATTATATCTCTTCGCTGGCCTGGGAGCGCCTTTGAATCCCCCAGTCAGAGCTGGTTGATGTGGCCAGGGAAAGGAAAGTTTTGGGCTCTCTGCTGGAACTGCGACCCAACCACGGATACGCTGGAGAAGATGGATGGATGGATGGGAGTTGACATCACACAATAGTACAAAAACATGAAAGACAAGAAAACAAATTCTAACTGATATTTGGAAAAAGGTTTGAAAATGGTTAAGTTGTAGGTAGCTCCAAATTGTGCTTCTCTTACCCTGATGTTCCTGCTGTTAGCTAGCGTTAGTAGCTAGTTAGCTAGCAGCTGGTAAGCTGATTTGCTCGCATTCACTTTTTCATTGATAAATACAGATGTAATTTTCAAACAAGCAGGTTGTTTCATTTACGACTTTTGAAGACTCGTTGTAGAGATTGTTTGGGAGTCCTCTACTAAAATGGAAGCATATAATACTTAAAGGTGGGGTAGGTAATTTTGGAGAAACCAGCTCGAGTGCGCTACAATTTGGAAATACACAGCCGGAAAAAATCTGCCACTTCCTTACAGAGCCCCTCCTCCAACACACACGAACGTGCACATGTGGGCCAATGAGGCACGAGATAAGTTTGTGCACAGATGGAAGGCTGACAGGCAGGTAGGCCATCCAGTTATTTTAGCCGGGCCGGCTAAAATGATTGGTCGTGTTTTTTACAGTACTACGGCTTCCACAGATGACATTTTTTTATGGATTTTTGGTCAAAGCACGTAAGATATTCATTGCTATCGGGATGTTAAGAGCATTCCATGGAATATAACAACAAGTGTATCTCGAGCCCAGTGGCAGCGCCAGAGTATTTGTGTTGGGTAATCTATGGTAGGGCTAACCCATACAGTGGTGGGGCTCAAGTCAGTATTTGCAATGTAATTACATACACGCTATATCGCCCCCCTTGACAGTGAAACGCCACGCGCGAGGTTTAGATTATTTCCCTGTCTCAATCCAAATTCAACTGTATGAAATAAAAAGGCACATCTGTCTTGTAGTAAATAAAAAGGGCGACCTGGAGCCAATCCTGCAATTTCCCCACAGGTGAAAGAGTTGACATGCTGAAAACCCAACCCCTGAAGGGGGGTCTGTGGGGATTCTCCCCCAGGAGATTTTTTGAAATACTAACATAAAATACACATTCTGGTACTCTATTGAGAAGAAAAATAAATAAATCTATTACTACACGACATATTTAAAAAAAAAATGAATGCCATTTTAGTTTTTTGTTACTTTGTTCTGAAAGCTGCACCTGCTGCTCCTCACAGAGAGAAGAGGGAAGAGGCTGTGTGAATTACTTTACATGGTGGATAAGGGTGGATAGCCCCCATTGTTCTGTGTGTCAAAATGAAAGACAGCCCACACACCTATCAATCATCAAACCGTGGGGTCTTATTTCATTACGTGTTGATTTATATCAACACGTAATGTTGTATCGATGTATATAGAGATGTACTGCCGCAAAAGTATTCTCCGTCGGGACTTCCTGAAACAACACCACGCCGTTATCTTGATTCTGATTGGCCAGAAGACATTATCAAAAATGTTCTATTGAGAACATGATCACTACGTGACATAAGTTTATATTAAGACATATTGTTGTGCTGCAGGGGGAATGTTTTTTTCCAGTCGGAGTTATAGCCTAAGGAACCAACAACCTGCACATTTTCCTACGTTTAATTGTGTGTTTGCAATTCTTTCTGTAATTTCTCAAATCATAAGATCAACAAAACAGCTGGTGGTGGGCTTAAAAGAAAATTAGGCTACACAAAGGCCTTTTTAAACTCAAATCGTGGTTGTAATAATCATCGAAGTGTCCTAACAGTGTATGCATTAGGTTTACATAATAGCATTTGAGGGTCATAAAAGATTATCGATTTCGAAAAAATATATTAGATAAAATGTGAATCCCCATCATGCATGCATCCCGATATGCCTTAGTATCCTATGCTTACTTTTACTTATTTCGAAAGTTTATTTTTCCACTTTCCATCCTACTACTGTCAACTTTCAAGGATGTAAAGCTCCGTGGGAAAGGAGAAAGCTGTGGTAAAGCGACATGTTGTTGACAGTTTTTGATGATTCTTGCAGTTTTGTTGGCTTGCAACATTGAAACCTACCAGTTTGGAAACACTGGATCCTCAACGTGCAAAGTTTTGCTCCACGGCTCAAACCAGTTAATATCCTGTCCCACTTCAGCCCAGAATGTCTCCGGGTTGTCCCTCGCAGAGTTGAAGGCTCTGTTGTACGCTGTGTCCGATGCATAGTTTCTGCAACACTGCTGGGCGAAATAATTCTTGATGTCGGCAGATGCAATTGATCCTGCTGCTCTGACGCGTCGTTGTTGTTGTTGTGCTGCAGACACTATTGTCCACAGTTTCCTTTCAAGTGTCCTCTTGCCCTGCACAGAGGCGCAGGGATTCAAACGCACTAAGTGTTTTATATGGAAGTGCATTGCTGCAGTTAATAAGAAAAGACAAACGTTTACGCTTCCGGAGTTTTCCTGCAAGTGGACAACAGGCTCGGATTCAACTCTGCGACATCATCTGGGGCCAGGCAAAGTGAGAGGAGCCTCTCCAACAGAAATCCTCACTATACTCTCAAGGAATGCGAACTATAACCTGGATGTAGTTGATGCAGGAGGAGCCTTGAGCAACAACAACCAATGTTGCACAACACAT
Source organism: Gymnodraco acuticeps (assembly GCF_902827175.1). Classification (NCBI taxonomy): domain Eukaryota; kingdom Metazoa; phylum Chordata; class Actinopteri; order Perciformes; family Bathydraconidae; genus Gymnodraco; species Gymnodraco acuticeps. Next base: position 976,458 of record NW_022990459.1, read on the forward strand.
GAACTGAAGTGCAACAATGTAAACCTTTCAAGACATAAATACTAAGATGTGTAAAAGGAATGCCATGAAATAATGTGTATGCTCTATTTCCTGCATATAACAAAAAATCACTGTTTGAAGCCCAACATTACCCCCAATACATTTTTCAGGAATAGCTATTAGCCGGTGGAATGTATTTTGTTATGCAAATCAAGAATACATCATTGATAATTATTTGTGAACAGCTTGAGCTCATATTCAATGAAATCTTTGTTTGCTAGCTGCAGCATTAAACTCTTAGGTTCCTCAGGGTGGCATCAATAAACCCTCTTACTGTTAAGAATGCAAATACCGGTACTTAAACTGATCAAGGGATGCATGAAGGGGCTTGTTTGAGGATATTTAGGAGGAGTCAGGAGTCAAATTATAACAACTCTTTCGTTAAGCTGAGTCACTTGTTCTGGTTGCATCACAACAGCAGTGCAGTCCTGTCACGGCGTAGTCTCAGATGCTGGTGAGTACATATCTTTTGTCACTGGCATCATCCAAGCTTCTGGTAAATACCCATAATACAGCTGACTCCCCCTGACTCCTCCCCTTCATACTGGTGTCCAATGAGTAACTCATCCATCTGATATTTCAGGTCATCTGTTTCTATTTATACATGCAAAGTTCTGGAAGCAGCATGCTCCTTCCAGGAAAAATTGGAGTGTTAGCTGCTAACATATTTCACTAGATTTAAATGTAACTGTACAACCTACTTTGAATTACATCCTTTTGTTTACATACAAATGTGTTATCCTAACGCTTCCTGGTTTTATTGGCTTTTTGTATATGATAAACCTGTGGTTGTTATTTTTGACTGTAATATTGATGTACATCTCATCACATTTCAACAGAGCATGTATGCTACAATCTATATTAATGTATAACTGTAATCAAAACATTGGCAGGGAAAGGATCCCTCCCTTCTCCTCATGCTGTAATTTGTGCGGCCAAAAGGTCTCTCTAAATCACTCCCCCAGGCGCTGCCATAACTCTTTTTATAACAGTGCAGATGCTATTGGCAGAATACATATCATTCTTATACTCATGGCACCGAGAGAACTACTAATCGCTGCTTGCAAAGGCCAATCAGGGCTAAATCAGAGTCCAACATGGCTCATTATGGCCCCTCCATCTCGCCCTTTTCTCTGATTTGATGTAATGAGTGTGAATCTTTTCAAGCAGAAATCAGTTGGATGTCCTTCAGAAAAAGTTAGGGGCGAATTCCCAGAGTTGATCTACAAATGATTAATCTCCTGTGGGTTTTTTTTACCCCCCGAGTCTGAATATGGATTTATAATTGAATTAGTGTGAAGATAATGATTCCCATTTTACATATCCAATGGTTTTTAGATGCAGCAGTTGGCAAAAAGGCTTGGGAATAACTTCCAACAACATCATTCATAATCTGGATAAACCGATACATAATTACACATTATTACAGTTGAGGGAAGTTGCATGAAATTAAACATGCAAAAATACTAGGGACACATGCTCATTTGCTATTCCCTTATTTAGTGCCAGTCAAAGCAGATGATGAATATATGAATAGCTTTAAAAGTTCAAGACCAATATTTGAGCATTTATACATAGGGTGCAGTGGCAGTAGCTCTTGATATCTTAATATATTTAAATGTCAGTTTATGAGCAGCTACAATGCCAAATAAACAGCAGTAGAGCATGATCTTACTCATGTCATGCTTTGTAATAATGTGACAGGAGGGACAATATACTCCCATAATCTTTCTTCTCAAATGAAAAGATATTAAATCAGCTGGTGAATGAAACAAAGTGATGTAATGTGCGATTTCATTACTTTTATGTCCCTTTGACAAAGGGATGGGATCTGATTCCCTGAAGGGGGCGTCAGTAGTCTAATGGTTAGAGGAAATTTGTGTTAGAGGTTAAAATCCCATGACAAATGTATGATGTGTCGAAATCAGTGCTGCAGGATTTCCGTTTTGTAAATCTCAAGGTACCTTTGAGCTAGGCATTTAATCCCAAAGTTGCTCCAGTTACAAATAATGAAAGGTCCACAACCAGCTTTGAGAAGTGAGAGAATATCATCATGGAGCTACTTCCTTCAGTTGTCCCTCTAAATATAAAGGAAAAAATATGTTTGTTGTTTCACTATGTCTTGTTGGAAAATACATAACACTTTTAAGATGACTATCAGTATACCTCATACATGTTCACATTACGATCTGCTTTCATGATCTGTCAGAAGCTGCCTGATGGAGCTTGGTAATAAACAGCAGAGCAGCTGTGGGAAAGCAACCTGTCACATCATGCAGCAAAACCAAAACACAAACAAAACACATTAATACTTCATACTTGAGATGTTGTCAAGCAAACAGGATATTGTCATCTCTTTTTACCAGTGAGACATGATCACCGTCATGCTGCACAGGGATTAGAGTCAATGGTTGTCAAAATTCATGATCCAATGTTCCTTTTGGATAAGAACAGGATCAGGCCAAGAAATAATCTGGCACATGACCCCTTCTTAAAAGCACACTTTTTAAAACTTTTGCATGTTTTTTGTATGGATTAAACCAACAATATATACAATGTTGAAGAGACAGGTCCCACCAAAAATAAAAATGCTTTGTTTTTCTAAGAATATGTCGCAAAAGTATTTCTTTAATGACGTGTTTAATTTAATTTTGCAAGAGTACTGAAGTGTGCCCGTGCCTGCAAACATGCTGATACGGACTTCCTGAGCTTTTATGTGTTAGGTAAACATTCTGCAGTACAGGTGTCTTTATTTGCCTTGTCTACATGGCCTCTTGTCCTCCGTGGGAGTGAAAACCTTTTCAGAAATCAATTCACTCGCTGTTAAAGGGCTTTAAGAGCACTGCTGCGTAATCCCACCTCTTTAAAAAAAAAAACAGTACTGTATTCCAGCCCATATGGGCGGGGGCCTGTAATCTCTCCGTGCCCTCTTTCCGTGCGCTCTCTAAGCCCTGTCCTTCTCCATCCAGCCCACCATCAACCACCAGTTCACATCTGTATGCAGCAGGGTGGGACTGAGGGTGGCAGGTATTCACGAGCACATATGGACTGTGTGATTAGGTTTTGTTGCAGTTTCAATCAAAAACCAAGATTATGATGCCTGAAATGCTTAAAATTGATGAAAATGGAATCCGCAGAATTACATCGACATGAGATTTTTAAAATGTCATTCTTGGACTTATTTCATGGCCGCCAATTTGAAGTAAAGTGAGGTTGTGAGTGAGGTAATTGCTTCCCAAATGGGTCTAGGCAAAAGTGCTGCAAGCAAGATAATGTCATTCAGATAATTTCAGTGTCTGTTTGGATGTTGCTCTGAACAGATGTGCACATGCAGCCTAAATGTTGGTTGTCAGGTTTGAGTTTACAGCTTCATGCCAGCAACGTGACTCGTCATCCATCCTTAACCAGCGATTTGTGACTTGTTTTTGTGTAGCACTGCTTCTGTCGAGTGCAATGACTGGCCAGGTATGACAAATATCACAGCAGCAGGCACCATTAGGCAGCAGATCTACAGTAGATGAAGGGAGTCAGTAGTTTGGCTCCGTTCGGTGGTAGCGCATAAACATGAGGATTAATCCTTAAGCCCTTCAACAAAGGTTCACTACCATCATTCAGTCCTTATCGGGCTGCATGCAGTGCATAGCCAAGAGAGGAGATAACAGTGCCATGGCTCAGCGGTTCATAATAAACCTTTAAGGCAAGCCTGGTTGCAATCAACTGATCTCTGAAGTGCAATGGATGTGCATCATATGTGCCTAAGCATTTACACATGCAAAAACAGAGACACATCATTGGGATTCAGCATGAGGGCACTGGTAGACTCCTCTGAATGGTGATGCCGCCGCATATTGTAAGTATAACTGTTAAAATGAGAGATGACTGACTTGTTTATTAAGTCAGGTTTAATATAAGAGATAAGCTGTCCTGAATGCAGCTGTGATTTATGACATATGGCCAAGCATGTGGTCCACATATCTGCATACTTTAGAGGACATGTCGAATGCAGGCAACTTCCTGCAGATAGATTTCATGGAGGACCTGAAAAATGAAGAGTGTAGGCTTTAATGGCAGCAAAAAAATGTCCAGGATTTTTAACAAGATGTTCAGCAAACACATGTGGGAGTGCTCATTGGGTTTCACTTTTGAGGTTTTATACATATTCATTAGCATTGTTGGAGGGAGCCTGGGATCCAAGATGTTCCTAGCCAAAGACTGCTTCACTGTAATTGTTGTGCATATTAAAAAAAACGTGCAACTTGCTCGGGAGTCCACATTCTTGTAAAAGTGTCATCATACTTCTGGCCATGTTTTAAAGGTCCCCTATTATACTGTGTTTCATCAATATATGATGTCTCAGATATAAACAAACATGTCTCTGAAGTGTTTGGCTCCAAACACCAAACAGATCATGGCAGCATCCCATAATCCCCAGCCCTGTTTCAAAAGTGCTGATTCTCTGTCTGTTACTTTAGATGAAAATAAGGAGCCCCTCCCCACGCCCCTCTGAGAGATATTTCATTTTTCATTTCAATCTTTATTTTGAACAAATTAAAAAAATAACAAATGTGAAAAACAGAATACCGTATTGTTAAAATACAGTATTTATTCACATTCATGATAATATTTATATATTCAACAAAAAAAAGTCTTCATATTAATAATAATAATAAATCATATGTGTCCAAAAGGGAGCAGGAGGAAGCAAATGCTTATTAATTCCCACCCCTTACTTGATCACTGATTGTCCTTTAAATGTTATGCAAGTTATTCCTACTTACATTTACATTTATAAATTGATATTTGGTTAAACGAACACTCTAGGAGGAGATTCAGGTGATAAGGGGGGGGGGGGGGGTTACCTTGGTTGGTGATTGGCTAATGGTTTCACAAGCCAAAAAATCGTTATGACATCATAAAGTGGCCAAAATCTGATCAGACAGGTTTTTATATAAATGGAGCAGGACAAAAAGAGAGAGAATCTTTTTTTCCTGAAACGTTCAGAATCTCTTTACACAGAGGGGACACATGGTTATGTATAAAAGACATGAAAAGGTGGATTTTGCATAATAGGGGACCTTTAAATATGTCTGCTGAGCAAATGTGAGCCTTTAATGATCTGTATAGTTGACCCACACTCAAATACTCCACAACATTTCATCTTATGTTTTCTTGAACATGTGCATTTTTTTTAAATGGTTTGAATTGTGCTCTGGACTTCCTCTTTTTTGTAGTGCGTTCATGCTGTTCCTATGAAAAAAATGGCAAGGTTGTGAGATATCATGAGGATGGAGGTGGATTAATCCCCCTCCCAACCACTCCCAACATCCCCTCATCTCTCCCTCTTCCTCCCCCTCTCCCTCCCTCTCTCTCTCTCTCTCTGTGATGCTGCAGCTCCTGTAGTCTCTCCAGTCTCCAGTAAACAGCAATCATGGCGACAGTGGTCCAACCGCTCTCTCTGGATCGAGGTAAGGCGCTTGTGCTTGTCATCTGAGGGGTTGTTCTCCACATTTTGTAAAACTTCAGCAAGAATCTGGCAACCGGGGTAGATCCAGGTGTTTGTGGCGGACTCGGATTCACTACAGATTGTTTTTACGGGTCGCTATTTCAAGGCAATGTGAGCTCAATAGAACCATCCAGCCTATCGTGCGTAGAATGTGCAGAATGGAGCGTTACCTCTGTCAAATGATTGTGGGTTCTTTGTGCGCAGACAAATTAACTCACTATCTTTTATTTGACAAATGGACACCCTTACATCGCTTACAGTGCTTCTCCTTTATTCCCATCTCTATTATGTAATCTCCTCCGTAATATCATCCCGTCACAGTTTGCTGTAAACACAAAGCCGAAGCTATATTTAAGCGCTTTTGCACGAAAATCTACTGCGTATACTATAAGGGATAACTTTAGTGTTTGAATCTGCAGGTGCACACCAGGCAAGTTGTCTGAACAGGACAGAGTTGTTGTCTTTTTGCACTTGTTGGAGAGACATATAGAAATGCAAGCAGCATTTATTGCCTAATGATAAACTGGGATGGTGTTGCTAAACCCAACGCACCACAGGTAGCGTTTACTACTGGCTGGTATGTGATTGTACACCATGTGACTTAAACACTTGTTTGTTCATCCTCTGACTTCATTCATATGGTTGAAAAGCGTCCAGGATAACATTTTGCATAATTTGTTTCATCTCAGGTTTCTTATTCAGCATATTGCACACATGCTCAAGCAGACCTTACACTCCTCTTGGTAATATCTGGGAGATTTTAAATATTACTTTGCATTTGAAATGGTCTTTATGCATGCTTGAGGATCGAAGACTCACTTTAAATCCCTGTAGTTTCTTTGTGAAATTGTCTATTTTTAGATCACAAGTGAAAAATCCCCAGTCTTACATTCAGACCACAGGCATCCTCTGGTGTAATGTAATATTGCACAAGCCTTGCATAGGAAACGCTGTCAAATATAGAGAAAGGAGAGCTATTTCCTCTGTGCCAAGTAAAGCATGAGCTCCAGTCACTTCCAGGTCATAGGAGGTGACTATAAATACACTTTATCTGGTGGGAACATACATTATCATGCAGGAATTATTATGCCTGGTGTCAAATTGTATGTGAAGTAATGAACCATAGTTGATCATTTGGTGCCATTAGAAGTAGATTTTGTCCCTCAATTGCAATTTCTTTGTTGCTGAAGTGTATTGTTTCTGGGCAGTCAAGCTTTACTGATGCACATTCTGCTATACCATGCAGAGGAAAACAAATGAGTCTGAGATTGCACCAGGCAAACACATAAACAATACAACCCATGCCTTTCCACCTCACCACTCGCCCTTTAGAATGATAGAACAGGAGCTTAGCTGATCTGATAAACAAGCGTTTAAACACTGAGGATACCATCTTGGTAAAATATCAGCATTCAGCCAATTCAGCCTTATCTGATAGTAGCCATTTACTGGGCCAGTAATTCAGACGTGACCCTCAGGCCGTATACTGATCCATATTCGCATCCATGTGGCATGAATTCGACCAGTCAGCGGCTGACAGCTGTAATGGCAGGAGCAGTAAAAGGCACAAAGGCCGTCAGAGACATAACAGGCTCTCCTTTTTTTCAGCTGCTGCCTCTATTGAGAAAACACTATAATTGCTAATGAAAAAATGCTCACGTCTCGTGTGGGGAGTAGGCAATAGCTGCTGAGTTTGTCGAAAACACACAGGAAGGAAGCAGACATGTTCATTTCACTTGGCCCGTTGGGTCACAGCAGGATGAAAAGATCTTACCCCGCTGGCCTTCCTGTTATTGTCGGAGGAAATAACTGTGATAAGGAAGCACCAGCTCCCCATCAAGAACTATGGATTTGAACTTCCCTGAATATTTGATAAAACCACTCTGTATTCTCTGTGGGGCTGGCATTTAACTACAAATGGGCAAGTCTCAGACATGACTTTCTGAGATGAAATAGCAGAGGTTATTGCGCATGGTGACGTTTTGAAAAGGACTTTTGTCTCGTAAACTTATAGAGGAGAAAAGTCTTGGTATGAAACCCTTTGCAAGAAGAGAGATCAGCTGTACTGAACAAACTTTGACAAAGCTAAACAACAAAGTCGTAAGCTACCTGCACAGGTTTGTTTTTGAGCTAATGGAAATACTAACATATTGATGTTTTAGCAGGTATCATTTACAGAAGGTGCTATAATGTAATTCGTTTAGCAGATTTCTGTTCCCACAAACTGAATAATTGGACAAATTAAAGAGTTGAGGTTTCCAAAGATGGCTAAAACATAAATGTCAGAGCAATTATCAAGAGAATTGTCCATACCCCATAATATGCATGACCTACATAAGTAGCTGATTTGTATTAACATGCACATCTAGATTGCATAATCCATGAACTATAGTGCTAAAGTGTGTGGCTAGACAGTGATTAAAAGAAAATGCTCTCTCAAACTCTTGCCTTTTAAAGATTTGCATTATCTTCAGTATTGCTTCAGTTCGTGACTCCCTCAAAGAAATGACCTCTGATAACCCCAAAATACAGCGTTACACTTGTTACATTCATCTGTTTTTATAGTTTCAAAGGGGAGAGGGTGATAGCCTGCACATAGGGATAGATTTGCAGGCAGGTTTACATATCGTGTATATTTTTGATCTATAGAGGCTTCAAGATTTGGATGTTTCTAGTTTCTTAAACATCTTAAAAAGGCATTCCAAAAATGCATCCATCAATTGCCATGACTTTAAATAACTACTGATGTAAAACAAGTGAGAACTCACTCATACCTCTCTGCAATTATAATGATATTAATGTAAAGGTGTGTTTGCCTCTGACCATTGTGTGTTTTTGTCAAGATTATTATAGGGATTCTTTTTTAGAAAGAGATCAAGTTTGAGTGTGTTTCTATTCAGTTCATATAAGGCCAGATTCCCATCACATGCTCTCAGTCACACCTGCGATTTGAAGGATTTGAAGGTTGCTGACAGGCTGACGTCACTCAACCCATCTCTGTTTAATACAGGAATTAAGGTTGTTAGAGTAATTGTCTTGGAGTGTGACTAGCTAGCAGATTGGCCAGGGGCTCCAAGGACATCCAGGTAAAAGAGGCGGTGGAAGATGGCAGGGTTTTTTCAGGGCATTTCATCCCAGCATGCACGGTATTTCAGATAGCATCTCTCAGGGCTCAAAGGTGTGAAGTCAAAGGAAGGTCAATCAAGCAGAATTTGAAAGCATATTTTAATGATCTCAGCCTCTGATCTTGGCGTTTTTACTTACATCATTACATTACATTGCATTTAGCTGACGCTTTTATCCAAAGCGACTTACAATAAGTACATTCGACCAGGAAGACACAACCTTGAAGAAAACAGAATCATATAAGTATATCAGGTTTCATAGAGCCAAACATTTCAAGTGCTACTCAACTGGCTTTAGGTAATCCAGTCCTTTATTAGTATAAAAGTGCTTCGTTAATCGTTCTAACGCTCGAAGTGGAGTCGAAAGAGATGAGTTTTCAGTTTGCGCCGGAAGATGTGCAAGCTATCTGCCGTCCTGATGTCAATGGGGAGCTCATTCCACCATCTTGGAGCCAGGACAGCAAACCCACGTGTTTTCGCCGATGGGAACTTGGGTCCCCCTCGCAGCGAGGGCGCAATGCATCAATGCAGTTTTATCCAAATGGAACTTCTAAGTAATGAAAGTGAATTACACTCAGTAGTGCCACAGTTAGAAATGGACTAATTGTACCAGAAATCTGGAGCGCTGCCCAGTGCAAGTACCACAATGTTGTGGAGCCTTGTCGAGTGTTGATGGCTTTATTACGTGTCACTGTGGCTTTGTTCAGCTGTGTGCCTTTTCTCTAATCAGCAAATGATGAGGACGACCTTTTTATGTCAGTCGCAGAGAGTCGTTTCTATACAATACTCCCTGGGAGGCTGCTGAACATAACTTAAAAATGGCAACTCTAAATGAAACAGTACGACTCCTTTTATTTTTCTTCCTTGTGTGTTAGAGTTTGGTGACTCAAACACCCTCTGTACACTTTATAACTTCCTGTCTTGATAGACTGAAGGGAATATGCAGCCCTTCACTGACCCAGTCCTTGTTTCCCCTCTGACAGATCAGAGTGAGTTCACTGATTTGAGGCCCGGCCTGATTCCCATCACATGCTCTCAGTCACACCAGCGATTTGAAGGATTAAAGTGCTTCTCAAACTTTTTTCAGGAATGTACCCCCTTTTGAAAAATGTTCTCAGTCAAGTACCCCCTGACCGACCCCGAACATCTTTGATAGAAAAAGCCTATATATATATAATTACAATATAGTGATTTTCCATCAGTGTGTGATTTATTAACTCCTTCATGCATGATTTACAACAAACTAAGGATATTTTCATGTTTATGCATGAGACATTTTTTTAAAACAGATTTTTAAGTAATATATGTTTACAAACCAATGAACAAAATGATATATTATGCAAAAACTATAAAATGCAATACACAAATATTATAATAAAATCCACTGTGGTGCCTGATGCGCAACTATACCATCCGAAACCCCATGCATATACAAGAAAACAGCATTAAATTAGTAGTCTCTAATGTAGTGACCACAATGCATGAAAGGTTTTTTTTTTTAAAAAACGTTGTAACTGAAAACAAATGTGCAGTTATAAACAAACTATGTAATAACACTGCAATTACACTATTTAGGAGTTTTAGGTCCGATGCCTCCAGTGCTTTGGCTGATGTTGTGGAGGCTTTTCGCATCATCTCTTGCGAGGATCTGTACTCTGGTGGCTTACCAACATGATGGTGTTTGGTGCTGGGATGTCTCTGGAGCTGCGCTGGTTTCATCGAGCAGTTGGCTAGTTTCTCCCCACAGAAAAAACACAATGCCTGGGGCGAGTTGCCGTTTGTTGACTTGAATCCCATCAAAGCATACGCCTCCTGATATTGCAACCCAGTCTCACGGCATTTCGTGTTATAGTCACAAAATTAATTTAATCTATTGATTCGTGTTCACCAACACGATTTTCTCATTTTTTTCGTGTCACACAGAACGATTTTAAAAGCAATGTATTTCTATTGGTAGTATGTTTCGTGCCTGCAACACGTCTTTTTGTCCGGTCGGGTCTTGGAATACCAGAAGCTGTGTGGTTCATAAAAACATTTTCTTACTCAATATCTTACCCTAAGCCTAACCATCCCTTCTATTTTGAATTGTATAATGTCGGAGTTTGTTTGCCGTCCGTGAGGAAAATAAATGGGGCTCAGAGCCCCAGAATACTGAAATCTGTATTTTTTTAAACATTTTTCCTTCTAATTTGTTATCAAATCAAATCAAGTTTTATTTATATAGCACATTTATAAACGATTTTTGGTCGAGCCAAAGTGCTGTACATATAATAAAATTAGCCTACAGTAGAGACACTTTACAGCAAATACAACAGCACAGATTGTTCAGAATATCAGTATGAGAAAAACGACACCCTCTGTCCTTAGACCCTCACATCGTACAAGGAAAAAACTTCCAGAGAAAACCCACAGTTTAAGGGGAAAAAATGGGAGAAACCTCAGGGAGAGCAACAGAGGAGGGATCCCTCTCCCAGGACGGACAGACGTGCAATAGATGCCGTGTGTAAATCGAAGAGATAATACATTTTACAGCATATAGACCAAATGTTAGGAAATGCATGTGTCTGTAATAAGAAGATGAATCCACGAGGATGTCAGCTACAATCCTGTGGAAGCCATCAGGGAAGCAGCATGACGAGACCCAAGGCAGGACCGCAGAGACAGGTTCAGCCACGACCCGAAACGTCCACGACTTAATCCAGAACTCGGGATAGAGGATCCAAGACACAGGACTACAGCAAGAGGATCAGCCTCGACTCTGGATCCCGGCGTAGGTATAGATACAAAACAAGAAAAAAGATTTGGCTGGGTTAATCGGAACAAGAGAATACACAGACACAGACAGAGAGGGAAAAGGTCATTGGATAAAAGTTATTCTTGATAACCCTCTAAAAAGATCTCATGAACTTCCACACTCAATCTATCAAGACCCGAGCAGTTCTATTAGATATAGGATAAGAAATAGAGATAGGGAGCATGTTATTATTAACATTTCTTTTAAAATGGTTCTGTGTGACACAAAAAAAATGTCGAAATCGTGTTAGTGAACACGAATCAATGGATTAATTTTGTGACTATAACACGAAATGCCGTGAGACTGTGTTGGATATTGACGGCATTTTGTTGGCTCAATTTTGGCTCTCTTTTTTTCTCCGTTGTCCACGTTCCCTGCTGTAAACTACGATTCCATTTCAATGTCTATTTGTTATAATATAATATTGCAACTGGCTTTCTGCTCAGCGTGGTTCCAGGCTAGAGCCTGATTTAGCTCTGGTTCTTCCTGTTTCCACCGCAGCCCAGCCGGCTCTCAGTACCGAAACCCGGTTCTTAGCAGGCCCCACTCGGCTGCCCGGCAAGAACCAATATGCTTACGTCGGAGGGGGGCGAGATTAACCTGAGCAATAACAGTTAATGGCGAGTACGGCATTAAAAGTTGTAACAAGCAGTAGCGCTGAGCAAAGTGACTAGAACGCAACCACAAACTTGTAAAAACAGAGAAGAACCAGTTAAGCTCCAGAAAAGCACAAGAACGGATCTTGAACCCTTGGTGGTTCTAGGAATATTTAATATAACATTTTATTTTCTATTTAACTTATTGTACTATGATTATTTTTGTAATCTTGCATGGTATTTTTTTAATTAACCTTTTTCTTTTTTTTATCTCACGTACCCCCTGCAGTACCCCAACGTACCCCCAGGGGTCCGCGTACCCCCATTTGAGAATCACTGGATTAGAGGGTTGCTGACAAGCTGACGTCATTCATAACTGTTAATATCTCAACCCACTTCGGTTTAAAACTGAATTTATTGGTTTAAAAGTAATTTTTCTTAAAGAGTCACTAGCGAGAAAGAAGAAGACAATAAGTGCAATGATTTTGCTCTCACAGACTCCCACAGGAGCCATTAAACCTCAAGGAGAGATTTATTTGCCATGCTTTGAGTGGTTCGTTACAGTATTGCAAATTAAAGCTAATTCTCTTGGCATGGGACCTATTAGGTAAAACCCTGTTGCCCCATTTGACTCATTTAGAGTGCGAGTATTTCAGTTATTTTGGTTTGAATTAGCAGCAGAGTTGCCAGAGGCACCAAGGACATCAAGGTCAAAGTGGCAGATGGCAGATGGCAAGGCCTTTTCAGGACATTTTATTACAGCATGCATGCTAGACAGAATCTCTCAGGGTACAAAGGTAGGAGTGCAGTCAGAGGAAGGTCATTTGAGACTAAATCAAAACAAGGTACAGTCATGTTTGAGAGATTTAATCACGTCTGCATGGTTTAATGAGCTCAGGGTCTGATCTGAATGTGTTTATTTACATTGCTGCAGTTTTGTCAAAACTACACTACTAAGTACTGAAAAATAATAACGCTCAGTTCTTCTGTTCACTGTTAGAATTTAACTAATTGTACCAGAAAACTGGAGCGTTGCCCAGAGCTGATATGTTGGAGCCTGGTCGAGCATTGAAGCCATTATTACATGTCACTGTGGTTTTGTTCAGCTCTGTGCCTTTTCTCTAATCAGGAAATGATGAGGATGACGAGTTTTATTCATCCTGATGTAAGAAGCTCAGGGAAATTAGTTTGGTATGGTGCCGCACTGACAATGTCACAATTAGTCATCGCATACCACCTTTTATTTTGCATTGAATTGTATTATGATTTCAGAAGGGTCATTTTCTAAGCATGGGAAGTCAAGAACACTACATGTTTCAAGTCAATATACTTGTATAAACACTGTTGCTATGCAACCGACAACAATTATAGATAAAACACAATCCCACTGATGACACATCTGATCAGTGACCATTTCATTCAGGATCTGGATGTGGGGGGAAAAGTAATATTTTAATGTATTAAGTTTAAAGCACCATAACACCTTCTACCTTATGGGTGCTAGCAGTAAAAATCTGTTTTGGTACAATTGATTGGAAAAAAGTTGTATTTTGATTTACATGCTACATTTAACACACCTATCTTACCCAAGACCGTACTGTACACGGCTGCAATCTTTGAGGAATGGTTTTGCTTAATACTACCCCTGTCAATTTCAGAGGAAAATATGTTCCTTTTTACTCCGCTACATTTATCTGATAGCTTTAAATACTAGTTACTTTTCACATTTAAAAACATCTGATACAACATTAAAACACTTTTGCTGATATATGTATTTGCTTGAAATTAAATATTAATAATATAATAATCCACAACAATTTGAAATGAGTAATTCTGCATAAAGAGTACTTTTACCTATGATACTTTACTTGACTTGTGATATTAGTATTCTTTCACCATTTAACATTAGTGGGCAATATAGTAATTCCATCGTCAACACACAACAGAAACTTTGTTCTCAGAAACATTAAGAAGTCTTGACAGTCACCTCATTAAAAAACTGGCATTCAACTTTGCTCATTTAATCATTAAGAATCACTAATGAGAATGCCCTCATCCTAAGTATAGCAGTGGGAATAAAGTGCTGACAGGATCTCTGCTGGTGTCATAACTCGTCTTAATATGGCTCCACTGCATTACACTTTAACCTAATGTACTATACACACAAGTTAGTGTCACACACCTCTAACACTTCAAAAGATACTCTGTAATTACAACTCATTTTACTTTGCACATTCCAATCTTGAGTTGCTTTGCCTAAGCTTTTCTGCGGCAGATAATGAGAGAGGATTATTAATAAATATTTCTATTTTTGCCACTTATCTTTAAAAATAAATCTCCTTTTAGATACAGGACCACCAGCTATCTTTCCTCTGCCTTTGGAGAATAATCTGTCAAACAACACAGTGAGGATGACCTAATTGCCACAGTCTGTTTACTTCCGAGATAAGCTAAATTTGGCAGACTTGCAGTTGTCAACGTGGAGCATATCGTTTTCATTGAGGCGGATATTAACACTTGTACAGATGTTGCACGCATCTGGACTCACTGAATCCCCCAAAGCACTAAACCGCAGGTCTCTGGGTTTCGATGAGAGGCAAAACTGTACAAAAAAGCACTTAAGGGCTCAACTTGATTTATTTGCGATTTATTTTTAGTGACACAGATAAGGTCAGGATTACTATAAAGTCCAGTGGTGGCAAAAGTGTTTAAATGTACGCTTCAGTGTTTGCAAAGGTGGGGTAAATGCAGAATTTGATTCTGATTGAGTCGACCATCAGAATCAGGGGTCGCTAACAAGCTGGACGTCAGGACAAAAAGGTCAAGGCATGCTGGCAGAAAGTGCAAAAAGACAGGCAAAGAGAAAATATAACAAGACAGGAAGGCAGATACAAGAAGGATGAAGGGCTGAGAAGTGGCACAGCAGGCGAACTGGTAGAGATCTGAGAATAAGGAGCAGGTAAATAGGTGTTGATGAGACCATTGGGAAGAGCTGTGCAGCTAGGTGTGGCAGATGATGAAATAAATCCCCATACAACTGCAGAGAAGGGGTTTCATTACATTGCATTTCATGGAGCTGACTCTTTATCCAAAGCAACTTGGTACAAACTTAAAAAAGCAAAAATAATGCAAGTAGATAAGCTTTCAATTTGCTAACGCATTTTAAGTGCTACTGCTTATGCTTCAAATAAGCCAAACCTTTCTAGGTGCTATACAGAACCATGAATAATGTTTTTGCTTTTGTTTTTATTGGCAGTTGAACAGGTGGGTTTTCAGTCTGGGTCCGCTGGTGTGCAGACTTTCTGCTGTCATGATATCAATTGTGAGTTCTTAACACTTTATTAGGACCAGGATTGCAAACAAGCATGTTTTTGTTAAGGGAATTCTGGGATGAATTGGCAGTCTCTCAAATGTAATGAGAGAGCAGATAAATAACAGAGGCTAAAGGTGCATAACCCATATCTGTCTCTTGACGATGGATGACATGTCTGTATGTGTGAATGATGGACAGACAAATAATTATTACCTGACTTTGCAGTTCTCCTTGGCTCTATGGAGCGTTATATTTCTCTTCCTTTTGTTTTGGTTTAATGGCCAACAACCTTTTGAATGAGTTCCCAAACCGCATCAAAAAACTCTTAAAACCCACCATTCACTACCTGCTCAGAACCAAACAGCAGGCAAGCAAAGTGGGCAACGGCTGGTGAACATACTGAAGTGGAGCATTCAGCAGCTAAAGAGCCGGATATTTCCCTCAGGCGTCACGCGAGACCCAAAACAGAGCTAAAGGAGAGTGAATGCGACTCCCAGTGAATGTTAATGTTGCTTTGTGTCTGCTGGATGTGTTAATCGCCAATTGTATGCCTCCATGTAGGCCGTATTCCATGGCTGCTAGTTGGCCAGGAAATCAGTGAGTGTAAGTACTGAAGCAAAACTAGAATTAGTGTCAGGAAAAGTGGCTGAAAAAACACAATATTTTCTATATGTCACCAAATATATGAGAAGTCATATTAATGTTCATTGCACTTAACTCAACTGTTAAAATGAACATTGCCCTGTTTGTATATAACGCTTAATGTAAAAAGGAACCTAAAATGTAGTGTGAACTTGATTTGCAAAAGAATAGCATACTCTGTAAGTGCATGTATCTTAAATAGAGTGCTTGTACACTGTGGTCAATAATAATTCACGGCTTGAAACGCAGTTCGTTATTTATTTAAGACATACTGTTAAAGTTTTAAATCCAGCATTGTTATTGCATTTGTAGGTTCATCACGGGTGGGATCATACGTCCTGTACTTCCCTCCAGCTGAAACTATTCATAGGCTGCACATGTAACAGGAACGCCATGTGGGTGTTGAACACATACGTACTGTTATCTTCAGCGGTGCTTATTTATTCTGTCAGCCTCTATCTCCGATGAAGGTAGAATATGAGGAGCGTGTGGGTGTGTGAGTGTTATCAGAGTGCAAAGGGTTATCCAGGGGGTTTTTTTCCACCCTCTCTCTGCCAGACTATTAGGTAATGTAATATGTAATTTCGCTGCACATTCGATTCGGGAATCCTTTTCTGTTAACGTGACGTAACTGTGATCCCCTGCAGTCATGGAGCACAATCACTCTTTCCATGCCTCTTCCTCCGGGTTTTTTTACACTCTCTGATCAATCACACAGCTCATCTGATGTCCCACTTCTACATCAAGCGTGCAGAGCAGAGGGGATTGAAGTGTTCTCATGGGAAATGTGCGCTTAAAATCAGTTTGGCTCAGAACTGAAGACAGAAAAAAAGGAGATATATATTTATTAATTATTTTGCAGTGTTATGTACCGGAAATTGTCCAGCAGCCATGTGCCAGTTTATGATATATGTTTCATTGCAACACTAAGATCATACTTTGATTTATTTACACATACACTCTTCACAGTATCTCCCATGTGAATGACCAACAGTGTGCCAGTGAGGCAGAAGAACTACACACACAGAGAGTAGATATCACTGGAACTAGTAAAGGGTAAATGTGCCAATTCAGTGCCAGCTGATATGTCATTACCTCTGAGCTACTCAGCTACAATTACCACTTATTACCACTCATTTTGTGTGACACCTGTTATAACCCTTTCTGTGTCCCTGTGCTTTTATGTTGTGATACAATGTCAATGGGACCAGATATATGGAAAAAGGCAGGTGCATAGTTTTACTGTTAAAACTGTCAATGTAGATAACAAGTATTTTTTTTATTTTTAGTATTTTTTTTAACGGAGCAGCTTCTCTGGCTGATGCAAAGCTGAGGAAATTTGAAATTACCCAAATTCATGTTAGAAAGATTATATGAGGAAATGGGCAGGCTTCACTTTTGATCAGCGAGATGAAAGCACCGCCAAAAATGTCTACAACATTACTCTTTGAAGTTCAGTTCCAAACGCCTAGTCCACGTCCTTGATGTGGATAAAGAAAATGGTGCTAATGAGCATAGGAAAGCAAATCATGGCATAGAGGTGGGCAAAAATATTTCCTAATGGCCCCTGACCTTCGGTTAATGAGAAAGAAATGCTCATAAACCTCATAGACAAATGCTCTTGCTGCATGGAAGTTTACCATCTCATTACAAGCTATTCAGAAAGTGTGTTTTCTGATATTCAGGTATTTAGAAAAAACCTGACCAACAGACCACAGACAAAATATTATTATAGCATACTAAGAAGAATATCAGCTATTAAAAACACCATATGCTGAATTTCCTATTCATTTGAAAAAAGCTAAATATTCTATATGAATATGGATATTGGAGTTACAAATGCCAAGTGGCCAACACATTACTCCAAATGAATGCTAATGTTGCTTCTTTACAAAACACAACCGTTTGCTAATAAGTTAGCCATTCACTTTTAATGTAATGTTGATATGCCAATACTGTGGCATTGCCCCCAAGTGGGCAAAAAAAGTATAGGTGCTGGTTTTATGTGGTATCAAATGGAACTGATAGTCAGTTCACTCTAATAAAAAAAAGAGTGTTTACAAGTAATATCCTTTACTTGAATAAAATCAACCAAAAAATGCTTCATAAACCTTTAGTGGCATCTAGCCATGCAGCTAGCTTTTACTTTATTTACCTAAAAATCAACAATCACCGGCTAGAAATCATAATTCTGTTTAATATAACCATCTGAATTATATCAATGACCTACTTTGTGTGAAAAATACCAAGAATTTAAAGTGGTAAATCTGCAAGCATTATCGTTGTACATTGCAAATGATGTGTTGTGCAATGATGGACATTATTACAGGCATAGCAACAGTAACTAAGGGGGGCGTATTAAGCTAAAGGTTGATTAGGGAACAACAAGCAGGTGTGGGGATTGGTGACTGGAACTGGTAAGACAGTTATAGTTAGCGTTGGTTCTAATTGTATATACACGTACCCGTGCCCCTATTTACATGAGACTCATTAACTCAGTCATTTAATTAATGGCTGATTAGCATCATCTTGATGACTCGCTCCGTTGCCAGTTCTCATCTGCAAATACAACTCCCGCTGGACTCACAATCCGAAGTTAGTGTCAATGGGATCCAAACCTGCAATTCAATTAGATCAATATAACCCTCAATGTTTCATTATAGAGTGCTTGAAATAGAAACAGGCATTGGATTTATCTGCTTATTGTCTCCATATATAGTATAAAGGCAAATGTGGTTAAGATCTGTATGTTCCACATTTCCTTTTTATGGCCTTATAGAGTATTCACACAATCAGGGCCGGAGACTACTTCATTCCCCGTCTCCCACAGCTCTGCCAACAGTAAAAGCTCTCTTGTGTCTGCCGTCAGCTTTATTGAGTTACTCCTATATTCCAAGAATTCAATATCAGCGTGTGTGTGTGGGATGCTTCTACGCACAAAGTATCTAACCATCAGAAGAGAACATGATACAGCCTCGCAGTGAAAGGACAGTGTGGAGAAGTCAGTTGGTATTTACTTGCTGCTTCTTTTAAATCCTGATTGTATATTGTCCTTTACTTTAATGTAGACATAAGGGCCTTCAGATCAACTGCATAAAGGTTGTAACCAACGATTATTTGCATGGAAGCTGGAAGCTATATTTTTGGTATTTGGATGATCTGGATTGTTGCTTCTTGACTAGTATCATATCTATTTCTGAAATACTTTAATGGAAAAGATGAAAAATATTGAGTCTAGTTATGTATTCCATATATGAATCACCAGGATGATGGAGAACACATGTACAGTAATGTAGTAGAGAAAATATACTATATGTTCCTGTTCTGTTTTGATCCATCCCACTTGGGCAAACAAGCTGTGTGGAAGGTTTTAAAAAATGGATGATTGTTGAACATCTCTGTTGCTTTGTGGAGTGACATGAATGTAAATCAGCAGCCTAGCTCTCAGTGATATAAGGTGTGGGCGTTCTGTTTGCTGGTGGAAAATAATGTTCAGTAGAACATCATCTGTGAAGTGAATCTAAGTAAACTACATTTCATTTCTGGAAAATGAACTTTGTGAGTGTTTAAAGATGCTCTAATCATCCTTCTCAAAAGTGATTAGAACTCTTAAAAGTGGTTACAATGACATCTTATGTGAAAGGTGTTGCAGAGATTTTTTCCCCCTACTTTGCAATTCACTGCACATTTTAGTGTCATTGGACTGTTTATTTGACAAAACAAGCAATATGAAGAAATACCCAATGTGTCTGGGAACTTGTGATTGGCCCCACTACTGCCTAACATTTTGTTGACAATATGATGAATTGGTGAATCAAAAAACTAAACATATATGGTGTGAAACTAGAAACAGAGCAGTAAATCTCTGCCACTGTCAAACTGCGGCAATCTTCTCTCTTTTTTGTGTGCTCGCAGGTCTCTGGACACACAGTCTGAATAAAACATGTCAGTGAGAGTCGTGAGTCCAGTGATTGAGTACCAAAATACTTCCCTCTCCTTTCATTATACATTTGGTCTGGTAATTTCAGAGGGCAAGAAATGAATCAGCCAGGCTGGCAGACTCATTGAGTTTAAGCTTATTAGGGGAAGATAACTCATTGGACCCTGGAGTCAAAGCCTCTAAGCTTAGATTTAGTGTAAATTGTTATAACTTGGACGATACTACCCTACATTTATATGTTTACTTACTTAAAAATGCTGCTACTTAACATAAATAAGTAACAATTAAGCTGCCACCTTTATTTACCTTTCATGTGAGCTTATTTGATTTGATTTGATTACAGTTTCCTTGCCTCTTAAAGGTCACCTATTATGAAAATCCACTTGTTCATGTCTGTTATACATACATATGTGTCCCTTTTGTGTAAAGAGATTCTGAAAGTTTCAGGAAAAAAGATTTGCTCACTTTTTTTCCTGATACATTTATATAAAAACCTGTCTGAAAATGAGCTGATCAGATTTTGTGTTGTCATAACGACTTTTTGGCTTGTTTAACCATAAGCCAACAACTAACAAGTATTCCCTCCCTCCCTTATTCACATGCATATAGTTAAGCCAATGCAAACAATCCATGGATTGGATTGCTGTTCTCTCTTTCCTGCCCCAGCTGGCCTTGACTGAGTCTATTTCCATTATCCCACCCATTGATTTGCCTTCTCGTGCCTGTGCTGTTAAAGTAATTGAACAGGGCATTTTTCCCTTTGGCTCACACTCAACTCACAGCCGTTCCCTGTCCCTCTTTTCCGCCAGATGTTGCCAGGGCTATCGAGCTGCTGGAGAAGCTGCAGGAGTCGGGGGACGTGCCGGGTCACAAGCTGCAATCTCTGAAGAAGGTCCTTCAGAGTGAGTTCTGCACGGCCATCAGAGAGGTGAGTCACTGTCAAAGAAGGGAACCGCTGTACCGTGAACGGCAACATGATTCATGTCTTTTCTTTCTTTCCTTCTGTGAGACTTTTTATTTATTTTTTCTGCTTTTTCTATGTTGACCTTTCTCGGGCTACGACTCTTTGTTGTTGATTCTTCCGATCAATCATTTCGTCCTTGGAGCTTCTGTTGATGAAGGTCTTTCTCTTTCACCTGTTCATTCATGGATTCTGTGTTGTCAAGACCGTAGTAATGTTTCTGTCTCATCCAAACAAACCAGAAAAGTACAAATTTCTTAAATAAATGATATGACAAAATATACCATCAGGTTGTTATCTGAAAACATGGTGACCTATAATGCCATGTTCATGTGGAGTGTGAAGTGTTAAGATTAAAGGACATGTCTGCAGGCTTTTGGTGATGTTTGTATTATAGTTGACCATATTTAGAGTACAGCAGGCCCAGTATCTAGACATTAGCCAACACACGTTAGCATACTTTGCATTTTAGATATATTTTACACATAATTTACTCTCATTTTACCAACATTTGTGTTGTGGTGAAACTATATGATAGTAACATTTGCCACTTCACAAGTGAATGAAGTGGAACATTTAGTGTTAAGATTGATGCAACATTTGCATTTAGTATGGTACCTTTAGTGATTAGCTTGCGCAAACCTAACCTATGTTTTGTTTTGTTCTAGTACAAATTGAAGCCAAAATGTGCTCCGTGGTAGTTGCTTTCAAACTGAATATTAAATAAAGCAATAAAACAACAACATTTTAGATTGTACCTTCAATTTACTGTTGGGCTACTTCTAAAGAAGGGCTGCAGCATAATGAAAATGTGAGATGATTACTCAAACAGCAGCAATTAATTTTTAACTGCATGAAAAATTCACACTGAACATTGTAATGTCCATGAGGCCAGAGAACATTATGAGCATTTCATTAACTTGGATGTTCGATACGCTTGTTATTGTGAATTTTAATTAAGCAAATCACTTTTAGAGATTTGGTATAATAGTTGAGGTGGTTCGGGCACCTAGTTAGGATGCCACCTGGGCGCCTCCCTAGGGAGGTGTTCCAGGCACGTCCAGCTGGGAAGAGACCAAGGGGTAGACCTAGGACTAGGTGGAGGGATTATATCTCTTCGCTGGCCTGGGAGCGCCTTGGGATCCCCCAGTCAGAGCTGGTTGATGTCGCCAGGGAAAATAAAGTTTGGGGCTCTCTGCTGGAACTGCTACCTCCGCGACCCGACCACGGATAAGCGGGAGAAGATGGATGGATGGACTTATTATAATGATGGAACCAATTGTGAATAACAAGCAGGAATTTCCCTCTTTTGCTTTGCATGCTTTCGTTCGCATGCATGCAAACGGCCACCCGCTGATCCATCATCTTAGACCCATTCATCAGGAGTATGGCGTACTAATTAAACAACGCTACATGACACCACTACACAGACTTATAACAGCCGATCTTGTATATTTAATGTGCTGTCTGAAGTGATGTAGCGTCATCCAGTGATTTGTTAAGCCAACAGGACCGTGAACAGCAAAATGGATGACGGTCACGATGGCATCCATGTTCAATCAATCAATCAATAAGATACGGCTGTAATAGGCCTAAGGCCTTTTAGTCGCTCATAAATAAATGAGTAGATCACCGATTCTTTATTTACTATGGATGCTGGCAACAGTCACATAGTCCAAAGTGAAGGTGATGTTTGACCAGTAGTGGTCGAGGCGGGATTTGAGACAGTTAACCGTCTTGGATGTGACAACGTTTTCTGGCAGATCATTCCACAAGTCAACCACACGCAGGCTGAAAAAGTTGCGGCGGATAGCCAGTCTTGAGTACTGTTTCTTCAACTTGAGGCAGTGTCCACAAGTTATGGTGTTATAATCCC
Organism: Gymnodraco acuticeps; assembly: GCF_902827175.1. NCBI lineage: Eukaryota > Metazoa > Chordata > Actinopteri > Perciformes > Bathydraconidae > Gymnodraco > Gymnodraco acuticeps. The sequence goes on from NW_022990459.1 coordinate 999,247, forward strand.
GTTGTAGTGGGCATGATGTTTTGTAGATGTTGTGGAGATATTTGAAAACTTCGATCATATCTCCCCTCGCCCTTCTATAATACATACTCGGGATTTTAAGACTTTGCAGTCGTTCTTGATATGGTACGTCCTTTTGTTGCAAGTTAATTGTAACCAAAGTCAACAATTTGTCCTGGAATGAAAGCAGATTTGACAAGAATATTGTCGTGTTTTGCTTTGAAGGGGCCTGTAAGATTTAGGGGGCTATATTGTCAGAAATGGAATGTAATATTCATAATGAATATTTGTATTGGAATAAGCATCAATCAACTGAAGCTAAAAGTCTTCCTGTTTTTGTTAGCTGAGAATAATCCCTTTATAGGGAGCGATTCCTGTGTTAATATGTTTCATGTTTCAAAGAGACAAACACTGGCTCTAGAGAGGGCCTTTGTGTTTTTACATTACCTTTAGGCCACTATGTTCTCTGTTAAAATACAGAGCATGGTGGCCGTGTTATAATAGTGGAGGGGCTTTCATTTGGTTGCAATATCTCTGTTGCTAATATATTCATTTATTCACAAACAGTTTAAAGATACAACAGTTTGCATCACAAGACATGGAGATAAGTGAAATGATAAATACAAAAACTATCTGTAGCATATAGGGGGCCCAGACACTAAACAGAAAGAACAATTTATATTACTAACACATCTAGAATTTGAGAGAGTTCATGTGTTGTGCAGAAACCTTACAAGCTAAAACACACCTTATACACTAATCACATATTCAAAGATCCAAACCAACCCTAACTACTAAATTATCCCAAAATATTTAACTTATCAGTCTAAACTTGGTAGGTAAACAAGTCAGATATTATAAAAACAGACACATAATAAGGGAAGATAATAATCTACATCAAATGCATTTCAGAGTAGAGTCAACTTGTCCAGACGTCCCCAGATTTGCATTATTAAAACAAGACACTGTGTTCTATGTGCTTTTTAACACATCACACACACATTTATAATTCTATATTTCTTCCAGCTGATAGAAACTCATGATAAGCTTTGTTTACAGTTGGTGCCTTGTTGCAATATTGCAAATGTTGGCAACAATTAATTATACTAATTATGAGAACTGACCTCTGGCAGAGCAAAATGCAAAAACCCAGGCATCATGCGAAGTTCCAGGAAGGCAGAGAGTCTTCTTCTCTCTCTCAGGGTGCAACTCTTCTCGGCCCTCTCTAGGGAAGCTGGCACATCCTGACTCCAACTGCCCGTCTGGAAACCAGCAGAGCGATCTCAGTGCCAGCCAGTGAGTGAGATGATTCTCAAAAACCTTTGAAAAAGCCTTCAGCAGCAGTAGCAGAGGCCCTTGTCAGAGAGGCAAAGATGCAGACCACTTCACCCTCAAAGAGCTGGCTAAACACAGTCACCAGGGCAACCATCAGAGATGCTCCGGGATAAGTGAGCTGCAGAGAGGTCGACTCTGGTTTACAGTCGATTACAGGTTTGAGAGAGGCGATAAACAGCTTCTCTCCGCGGTGTTAAACCAGCTGGGGGACAGGTTGTAAATGCTGGTCATTGTAAAAACTGTGGATTATTATTGTTATTACGCAGAGCATTAAAGGAGTTGTTGTGGTGGAATCTCCCAGTTCTCAACAGCTGGGTATTACCAGAAACAATTACAGAAGGCAGTAACAGGATGGTTTAAATGGCCTAATATGCATGAGTCTATGTGAATGTGTTTGTGACAGAGGAGCAATTACCCTCATACATTTTACTTAAAGGTCCCATGTCATGCTTTTCCGGTTATTACCCGTCCCCTTGTGTGTTATGTAGCTTTTTATGCATGTAAACGGTCTGCAGAGTCACAAACCCTCATAGTACACCCTGTAGCGAGTACAACTCTAACACAGAAAAGATGTGTCTGCCCCAGAACGCCTCGTTGGAGATTTCTCTTTTTCCATTGTTTTCTTGGACCAATCCGCGAAGCTCCTCACACACACACACTCAGCCTTATTTTTCTCAGCTGCAGCTCCGCGGATTTCTCAGCCTGGACTAGGGCTGCACGATATATCGTGTCGTGACGATAATCGCGATATGCGCATGCGCGATATTCACATTCGCGTGGACGTGCGATTTAAATAAATAGATTTAAATAAAACATTTGTTTTTAGGACTTGCGATATTAAGTAGGCCAATTAACTCAAACACGTCATGTTACAATTATTTTGCTGCTTGCTACAAAAGGAAAACTTGCGAGGCTCTCATGTCAGGGGTACTTGAGTGAGTGACATGCAGGCTCTGCATGCACAGCAAACCACCAATCAAATCTCCAAAGCAAACGGATCCCGTGATTAAAGGTAAAAACACTGAATAAAGTAGTTTCATGTGTTTCTCCAGGGCAGTTCTGCGCTGCTAACCGAGCTAGCTCAGCTTGTTGATCTGATAACTTAAGATCCAGACGTCCGTGACTAAAATCCTTCATTCGGTTAAATATAGTTAAAAAAATACCAAATAACGGTATTTTCTTCAATTCCTGTATGTTTTCGTATCGCAATATATATCGCGGGGGGGGGGGGGGGGGGGGGGGGGGGAATCGCAATGTCAGTTTTTTCCGATATCGTGCAGCCCTAGCCTGGACTCAGCCTGAGACAGCGGGACACGGCGAGGCCCGGCCCGGGCCCGGTCCGAGCACACACACAGACCCACAGCCAGGCTGCGGGTGTGTGTGTGCTCTAGCCGAGCTCGGGCCGCGCCTCGCCGTGTCCCGCCGTCCCGCAGACCCCACGAAGCAACCAGGAAACAACACCAGCAAACCAGCTCACACTGTCCGCTCTAGCAGCGAGCCCCGCAACGTCCCGCCAACACGGCAACCAGACCCCGCGCAGCATTCTCAAACAAGCCGTTTAGGACAGAGAGTGAATACACATACTATACAGAGATGCTGTATGAGAAACCAATGTGAGTTTGGAAAATTGCACAATATAAATCTATTCTAGTAGACCTCAACAATGGAATTATGATCAGTAGAAATGGCCATGACATGGGACCTTTAACAGATGATAATTTTCACATAAACGTTGCCTGTTTTTTTTAATTTGGTATCTTAGATGTCGGACCTTTACACCAGCACACAAATACATTACTTTGTGACACAAACATTTGCACAAAATGATAAGGTAACTTCAACAAACAATGTTCGTTATGCTGGATTAACAATCTCAAGCATTTTTTGAGGCTTTGAAAGTGATTTTTATTATATGATTACACTAGTATGAATCCAGTTGTCACCTGGAAGAGAATACATATGCATCCCAAGTACTATATGCTATATGTAACAAAAAATAAGCAAAAACAATGGTTCAATTTGTTATGGTAACAGTTTTCCTTCTCCTCCTCCAACCTTGTTATTTTAGCTAATGCTATATAATCATATTCTAATTCATTTTGACTGCACACAATTTTCTTTCCTGGATGTCATCCATCAGTGTTAACTACCCTGGAGTTAAAAGAGCCATGAAACATAGGTTAAACTGAAAGCCAACCCTCCTGTTTTCTACATTCTAATCACACACACCTCTGTGACATTTCCTCATTACAGATGACCTTTCTTTCAAACTCAGAGCTTTGTCTACTGTGTGATATCATTTCCTGCTTCACACACATGGTTGGCACAGCCTGACAAGACGGACATACTAATCCTCAAAATATAGTCAAAACCCCACCTCCAAACCTGATCCTGTCTCTGCCAATAGAATTTACCGACATTAATCAGCCTTGTTGAGGATGTCAGGCCGGCTGTCAATGTGAAGAATGAACAGCGGGGAAAAGAGTGTGTTCAGCAGTGTTGGGCTAAATGACAAAGAGTTTGATGAGGCGTTGTCTTTTTTTGTCCCTGCCATGTTCATCAATGAGTAGGGTAGGTGGGGGGGCGGTATAAGTCTCACTGCATCAGCCTGAATGAGTTGTCAGGGTCAATCAGCCTTGCAAATGGGAAAGGAAGGACACAAGACAAAATGACTGGAAGGGCTAACCAGCTGGAAATGATGGAGAGGGGGAATTTCGTAGTACATGGAGTTAGAGAGGGCGACTTGACAAACAGGAAGTTGAAAACGCAGGCCATAGAAATAGCATCTTTCATCAGTTTTAACACTGCAGTTGATTTTTCTCATTACAGTTTTCTAATCAGCATAATGTGTTTTTATTACGAAACTAGCGAGTGTGGAGGATTGGTGTTAAATGCCTCCCACGTCACATTAAGTTAAAGGATGAAAATGACATCAAGTTCAATATCTTGCGCTGTGTCATGGTTAGCAGCACAGAGAGGGAAAGTGTATTGTTAAGTCCTGTGCTGGTTATTATCCTTTTACAACCAGCTAAGATCGCTTTTACCCTTCCCCCTACCTCCTCCCTGACTCTGTGACTCAGTAGAGGAAGAGGGAAGCCATAGTTACAGCAGCGTTGTCACGTCAGTGTGCCCCGCAAGCATCTCTCTATTCTCTGTCTTTGTGACATCCTCCCATCCTCCTAAGTGACGCTCAGTGCCGGTATCCTGTCCGGAATATTGGGTGAAGGCTTGTGTGTTTATCCATAATCTGCTGTGGTGAACCAGGCAATAACAAACATGAAGGAGATGGGGTCAGTGTTTTAAGGGATGGGCAGTGAAGACGTCTGGCATAAGGAGGAGGCAGGAGGGTAATTGAAAAGATGCCTGCAGGACAACTGGCCTCTTTAGAGTAAAGTACAGCCACAACAAGCAGACTGACATTCAAAAGCACACAGCCATTTGTTCTGTTATTCAGGGCACTGCATTCAGGTTCAAAATGTAGAGCAATATTAAATGTGCATCTTATTTGGCCTCCTTTAAAACACTTTCTTACATCAGTTATTTATAATTTAATTAATAAGAGAATTTTAAAGCTGCAATAACTCAGTATATTTAATCTCTGCCATGCAATTTAGCATCTTTCAGCTCATAGAATTGGTTTTCTGATTGCTCTGATCATTCTTGTTTTCAGTTGAAGCCGTAATCTGTGCTGAGTTTTAATAAAAGCAGCTAAAGAATTAAAATAATTTACCCAATGGAGTTGTTGTAGCTCTGAAACAAAGTTGAAAGAGAATGCATTTTGGACAGTAATATGACACCAAGTGATTGCTAATGTTGCTCTGTGTATTCTGGCTGGATTATTACTGTGGATAATGTATGCTAACATATGAGCTACTTGATCAAATAATATGTCCATTTTTTCAACATGAAAATAGTCTATAGTCCATACTAATGAACCGGTTTGAATTCTTCTGCTTACTTCCACCAAAAACTGCCTTGAGGGAGTTGTGTTCTAATGTCAACTTTGATAACATTTTGCTGGTGAAAGGTCAAGGTCACTGTGACCTCACATTAAAGATATTTGGCCATAACTAAATAAATAATACCTTAATTAAGACAATTTGACACCTATGTCTAATAGAATAGTATGACAAAATGATGATATTTTAGACAAGACAGGGTAACAAATGCAACTTGCGGAGGCATTCAACCGTGAGGGGTTATTTTTTTGTTTAAATATGCTTTTGCAATGTCAAACTATATCGTATATTCTCTATAATAAATGAGGAAAAAAAGTACAAAGTTATGCACTGGTGAAAAAGCACCTATTTTTTAGACACCTTTTTAAATCAATCGCTGATGCACCCACAGAGAGAAGACTGTTTATCTGCAACACTTAACAGATAGATGACCAATGAGAGATATTTGCGGGTAGAATAAGAAGAGGTAATTAGTAGTTGCAGTAGTGGGAAAGAAAGTGGAGAGAGCTTGGGGAACAAGGAAGCCACTCTGCAGGCAGACTGAGGCAAGAAAAACCTTTCATGGCATTTCTAAAGCTGTGCTCAGTCTCAAAAAGTGCAAAGGTGTAAGAAGTCCTCAGGAAAAGGTATCATTTGGGAGCTGAGTGAGAGTGTGTGTGAATGTATCAGCACTATAAATCTACAAAAATGTGTTGTAGCTTGAAAGGGGGAGTCACACTTTCATATGGTCTTTGAGATCCATGAGCAAACAAGACAACAGAAGCTCAGGGATATTTTCTCCCAGTCTCCGAGAACCTTACATACAAATATATCAGGATTTGTATCCTATAAGCATATCCTTTTGATTCAGGGAAGCGGGGCCTTTGTTGTGTTGTTCGGCACGTCAAAGCCACCGGGCTTGTTCGTTTCGACGCTTTGATGAGAGACATCATGTAGTGAGTGCAAACAGATGATTACAATTCTGCACCAGGACATACAGTGTGTCACAGAGGAGAATCTTGAGCTGTTTTCACACTGAGAATGTTATCATGATTAGATTTTGATTGCTCATTTGCTAAATGAGCCGGAACTGCCGTAAATTCTAATGTGTTCGCACTCGTATCTGCTGAAATTGTGCGTTCCTGCGGACCTGTTTGCAATCGGCCCCATGCCCTCAATCACTTTCATCTCCATCCTACCATTGCATTGTTCATTTTTTGGTTTCAGCAGCGGAGAGTTCAGATTTCAAACTGCAACACAGACAGCATTCTAATGTGCTGTAACAGAAAAGTAGTGGTAGTCTATTTACCACAGAAAGCTTTATTCGTCTCTATCTTCTTCGCTCTTTTATTCGTTGAACAAGTTCAGTTGTTAGCTGTCAAAGGTCGGCTGTTTGAATTGATTCTGTCTGCCTCCGAAAACCTTGCTTTTTACCCAACTGGACATACAACTACCCATGTCTTGGCACCAGCTCAGGTCCAAAAGTAGTATATTACTGCCTGGAGACTCCAGTGTGCTGTGTGTTAAGACAGGGATCAGATTGTGCCTACAGTTTCACTATTGCTGAAGTGAAATTGTACAAAACCCTGATTTGCGTGGTGCCACTTTGAGTTCAAAATAATGAGATTTACATACTGTTTGCACATGTAAGGTAAATATAAGCAGAATTATTTTGAGTAGTGCATTTCCGTGCCTGAATGCCTTGTGTTTCCCATCAGTCATTCTGTTAATGCCGCTCGTGTCAGTACAGCCAGCTGTGAAGGAACGCCATTATTAGACTATGGAAATGAAGTGTTTGAGCTCCGACGCAGTGGAATGATTTCTCTTTCCAACCATGTGAAACATAACTTTAACACCTTTCTTTCTTCATTTATTTCAGGTGTACCAGTACATGCATGAAACCATCACAGTGAATGGCTGCCCAGAGTACCAGGCGCGGGCCACAGCTAAGGTAAGAGCTGCTTTGGAGATCTCTACATCAACATCTATGATTTATAATAAAAACATAAAATATGAGTGTAACCAATGGGTGGTGAATTATCTGTTAATCACATCGCCCAGTGATATCATTCTCATCTTTTCTTTTGGCCAAAGCAGAATGAAATCAGCAAAGTATATCAACTTTGCTAATGGCCATCATTAAGAGTGTGTGTTTAATTAGGCAAGAACACATGAGAGTGCCAATGTTGTTGAAAAGGCGGAGTATCACAGCGCTAAAGCTTTGCCTAAGGTTGTTTTTGATGATATACCGCACACAGAAACATTTACTACATAGTATTAGAGTTAAGCTTTAGTTTGTTTGCAGGGATGTCATGCTTTACTGCGTATTCAAAACATTAAAATGCCAAGTTCTAATTTCAATAAAAACTAGACTTGTTATCACTCTGAATGAATCAAAGGTGAACATCTGGTCAGACACTGTGGAGGATTCTCTCTAGGTCGTCCTCAGACGAGCCCTCCATCGTCACTTCCAGTCATCCCGGTTCTCCATACATCTGGCCAGTTCATTGGTACTTTGTGCTCCTACGTCATTCTTGAATACGTCCACGTATGTTTGTGCGGGACGTCCTCGTGACCGATGCCCGTGTGTTGGTTCCAACAGCACCAATTTGCCGGCTGGCAGCTCTTGATGCATTTGGCAATGAGGATTACATGTCAAAAAGTCAAGAAGACTGTGTGACCTGCACATTTAAGGGCATATTTAGGAGTGTGACATGACATAGTCTAAAAGCTGTGGGTTTATTCAACATATTAATCCAGGCAAACGTACATTGATCCAGGGAAATAGATTCATGAGATCATACAACTATTTGAAACATTTCCTTCGTGTGATATACTGTAGTAAGAGGATTTGAAACTGAGAAACCTAGGACCCTAAGCTTCCATTTTAGGTTGTGAGTTCAAAATTAGCATGCCAAATCTGGAAATTGGATTTACAAAAACTGGTCTTGTTCAGATTATCCAAACCAGGATAACCACATTTCATGTTGTCAGAGCACTGCCCATTTGTGTCATTTGTATTATTTGTTTTTTATGAAACGGAGCAGCCAAGATGTTTTGAATCCAGGAATGCCCTTATCGTATCCCATAGTATATTATCTGGCTTAACCCAATATAACAGGGAGGAGGCAGCTTCTTCCATACTTAAGAGGTTCAGAAAGTCCTCCAGCCATCTGTTTAAATTGAAGCAGTTGGGCTTTCTGACTTTCCAGTTCATTAGGACGAGGCGTTTAGTTGAGAGGCATACTAGGGCTACGAGTTTTATTGCCAATTTAGATTTGATGCCATTGGGCAGAGATCCCAGCAAGCATGAAGCTGGACTTCAGCATATCTGTATTCAGGAACTCAGCGAGTGTGTCTCCAGCTAGTTCTGCTAAAGTAGCGGCTCCGAAAAAAGACAGGCTTGAACCTAGACACCGAGTCACAAAAAGGCAGGGAAGATGAAGCTTTATGTTTACTAAAAATCATCAAAGCGAGGGTCAGGATCAGGCAGGCAGAGTAACACGTGAGATGAACTACGCAGATGCACAATAGACAGTAAAAACAAGGTCACACACTCTCTATCAAACTTAAATTGATTATTTTATTCAGGCTGCACTCAGAATATTTCGGTTTATATAAAGTTTCTGTCTGTTTTCAGTTCTTTAGTTGGAAAAGTAACCAGACTCACAATGTCAGACAAACTTGTAATCAACACTGGCATCAAAAGGGAGACATATTACAGGATGTGCTTGGAATTCAACTTCTTGAACATTTCTCTTTCGATATGAATCGACTAGGATTTCAAGCTCTTCATCCTTCTTTCAACTGTCTTCAGTGACGACAAGTCTTTGATTTGAGCTGTGAATATTTCTTTCATTCCAGAAAATATTGACCCTGATTTATCTGATTATCAGATCTTTATTCTGCGTTAGGCACAGTTTTTTTGGTAGAAACATTGACGTCACTTGAAATCATGTTACACAACCTGGATAAAAAAGCACTAAACTAATACAATGATAGGAACTCACTTTATCAAACTAATCGCCACATTTTGTCGGTAATTAACGTTTTTAGTGTACAGTCTAATCTGTCTAAATTCACAATCACAATTCACTGCTTCTATGAGGTCTTTTTAGATCGTATCTGCTCATCAATTTAAATGACAAGATGTTCATAATTGAATAGGCTCGTTGTTTTTTCATGTATTTCCTTCTTCCGCTCAACTATTTAATATTTCAGGCGTACAGGTTTTTCATTGTCTGCTGCTTAGAAAACATTACAGCCGTGTCACAGGGGAAGGACAAAATCAGAACCGAGACATTTCCTGATGCAGTGTGAGTGGAATAAGCAACATCTGGTACACAAAAGAGACACTTGAGCAGCACTTGTAATCTGCACCTTGCCTTTTAAGAGAGGAAACAAAGCGGCATGGCTTTTCTGATTTCATGTGTGAGGATGAGATGTGGAGAGCAGAATAGATGAGAGCGCCTCTCCGTCCTTCAGTTGTTCAACGTCCAGCTGTGTCCACTCCTCTTCACCACATCACAGTACTGAGTGAGTGGGAGGGTGGAGGATATGATGAGGGCTTTATTCTCTTTTGTTGCCTACTCCAACTCTCTGCCTCAAGTATGATCATGCAAGGTATGGTAACTCACAATCAACACCTGGTTTGAGTTTCAATGTATTGGGGATCACACTTTGATTTTCTTGAGAACTTTTCCAACTTTCATCAGAATGTGAGATGCTTCAGGAGAAAACAGGTGAAAACTGTTTTTTATGCACAGGTCCTTTTTAACAGTTTGGGCTCTACTCTGCTTCCATACATGTCTTCATTCAGACAAGTGGAAAAAAAACAAATATATGTTTGTGTCTTGAGATCTGTACTTAATTTACCAAAAGTGAGCATTATAATGCCTCATTTCATAAAACTAGCAATAGAAAAATGTTTCGCCTCTATGTAAGTCAATTTATCTGGAATTGTTTGATAGGTATATCTGTACGTCAGTTCACTTTTTCCCCCTTTTCATATTTTGCTAAGTGTTTGGAATTTTGCAATACATACTGTGTCTTTAAAGGCAGTTTTCTTCAAAAATATATTTAGTTCTCATACTCCAGAAATGTAGAAGCACTTACATACACGTTCCAGTTGTATTCCTCTGACTATACTTTGAAGGTTTTTACATTTATTATTTATAGCCTGATTTATATCTTGGCAACATGGCAAAAAATATATATATTTATGACTGTTCACAGTATTTAATGATTTATAGAGTGATACAAGGAGAAAATTCCCTCTTTGAAAACACTTGACTCTTAAAGTAAAAAAAAAAGAAACATTGAACTTGGCTTTTTTCTTTTCTGTTACTGTAAGCAAATCTTATTAAATAAGATAATGCCCCATTTGCGTAGCCAACATGAAAAAATCAGAAATCTTGTAATACAAAAGATTATTGTCTTTGTAAGAAATCAAGAAGTAACCTCTTTTAAATGTGTCAAGATATTTCACCCTACAAAGAAAATATGGTGGTTATGCAGAGCCGGAAGCAATCATGAAGTCAGGATTTAAGCGGCTTTAAAACTCCCTCCTACTTTCCTCTTCTTTGCCCCAAACTCTGAGTTCCTGCTCTTAAATCTGTATTACAATTTCATATCAACAGGCATTAAAACACACAGCTAATGAGCTGAGCTGGCTTAGCTATGCAGACACTCAATATTTAGAGCACTTGAAATGTGTTTTACTTTCTTGTGAGAGAGAGTAATTGATTAGGAAGGCTAGAGTGCCAATTGCAGTCAATCAGTATCAAATATATAGTCTCAAATGATACAAAAAAAAGATGGTAGCAATGGTACCGAAACAACAAAGTAAACACAAAAGCAATAATGATGAAATGTGTGAAATATGCTGACACTTCTGCTCCTCTGTCTGGAGTTTAGTTAGAGACAATACATCTCCTGAAAGTTTAGATTTGTGTTTCACCTGAACAACTCGGTTCTCTTTGATTGCTTGATTAATTTAATCTATTTGGCCTCTATTTCCTGGCTCAATGCCCTTATTACTGATCTTAATGCAGACAGGGACTATCGGGGCTGTATGGGCTTCAGAGAAAAACGATGAGAGCCGATGATCAAGTGTCTTTACAGCGTTGGCAAGAACATCTCACCTAGCAAGCCTTTCATTTGAAATGCTGTCTGAGTTTGAGAGGCGTCGGCCGTCTGCGAGATTGTTTTTTCATTCGCAGAAACCCAGATAAATCGGTGAAGGTCGATGTGCGAAGTGGCGGTATTCATGTTGAGGAGCTTCCTTTTAGCTTCACAATGCGACACAGAGGAAGAGAAGAAGAAGGACAGACAGAGAAAATGGAGGGAGAGAGGAAGTTTGTGGAGTACAACAAGCAGATTAAAACTGGAAGCGGGAGAGGAGAAAGAAATGGGCAAAACAGTTGGAACACAAATGAATGTGGATTTGAATATGGAAGAAGTGGAAGTGCTGCCTGAAGGGAACGTCAAAGACCTTAAAGATACTTGCCTGCTGCTGAGAAATTTGGATACACATCTGCAAAAGATTCTGACTCCCTTTCACTTTTTTAACCTCCTTTTTTTGATCTACCTCACAAATCATAGATGATGCCGACTTGACAGCTAGGCCCCTGTGGCAATGCAGCTGGATCAGTGGGCAGGGGGCGTCTTCTTCTCTGTTCGTCTGCCATTAGCTTTCCCAGACTCGGTTAACAAGCTCCTGGCTGCTTTGCTCAGAGCAAACGAGGAGCATGGAGCTCAGGGTTCAAAGAATCCCCTCAGCCTGCGAGCGACACCCACCAGCTGGTGGGGAGACAGAGGGGGAAAGTCGTCTGGCAGTTCCTCCATTGTGAACTTGGATGTGTTAATCCGTGCGCTTAGAAAGCCAGAAAACTTCTCATGTGGAGACTAAACCCCCAGCCCTGAATAAATCCTAATGCTTTGTTATAGCTTTCCTCAGTGAATTGAGAAGGTGCAGCAGAGGTTCACAAACCCACCTTCACCATCAATTTCTGGTAGTTTTGAATAGGTGTCCTCAGTGGCGGCTGGTGGAAAATATTTTTGGTGGGGCTGTTGATATAGTGAGTAAAAAAAAATGTTTTGGGAGAAATTACCCCTTAAATTAGGACTTCTGGTGATGTAATGACGCGTTTCCAGTGCAGCGCGGAGCTCGCTTTAATGCTGCGTTCAGACCGGACGCGATGCGAATATTCGCTTCGCTCTAGTCGCTCGAGTTTCACCGCGGCTGCCAGCTGTGTTTACTCGCATCATTCAAACAAGACGCGCTCGGGAGCTACAACTACAACAAAATGAACATATTTTACCGTGATTAAATTGTAATACACGTTTCTAAATGATGCCGACGTAACAACATACTGATACCGGTTAGTAAAACCATGAATTAATGCTTTGACAAGTCTGCAGACAGACGGCAGGCGAAAAACCTTTTAGAATGCTTGTTTTCTGAATGGAGATTGGGTCGACCAGGCTAAGCTAACGTTGTATATGCTCACTCCACACTCATAACAACGGCCTACAGACATAAATAAACCAGCGACTGTATTCGCCATGACACAGACAGTGCCGAGCCGTGCAGGGCCCGTTTTTGGTTGCGTTTCCACTTGGCCTAGTACCGGCTAGCGGGTCCTAATTCACAGTTTTTCTGGCCCCATACAATCGTGGTTCTAGGACCAGGAACAACCAGGCTGAGTCGGGCTGAGTATGCTAAACGAGAGAGAGAATCGCTGGCAAGGGGGCTACAACTACAACAAGATGAACATATTTTACCGTGATTTAATTGTAATACACGTTTCAAAATGATGCCGAATTAACAACATACTGATACCAGTTAGTAAAAACCATGAATTAATGCTTTGACAAGTCTGCAGAAAGACGGCAGGCGAAAAACCCTTTTAAAATGCGTGTTTTCTAAATGGAGCTTGGCTAAGCTAACGTTATATATGCTCCGACCGTCCACACTCACAACAACGTCCTATACAGACATAAATAAACCAGCGACTGTATTCTCCATGACACAGACAGTCTGTGGTTTGTACTTGTTTAACTTTTGTCTAGTTTCTGAACAGATCGTATCTGTCCCCGGCTGTTTGAAGAGCAAGCATGGGAAACAAAAGACAGCATTTACCTGTTTGCATCCAGCTAGCCATGCCTTTCTGGTGTACCAGCTACGTGAGAAGCCTCGTTGATACGTTTTGTCTTTTTCACGAGCTTGCTGCGATATATACAAATCGGGTTGGTCCGGTCCAAGGTCTTTAAGCAACAGTTTATCTCCCAAACTTCTCCTTTCGAAAGGATTGGAGATTAGCTCTTGAACGGAATTGGGTGTGGACCGAGGTCCGGCGACTCCACCTGCACACGAAGCCATTCTCATCCAACTACTGCGTCACCTTGGTCACTCACGAGTCTAAAAAACAACTCACGTCAACTCACGTCAACGCACGTAAGCAACGTGGGCGCCAACGTGAGCGCCCTCGTGACCAAAATATTTGACGCCGCTGATTGGCTGAAATTATGTTTCGGCGGCATAGTTTACTATTGAGACTTTTGCAACGTGCTGGTTGCTGCTGTTTGGCTCGGGGGCTCCTTGCACGGTGCCCGGTAATGATAAACTAATGCCACGGGCAAGGCCAGGCAGGAAACATGTGACTTATCAGTAACTTTAGACATCGTAACACAATTTTAAACGAGATTTTATTGTAGATTATACATTTTACTGATACCAATTGTATGATATTTACCTTGTTCATTAAAAATAAAAATAAATTAAAAAAATTAATTTTTTTTTTTTTATTTAATTTTTTTTTTTATATATATTTTTGTATGTGGGAAGAGGTGGGGCGGCGACCCTAGCGCCCCTATGGGCTGGCCGCCACTGGGTGTCCTCCTTATCACGCATTCTGAGTGTAATAAAGACACCATTAGGATGTTCATTTTCTTTACTTCCCAACAAGCTCTACAAATGAAATGACAGATTACACTGTATAATGTCTCCAAATAAATATATAAGTACAGGTATTTTTCTTGGTTTTTGGATAATTGGCAGTAACAAGAAGTCCCATCTTGCTTCTCTTCCTTCAGGCAACAGTCGCAGCCTTCGCAGCCAGTGAAGGTCATTCCCACCCGCGGGTGGTGGAGCTACCGAAGACGGAGGAAGGGCTGGGCTTCAACGTGATGGGTGGCAAAGAGCAGAACTCACCCATCTACATCTCCAGGATCATCCCCGGAGGAGTGGCTGAGAGGCACGGCGGGCTAAAGCGAGGGGATCAGCTCCTCTCCGTCAATGGAGTGGTAGGTGAAAGCTCTGATGGGATGTATTGATTGATTGATTTACAGTACCAGTCAGAAGTTTGGACACACCTTCTCATTCAAAGGTTTTTATTTATTTTGATTAGTTTCTACATACTCTTGAAGCAGACTGAGAGAAGCCAAGAGTGTGCAAAGCTGTCATCAAGGCAAAAGGGGGCTACTTTGAAGAATATAAAATAAAAATCATATTCTGGATTTTTTAACACTTTTTTGTTTGCTAGATAATTCCATATGTGTTCTTTCATAGTTTTGATGTCTTCAGTATTAATCTACAAAGTAGAAACCAATTAAAAAATAAACACAAAACATTGAATGAGAAGGTGTGTCCAACTGGTACTGTAAGCTAGCTGCCGAAAAGATACATCCTAAACTAAAATACTTTTTTGAAGCTTCTCGCAAAATGTTGCAATGATTCATTTCCCAGTTATATATGCAGGTTAAGAGTCAGGAGAGCTTTTGTGATCAAAGTGCTTCCAATGTTGAGCAAAAACCTGCTAGAAAAACTTGAATAAAACAGCTTGTACTGTAAGCTTGAGTTTGCAAGGAGGTACAAACTGAGGAAATGCTTTGTTAGACTACTATTTCCAAGACTATATTGAAATTGTCTGCCTCTCAAATCCCCCCTTCTGTAAAACCCCCGTAGAGTGTGGAGGGCGAGCACCACGAGAAAGCGGTGGAGTTGCTGAAGGCGGCCAAGGACAGTGTGAAGCTGGTGGTCCGCTACACCCCCAAAGTGCTGGAGGAGATGGAGGCCCGCTTTGAGAAGCTCCGTACAGCCCGGCGACGCCAGCAGCAGCAGATCCTCATGCAGCAGCAGCAGAACGTGGCCTCGCAGCAGAACCACATGTCGTAGGTGAGGCGCTTCATTGCTTTAAGGGTGAGGGGTGGGAGGGGGGGGGGGGGGAGAGACACGAGACACCAGAAACACAAGGTAAGGACAAGGACTATGGGAAGTAATAGCCTGACACATGTTTTAAAAGGTAGGGACACATTCTGTAAAATGTTGAGAATTAGATGACATGCCAGGGAGGAAATGCTAATTATGAAGCTAAAGTCAACAGGTGGTTAGCTTAGCCTAGCATAAAGACTGGAAGCAGAGGAAACGGGATAGCTCTGTTCAAATAGAAAGGTGGGTTTTGCCATGAAATAGTTACAGCAAGGAAATCCCTTTTAAATCCATTCAAAAACAAAAGTGTGCTCAGTGAGATTTTGAGTTTGTTGCTAGTCTTGTGGCTGTTTCAGTTTCAAGGTGCCCCAGACTTTTCCTGTCAGAAAATCCTACAGGCAGAGACATTAGCGTATATAAATAAATATAATTAAAGATTCAAGGCTTTTATTGTCATTTCTACATTGCTACAGTGTAGTTATGACGATGAAAATCTTAGGTCACAGGCAGGGGCGCCGCCAGGGATTTTGGGCCACATGAAAAGATAGCACATTGGTTACTTACATTTTTTTTTCTTAATGGTCTAAAATTGTTTGGGCTCCTGTCAGTCACGGGCCCTTAGAATCGTCCTAACTTTTCACCCCCTTATGGCGCCCCTGGTCACAGGCTCCTCCAACAGTGCAACACAATAAAACAAATAACATAGTGCAAGTAAGTAAAATAAAATATAGTAGAAATAGTGCAGAATAGAATATATATATAATATATCTCCCCTGAAACCATACTTTTTATAACCCATTGTTTTAGATGTATTTACTTCATTCCTCAAAAAATGTACCTTACACTTTTTTCACGAGTGTTGTGGAAAGTCTCAGAAGTAATACATTTGTCCAGGATACAGCAGGGGAACATAGAAGGAGTGCAGAAATGAAATGGAAGCAGAGTTTTTCTTTAGTGCCTTGCTATGCTTTGCCATGCAGCGACTTTTATTGTTTTTTGTGCAGGTAGCACACATTTACATCCTGGTGCGAGGCCCAAAACCTCAGTGGTATATTTTGCAAACTCAGCAGCCGGCATGCTTTGTGCTAACTTTACTGCCTCTGCTGTGTTTTGCCAGTGTTTCTGTTGTAAAGGCTGTAAATGATTCAAGCTTGAACCGATTACATCTGTGGCTCATGCTCTGCAGGTACGGCCTGCAATGCTACTTCAGTGCTTCTACAGCCTGATGGAGGCATACCTCTTCTTGAAACAACATTTTTACAGTCCAAATTTAGAACAAAGCTTTGAACTGCCAGTCAAAGTGAAGTCTCGCTGTGTGAAAATAGTACAACTAAAAAGCAAGGAGAGACTTTTAACACACCAATGACACCATTAAGCCAAATCAAATCATGCTACCCCTAATTCTGCCCAGGCTTCTCGAATGATACGTTTCCCTTATGTATTTGAGGCGGGCATGTGTCCAAGATCTCTGTGTTACAGTCCGTTTGATGCCAAATCCCCCTAAGCATATCTCTTGTCTTGCACTTGGCACGGTACAGCTTGGGAAGGTATTTGGGAGCTTGTAACTGTGTGTTATGTTGGAGGTACAGGCAGGGAACCGAGCAGGGATCATGTTTTATCAACGGCGGCAATGCTGACCGCAGAAATTTGCTTTGGCGGCCAAGAGGCTGCTGACCAAGTGACACGCACAAGCGAACAAGAATGCAACATAAGCCGCCGGTTCGCCTGGTATTCATCTGTCTATGTCACTGTGTCTCTTGAGTGTGGCTTTGTGTCCACCACACACAGAGACAGATGATAAGACCCTAGAAAATGTATCACCCCATTTTAATTTAGAGCCTGTGTAGAGTGTATAACAAGGTTTCAAGGTTTTTTATTTGTCATGGCTATGATGTTGAAAATCTTGCAGTGCAACACAATAAAACAGATAAACAGAAAATAGTGCAAGTAAATAGTAAATACAAAAAGAAAAATAGTTTTAAAAAAAAAGTGAAATAGTGAAAATAGTGCAATACTCGTACTCCTATAAGTTATTGTATTGTGATTCACATGGATGTCTTTCAGCAATTTATTGCAAGCCACCAGCATACCCTCCCTATAATTGCAGTAAAACAACCCACTCACAAGGTCTCTCTTCATAAATGCTCCGTGTGACTGTGTAACAGACTCACTAAATGCCCCATAGGCAACATTGTTTCTCCCCACAGCAGGCCTGACACACACGCCTCAAAAAATCTCTTCTAATCACCAGATTTTTCATTAGAACTTATCAAACCTTGGCGTAAAAGATCTTCACTTTACACTCGTTTAAAATATATTTACATCCCATAAATAAAGCTAATCAATAACAGAAAAGAGGAAGTAAACCTACAGGCACAAGCACACATACAGATTATTAAATAAATGGAATTCAATACTTCATATTGAAAAAGACAAGGTTCCCTCACAAAGGAAAGAGTTGAATTGTACCTGGAAAAATGTTCTCCCATAAAAAACATATTGGAGTGTAAGAAAGAAGGAAGTACCCCATCAGATGTACCCTAAAAACAAATGTCTGTCATCTCTATATAGTGAACTCTGTCTTTGAATTAAGGACACATACAGTTGTTATGTTTAAAGCAAGGGAGTTGTAGGAAGGGAAGCTTTGAAGCTGGTTTGACAATCAAACAATAATTAAAAGCTAGAATAATGTCCTTAGGCAGTACAGAATTAACTTATTAAGTCTCAAGAGCTCTCAGCTTGTTTCTCTTTTGGACTGATCTGCAGGTTGTTCCAGAAGAAGAAGTGAAGGAGAGCGTAAAAGGTGGCCTTCAAAGACCATCTGTTTGCGTTGAGGATCCCAAAGGAATCTCTCCGTCGTGGAGGAAACCAACACGTAGAAGAGTCTTTGACTTCCTCCTCCCTTCCAGTGTACCACCGGTTACTGAGCAAAAAACAAAGAGAGCCCTTTGTCCTGAAATTGGTGCTTTGAAAAACAAGTATGAGGGAGGCTAGCACTGAAAGTTAACTTTGTACTCCCTTTTATAAGTTGTTCTCCCTGGTGGTGAGTCTTACTGAAACTCCCTTTTCTTGTGTTTGTTGTTTTGTTTACAGTCATCCACTTTTGATTGCTTACCGACATCCATTACACCGTGGCACCTTTTGCCATTTTGCAATAGATATTATTTGTACAGTGGTGTTTCTATTGATTCTTCAACTGGTGCTCGTGTCTCTGTTTGAATGACCATCGGTTTCTTTCTTTCTGTCAAACTTGTCCTGTTTTGGATAAATGTGAACTCTTTTTTACCTTCTATATTGTAGCAGGAACGATTTTCTATCTTGTAGGTTTAGCAATAACACACATTTTTCTGTTTTTACATTTCACCACTAAATTCACAATTGGATACACGCATATATACAGAGTTTATGGGATAGGCGCATATGTAAGTCATTGTAAAGCCAACTGGGTCTTATGAACTGTAAGGCAGCTTCTGTGTCCAAATATATCCTCTGTGCCATTTAAAGAGATTATTGATTTACAGGTGGCATGAATAATTAATGTGAAATAACTGCGATTATTAACAGACTTTGTAAGCTACACCCAACTCAGATGTATCTATAAAATATATGAGGTTCAAATCAATCCTTAGAAATGTTAACCGTGTCCTGTTCCCGACAGAAAAACAGAATGTCACCCGTTTTCATTTGTGGGAATTAAATCAAAATAATTGTTCAGACCTGTCTATTTTATAGTTTATGAGATCAGAGATGTATTGCTCCTTTTAAATATTATAATATCACAGATTTAACATAAAGGTTTATTGTTCCTTTTAAATATTATGTATTTTTTCTGAGACGTGCAGAATATTATTTAAAGTCTATTCCTTGTATATCAGCTCAACATTAGCACATGTAGATCTGCTCCATGCGTTTCTGTTCTGACAATCATTTTTGAGAAGACAGAGTAGAATGTTTCCCTTTCTGTTTTCCTCCGTATCTGTCCGGTAAATCTGTTTTCAAAAACTAGAATTCAATTTGTAGTCTGCCACGTTTGTGTTTGCTTTCTCCACGTTGGTGCTTTTGTGTCCGTTGTTGTTTCTTACACGTCTTGTTTTTGATGTTTTTTTCTTAATATTCTGTAGGTGGCCGATTTCTTTGTTTGTTCAACCATGTAGACTCTAATCAATGTTTCTTCTTCTATTAACCTTAAACAAAATCTAAAACACATAATGTCCTGTATTCCAGATGATATTCCCCATGCTGTATGATGAGAACAGTGGATGAAAAAGCTGCCATGAATTTGCATTTGTTGAACATTTAGCTGATTGTTATTGAGAGAAAGTGACTATTTTCATCTTTAATATTTTCTATAATTTATCTAATTGCACAATTCCAGCAGAGCAAAACCATTCTACATGCATAATATCTGCCACATTGATATATCCTATATAGCCTGTCAACACTAAGGTCACCTAATGCCAACGTTATTGTATTAGGTGACCTCTAGGTTCAGGTTGTATAGGACATTCACTCACTATCAACATCTTAATACAACAGACTCCTTTTTCTATCTTAGATCACTGGTACTCTTTCTTAATTGACTTACATTTTTGAAGCTGATGGTCCTGTACTGTACGTAAAGATAAAAAAGACAACCAACTGTTGATATGCAATTGTTATACATACTATATTTGTATAAATAAATCTATGTGCTTGTGTACAGTGAATTCTTCGTCGAGCCTTTATTCATGTCACATACTACATCTTAATGGTATCATTAAGTTAGACAAGAAACCTTTATTAATCCCTGTGTAGGGAAACACAGGTCGTAGCAGCGAGTAAGAGTGAAACCTGGGATAGTACAGATAAGAGTTCACGTAGGGATTATACGAATGAAAACGAATTATGAACAAAAATACCAACATAAGATACGGGGAATCACTGAGTAATTTACATAAATACATATAAGTGAGGATAATTATGAATAAAATATGTGCATGTCTTATGTCTATGTGCAATTGCAAGTACATACAGTAGTATTCAGTTACTTTGATTTTGCATTAAACTGCTTAAAATTACTACTGTTAATATTCGGCATACTTGCTTGCAATTTTAGTTTTATGTTCTAATACGTTAATAGTCGTCAAATTTGGAAAAAAGACTGCAATCTTCCCATAAAAACCTCACTCTCCTGTCTTTAATTGCCAGACGTCTGAACTCCAAGCCCCATATTTTGGCATAAATGTAGAAGCATGAAGCATCATTAAGTTACTAATTTGTCAAAATAATTGTTGAGGTGTTTATTTGTGGTGACCACAACCAAATGCTTGTCTGTGATTGCTTTCTAGTGCCGCTGCTATAGGTGAAGTGGTTAAACTTGGGGCTCTGAAATGTCCCTCTGAAGACTCCTCCAGGTTTGTAGCTCTGGAACAGAAAGCCAATGGCCTTTTGTTAGCTCACTACAAAGAGTAGACAGTGAAACTAATAAAGAGACTCTTGTAAATGGGAGGTATTCAAGTCAAACAGTGACAGTACACACAAAGGAGAGCTGTTTCTTCCGTGGCAAAGTGTCGCTACACAGTGTTATGTGCAATAAAATCACTATTAGAGCTTTTCTCAAGCAAACAATTCTACAGCAAGTGACCAAAGCCTGAAGTGACACAAATCAAGACTTTAATGTAGGTGACAAATCCCTCACATGGCTGTTAATCTGCAGCAAAGAGGCTGAATGTAACACCTTCTCAGGATCACATGACCACACAACTTAAATTCTTATTTCTTATCATAAGGAAAGGTTCTGTTCAAAGATACTGGAGTTAAACCACAAATGATAATAAGAAATATGCATATCATCGGCTGCATCTGTGCAGTAAGTAACACTTTCAAAGATATAAATGGTGTGAACATAGTTTTGACCCGCCTTCTTGATCTTCTTTGTAATGCTTAAAATACACTCGGAAATATCGCAGAGAAATTGTGTGTTGTTAACACTTCCAACTTTTCCAAGGCACTAACAGCCAGCCATTCCTCTCAGACTACACTTTAATAATTTCTTCTTGGCTCTTGACATGACAACACTATTTCAACTCCTCAAAAGGTTGGGAAAAAAATATCTACATGGTTAAAATATGCAGGAATTTCTTGCCCATAAGTATTCCTTGAGAAAGAAAATGTGAATTGTTTTCTTCTTTTAAGGCTAATCAATCTAGGAACAAAATATGGCATATGTAATTAAACTAGAGGGCTTGTGTGGTTAAAAAGGGGAAAAAATGTACTTGAACACAATGGGAGGATGAAGATTAATTTGCAAAACCAAATATTGGCATTTCAATAGTTCTACGTTATTTCCACAACAGTCATGCTGTTTACTGACCTTTGACCTTCCTGCACTCTAACACGTTGGCTAAATTCACGCAGGATGTCAGGAAGCAAAACAAATTCCTTTTCCCACCTGTATGGATTAAACGCTCAAAATGCCTTAAGCCAAATGAATCAACACTCAAAGCCGTAAAAGCATCAATATATGAGATTCAATAGAGATTTGGGTGGTAACACTTCAGAAGTTTTACTACATTATAACATCTCTTTTCTATCTTTGCATGTCTTTACTCAGATGAACAACATCACAGATTTTGCCAGAGGGCAGATTCAATTCTCTAAAGAGCCCAGTTAAACATTCATTATGAGATTAACTTTCCCTTCAAATATGAAGAGATGAATTAATAAATACAGACAAGAGTTATCATTTAGAGACTATAGTTACCTCATGCTTTAAATCTGTACTTCGTTGTATTGATTACATTACATTTGATCACAGAGCTTAAATTATGTGTTATTGTAGGAAATACAGAAAACACTTCCCCCTTGTGGTCTTACTGAGTACTACAGGCATGGCCTTTTGAGTCATGCTGTCCAGTCCAAGAGTCAGTGTATTCATTTGTGTCCATTCTGACTCCAGATACAAATCCAGCTTATTAAATAATGAAAATCAGATAAAAAATGTCTTTCTGTATATTACATTCTTCCTGATTCCATGTTTGACCCTCGTGGAAATTCGTGCTTTGTTTTTCTGGTGACACTAGACTCAGTGAGTGACGCGATTCATGAATCACAACCAGAGTTGTAGCCATGGAAAATTACATCAGTGACATTTGGAGGGTCGTACGCAGCCGTGATGTAGGCTGAAATACAAGCTGCTGAAGGAATGTTCACAATGTTTCACAGAACTGAAGCACAGAGACTCTGAGCAGAGCTTTACTCTGAACTCCTCTCCGCTGGAACAATAACAAAGTGTTGTTGGATAGATGGATGTTAATGTGGAACAAATGTAATCTGTATTATGTGTTGTCTTTGAATGGACATTATTTCAGACTCATGTTTGAAGGTGTCTTGTGAAAATGTCTTTTGATTTGCCTTCATCAGCATTTCAAACTAAAATAAAGAACATAATGCTTATAAGCAGAGCAGAACTATGACAAGCTGCGATAAGAGAGGTTTAAGTAGATCATTTCTACGTATTTGTAATAAAAAAAGACACATTGGAGCAAGCAGGAAGACATTATAAAAGAGGAAATTTGATTAAGGGAGTACAGAATGTAATAAAAACAAATGCAACAAATATTGGTTTTCTGTGGAAAGTTTGAACAACTATATTGCATTTCACAGGCTGTATTAAAAAATATAACAATGCTTACTTGGCATGGTCAAAGTCATGATGCAGTGTGACACACACCCTCCCCCTCAACTACTTAGAGGCCATTTGTTCCTTACTCTGGTGTTGATGGTATAATCTAAGGTGTTAATGATGACTTGCATTTGGAAGGAAAGAACAAACAGGTACACAAAGTGTTTCCTCCCCCTAAACACACTCCCAGCAGTAACAATTACAGAGAGATGGTCAAATGTGAAGAAGACAAGTGTGTTTTACACTTTGAAACTGCATTTTTTTTCCATACATTGTTTGTATGTTTTGTTTCAATCCTTGCTGTGGTTCAACATTTAAATACAAAAATATATAAAATACCGTTTTGGACTGCTGTACTCATCATACGCAAATGTGTCCAAGGATTCATAGTATAACTTCTACCAGTTTCTGTGAGATCTCCACACCTTGTGAACTGGACCCGTCACATGATGGAGAACTTGACATTTTATATTAAAAGAGACCGTTTTTGGCTCTAGAATATGCTAATGAATAATTAAGCTATTGTTTTGAAAGCAGATAATGCATCTTTCAACTGTTTTGGCCCACTATACTATTAGTAATGAGTGCAATAATGATGGAAACTTCTATAATTATTAGATAATGTGTTTCCAATGTGTAATTTCATTAAAAAACAATCTACTCCACAGTGGTAGTCACCAGTTGTGGTGGGTGTTTCCATGTCAATTACTGCTTTATTGTATTGCTATTTAACTATATTTTATTACGGTGTCCTTAAAGATTTCTTGTTTTATATTTTATGTATGCACCACGACATCAAGTCAAATTCCTCGTATGTGTGAACCTACCTGGCAATAAGCCTGTTTCTGTTTCTGATAATTGTTACAAAGAAACAGAAGAAGAGGAATTTAAAAAATACAAATCGTACAAAGGTTTATATAAAACAGTAGAAAGATTTAATGTTCACGACAACATGGAAAGAAAGACATTAAAATTGCTTAAATACCACTTCATGTTGGAATAATACAACATTACATTAACTGTCATAATTAAATATGTGTCACTGGGTATAATAGCATGTATAGATTAAATGGGCATTTACAATACATATTTACAATCTCATGTACAAATAAAAGCTGCTTGCCGCAGGTCTTCAGGTTCAGCTGAGTGTCCTTCAGATTTGCACAGAACAAAAGTTCTTATCTATTATTTCAAATGCAGCTAGTGTTTGGGGAAAGCCTGTGGCAATATATCCACGTCAGAGTTTTCTTCACAGGACGTGGTACACGGGCCTGGACCCGGGGCTCTCCGGCGTGCAGGGCTGCGAGTCGGAGCTGCCCGGAGAGAAGGTGGAGGAGACGTCTCTCTGCAGGTCTCTCTGCAGGTCTCTCTGCAGGTCTCTCTGCCCGTCTCTCTGAACGTCTCTCTGCACGTCTCTCTGAACGTCTCTCTGCACGTCTCTCTGCACGTCTCTCTGTGCCGCGGGGCCACAGCCGGACCCCACCGAGGACAGGCGGTCCACGATGCTGGAGAGACACGCCAGACTGGAGGCCCCGGCTGATTTATCGCCTAAACTATCTGTTAAGAGGAAAACAGAGGACACAAGTTTTAAAAAACAAACCCAAAACATGTTTTTGATTTATAAGTTCTATCATTTTTTGTGTATTTTATAGTATACTTAAACCATGGTGCTTTACGCAAAGTAAAACATGCATTCTAAATAATCTTCCCCTTCCTTATTTATTTGTATATATTTTAATTGTATTTTCACTCATTTATTTATTTACATTTTCTTTTTATGTTTTCCTTTCTTTGCATGTCTTATACAGCAGAATTGGAATGAAAAGGAAACACAGACCAAAGTGTGAACATGTATAATGAGACTGAAACTGAATTGAAAACTAATAAATAAATAAGTAAAAAAATAATAGTAATAATCTAGCATTCAGGAATCAGGTCTTTAAGGCACTATGCTTTCAAGATTTCATGTCGTATTAATTTCAGGAGGCTGTGCGAGTCAAAAGGTCTTACCGTGCTTTGCATACGAATAGCTGTTGCTGTAGTTTGCATTCAGATGCTGCCACAGTGGACTGTTGCTGTCAGCCTGTAAGGAAACAAGGAATATACCCTTGAGTTATTGTTGCAAAAAGAAATGATGCATTATGTTTTCTTAAATATATATAGGGAGTATATATGGAAAAGAAAGAAGTGGGAAAATATGCAAAGACAACCAATGCCCTTCACAATATTCTAGACAGGCTAATAAATCCTGAATTCCAAAGTTATGGGCTTCTTTATTTCACTTCCACCTTAAAGCCGAAGTGGCAGTATGACTCCTTCCTCTGAGCGGCTCTGAGCGTGCCGAATCGATTGTATCAGTGGAAGCAACACCAGTTTGTGCAAGATGACACTTTCTCCTAGTAAATCTGCAGAAAATCCTGGCAGCGGTGCAGAACATGCAGTCAGGATGGAATGCAGAAAAGCGCCCAGGTTTCTTCTGCCAGACTTCAGTAAGGTGGATTTAGCTCGGTTTATTAGGGCTATAAAGTGTCCGGTGGTGGGAAAGCCATTACTCCATCCAGCTTGATAAGTTATTTTGTATTAACTGATACGCTGTCACCTTCAGACTGTCGGAAAGAACAACTAATTCAACCTGACCTTTAATAACAAGTAGAGATAGCTTCTAAGACTGCAGATTTGTATATTAAAGAACTATAGGGGAGTATGACATGCATGAAGAAGCATGGTAATTGAGGTCTTGGGGCAAAACAAGCTTGTTTGATTAATAGGATTCTGAATTGGAAATCCAGGCCTTTTTTGGAAATGAAATACTCTACATGGTAATGAAAAATGGCAACATGGCTTAAACGTAAGTCTCTTTGGCCATCAATAACAAGCTTTTCAGGTGAAGTTTCTACAAGATAAAGTTCTGTCTTGCATGAAGTTGTGGATATGTATTTCCCTGCCTGACATTGGATTGGTTTCAAAGCCGAGACTCTGCACTTCCAGATGTTTGTAAGAAGAGGCTGAACATGTGGTTCTTACCATGCCGTCAGAGCAGCTGGACAGCGGGCTCCCGGGCTCCGAGCTGCTCCCCCCAGGTAGGCCGTAGTAGTTTTCCACCTGCTCGTGTAGCAGCTCCTGCAGGCTCTCGATGTAGTGGATGGCGTTGCGCAGGATCTCCACCTTGGGCAGGCGCTGGCTGGGGTTGGCCGAGGTGCAGCGCCTCAAAGCCTCAAAAGCGTGGTTGACCTTCTTCAGCCGCCGGCGCTCTCGCATGGTCGCGGCTCGTCTGCGGTCCACAAAGTTGGACTTGCGCTTGCAGGCCTTGCAGGCCCACTGCAGGCAGTGTCCCGGCTGGTGAGGGGCCCCGGGGATCCTCACATGCTCATCCTCCTCAGAGCCGTCCAGCTCCATGCCGGGGCCAAACTCCAGGCTGTCTGGAGAGGAAGCTTCGTCGTAGAAGACCTGGGATGGTGAGAAGACGTCCATACTGGCTGAAGAAAGGAGTGTGAGTGGATGGAGATGACCGCAGGAAGGAGGGTAGAGGAGTGGGGTGAGAGAGAGGAGACCTCTGAGTGATATGAGGGGTCTGTTGCCCTGGGCCCCCCTTATATGCCCCCAGGCCACAGCCAAGGGCCCACATTGGCCAGATCTAATTACCATGGCCCAGCCAGAAGGCAGGCTGGGGTTAGCTCAGCTCCCTCCCTGCCCCATCCCCAGCCCACTGCCTGCACCCCCCAGTACCCTGCAGAGTTTCCCACATCTGCACTTAATGGTGTTTTCCTACTCATCACCACTCTCCCCTTCCACCGGCCCAGCAAGGCCACGATGAACACAATGCTCGGGAATGTTTCAGGAGTTTTAAGCACCACATGGTCTTTAAGTGAAGAGCTTCATTTTCGCTTGATTTATCCATAACCGTCCTCCATGCCTCACATCAAGGCTGACGGTGAAAGTGACACTTAGTTATGAAGACGTACATTTTAAAGAGCGTGTTTTGTTTGGTCAAACAGTGCAGAGAAAGAGGGTGAGCACTTGTAGGAGTATGCAGGGCCAATTTTTACGGTGGAGACAACAGCGTTGCAGATGCAGCCCAGCTGCAAAAGAAGGTGTAACATTTCAAGCCCTGTGAATTCACATTACAGTGGTAAGCCCCCTCTAAACACCCCAGCTCATCACTGGAGGTGTTGTGTGAATGAGGCGATCCCTGTTTGCCAAAGCTCATTAAAAACAGTAATTACACAATCGACACCACTGCCCAATTCCCTGCACCATTTTGCCTCAGAGGACCAAATTTCAGCCATTAAAAGTTATTGACACAATTCAGGAG
This sequence comes from Gymnodraco acuticeps, assembly GCF_902827175.1. Lineage (NCBI taxonomy): Eukaryota > Metazoa > Chordata > Actinopteri > Perciformes > Bathydraconidae > Gymnodraco > Gymnodraco acuticeps. Next base: position 1,026,702 of record NW_022990459.1, read on the forward strand.
CTTCAGTTCGGAACAACAGATGGCCATTATGGTGCAAGAGTTTTATTTAAGTAAAGGACAGAGTGTTTAATAAGAAATAAGGAATGGAATGTTTTTTATAGTGCAGAAATTTCAGCCTGATGGTAATTTGTTCCCTTTTTGACAGAATTTAAATAAGCATGATTGAATATTTAACATGTCTGCAGTGCAATTGAAAGCATTTTGGGATGTTTTAGGCTTTTATTAAAGGTACTTTTCTTCACATTTGTAAAAAGATGTTTAAAATATTGGTAATTTAAACCCATAGAAGAGTACTGTATATTTAACGTTATGTGTAAATGCTCATTTACACTTAAACGTGAGATTCATAAGCTTTCTTCTGAAACAGATGACATCTAAAAGAAGCTGGGTTTTATTTGGAGAGCAGTAAAGAGTTAAACCTCTCATATCAGTTGAGATTCAGACTCACTCACTTTTGACATGTGATTCTATTAAATAATGACTCTGGAGTGAAGTTAAATGAAATCTCTATTTTCAGAATGACTGTCTCAAAGAACAGATTGTCAGACTGAAGGGGTTTTTCTTTTTGCAGATCGACCCTGACGAGCAGACTGTTTTAGGTAATGATGTTGTTGACAGCTTACAAGAATACAATGCGGATATTTCTCACAATGTGTCAAAACGTTTGGCGAGCCCCCTTCTCTGGGAACTGCGCGCACCTAAGAAAACACCAGTACCTGCTGCTGCCTCTGAATTGCCGTCGGAGTTTGGATTAGCCACAGCTGAAGAAGACATCGGCGTATAGCTGCTGAGAAGATCAAAGCCCCTGAGGCTGAGAACAACGTGGACGATGAGAAAACCCGCTATCAGACGATAGATAATTGAGGCTGTGGTTAGATTGGCGCAGCACATGGCAGTTTTTGGCGCAGTGATCGGCGGTGCTGGGATCTGTGCGCACTGCTGGTCTCTTGGGAACTATCTGAGTTTGCTTTTTTGTTGTTGTCAGGGGTCAGAGACAGAGTTAAGTGAAGGGCAGGAGGTGATCCTTTATGTCTATTCCCCTCACGTCTGAAACCCTTATTTCTTCTAAACGGCCTCATGCTTTGACGTAATATGCTGTTTGTTTGGTGCAACCGTAGCCCCCTGAAAGAAAGGCAATTTATTACTTGGATTCCTGCTAAATAAATCCTCCTAGTGACATTAAAGCCCACATTGAATTGTTTATTTTAACAGCCAAAATACTGCTGCTGAAATTAGTTTTAAGATGTTGTCTGCATGGTAAAACTAATATATTTACAGTCTTACAAGGAAAGTTAGTTATGTTAATAAATGTTTAATGAAAAAACATTTGTCGTAGCTCAGCGGTTGTTAATGCTATTTCCCCACCCATGAAAAGTCAATTTTCCGTTCCCCTCCATAATAAATGAAACAAAAGACCTTTTTGAGTGGCAACAGCATTTGTTTGGCAGAGAGCAGAAAGTGTTCTGCCAGCTCTGCTGCAGGGAATCCTTTCCTGCAGGATATTCAAGGAAAAGCCTGGATAAATCAAAGTTTTCAGCCTCAAGGCTTATCCCCCTGTCCTAACTGCTCGCCTTTCATCAGCTTTGACTTTTAAAACATAGCCTTCACAGCCAAATGACAATTATATGGTGTCATCAGTAACACCGAAATGCCTGTAAAGTTAGACGAGAGAACGTTGGGATTCGGAGAGGGAGCTATGGAGTGGAGGCTGAGGGAGCAAACATAAGGATATGAGGGTTCAAAACATATTCTCAATAGCACAAAAAGCTTGTTTGTGTCCAATAAGTCAACAAAGTAGTGTACTTGGCAGTAAAAAGTAGACACACTGAACCAAACACTTCTTATTGTTGATGTTAGGTCTACAGTCGAGGTCAACTGTATAAACGGATATTGAATTAGCAGATACCTATGGAGCAGTAAAATGCAGTGCAGTAATACTGCTATCAGATTGAGTGAGTGGGCAGGAGCCCATTAAAATCACATTACTATTTAGGGGTATTATGTGTCGCTCTATAGGATGTTTGGTAAAAGATATGAGTAGTGTTGAAAAGAGACATAAGGATTACTGTATGTTTTTCAGCTGGTAATGAGCTCTGTAGAACAAGCATTTATATTATTTACTTGAAAAAGTTATACCAACGCGAATAAGAAAAATGGAAAAGTAGATAATTGTGCACAATGGCCCTAAATTGTTGTTTTATTTTCTGATAATTTTTTGTGATTCTTGGATAAGAGAAGTGTATAACTCTCGAAAAGGGAAACAAAAAAAACATAAGGTGCATTTAAAAAAAAAAATAGGAAAAACATTTTAAATGGAACGTATACATTTTCAAATCATAAAATAAATGTGTAAAGGTAACCTTATAATCTGTGTCGAAACACATCTCGTGTCTCAAGAAACATGCAAGTGTCACAGTGTATTTTAGACATTTCCCAGCTGTGTGTTCTGTGCAGCATGTTGGCATCCTTAACCAGTCAATCAACACACTTTTAAAAACACAGAAAAGGGGATGACCTTCATATTTAAGTATGGTTTGAACTCTCCCCCCGTTCTTTGAAATAGCCTTCATTTCTCCTTGTTGGATTTTACATTGAAGTCTGATAAACACGACACATGTGTGACACTTTACATGGACACATGTGTGTTTGCAGGCCTGAGAGATGAGGCAGCGTCCCAAAGGTCAACCGGGGCTTTGTGTCGTCCACAGAGATCTGAGGGAGACCAGCACACCCCGACATCATCAACAAACGCCCGCCTCTCATGTCAATACACGACAAACAAGACTCAATGGATTCCCATGCCGTTAGCTTTGTGTCACGCAATTTAATAGCTCGCATGTAAACGCTTTGCCATGTGATGACGAAGCAAGTGATGATGAATTAAGACCCAAAGGCTCAAATAACTTCTTTATCCCAGCAGGCTTTGCATTGAGCCTGCTGCCCAGATTTCCATGTACCAACATTTGATAGCAGAGCAGAGGCACGCTGTGTTTGGAGGGGACTCGAGTTACTGTTGTGGGATCAGTGCTGCCGGAGGCCAGTCTGAACAAAGAGAGCCAGCCCGGCAGCAAAATATTGCAGGGTAGTTTAAGCAGATTTTATGGACTTTTAATAGCCGTGAATGCTGGGGGAACTGGAAGACCTTGAACTGGTAATGGGCTTTTCTTTCTCTTTTGGTGTAAAACAGAGATACAGTGAGGGGTAGAGTGATCTATTATTCGTTAAAAAGGGGTTTCAACACCATTTTTGCCAAGGGAAAAACTTTAAACGTGATTATCGTCATTATGATTGTGATTTTGGACATTTCAATGGTTAAAAGCATAAGGAATTATTCCCCCAAAATGTATAACTCCCCCATGTTACCACAAATTTGGGAAAAAAACTACTGTTGAACAAAAAAATCTTAAAATCAAAAGGATATGGCTCCCATTTACTTGAATGTATCAAGACTATTCTCCTACTTAGAGTTCTTTCTTCACCATTGTGGCATTTCTCTTAAAGAATGAGATACAGTTGTTTAAAGTATTGCAAAACGTTTAATTTATTGTATTGGTCAGTTATGTACAAATATTTAAATACAATAGCTTTCGTACAAGAGTATCTGCTTCTGAATATAAAATAAATAAATCTAAACATCACATTATAATAAAATATGTACACATGTGTTGCTCCTTATGTACAAATGAGGACTACACAACAAACAGAATAGCTAAATATAGTGGAAATAATTTAGGGATAAATAATGGAAACCTACAATGTGGTGTCTAGTCGAGGTCTTTGCTGATGTGTCAGTTTTCTGACACGTTCTCGCTGAAGTTGACTTTGTCTCCATTGGTGATGCTGTTCACAATGGAGGACAGACGCAGGAGGCTGGAGGAGGCAGAAGGCTCGCTGGATCCTGAAAATAAAAAGAACATTGACTTAGACTGCTTTCATTTATTTATTAACAGTTTATTGTAAGTGAAAATGATATGTACCTTCTCTCTGGTTTATCATTGGGACAGTGGAATGATCGGCAGAGGTCGGCCACGAATCTGAAGACTTTTTCCAGCGACCATCATGGTTTTCCATCTGCAAAATCACACATCACATGTTATTCATGTAGGTTTTTGATAGGGTTGTATTAATAATAGTAATAATAATAATAATAATAACAATAATAATAATAATACATTACATTTATACAGCGCTTTTTCTATATTAAACATCATACTTAAAATAAGTAGTAAGTACATAAGTATTTCCTCAAATAGGCATTTGCCTAACTGAAAAACACCCCAGAAACTGGCTTTATATTTTATTACAGTCAAAAACCAAGATAAAAAAATAAAAAAATGAGAACGAGATTAATATCATTGGAGGGAATAGGGAAAAATTACCAGAAAAATTGGCCAAATTTAACACCAGGGACCTCCTTACTTATACATGGATAAGAATATGGTGTCACTTAGATATTAACATGCAGTAAACGGATCATCATGTCATTGAGGAATATTATAGGGCTGTTACAGATACAATAAGCACATCATTAAGTTGTCATTTAAAAGTCATCTGAAAACGACAAGCTCACTCATAGGAATACCATGGTAATACTGTGAGGATTTCAGAGTGAAATCTTACACTGTGTTCTTTGAAGTTGTGGGATGATCCGTTTTGGGGTTTCTCCTGCTCGTCCAGGGTCTGCAGCAGGTCCTGTAGCCTCTCGATGTAGCTTATGGCGCTGCGTAAAATCTCCACCTTGGGTAGCCTCTGGTTGGGGTTTGGCACGGTCTTCCTCTTCAGCACGTCGAAGGCCTCGTTGATCTTCTTCAGCCTCCTCCTCTCCCTCAGAGTGGCGGCCTTGCGTCGGTCGGGCGGCGCGGACTTCCTCTTGCAGACCTTACAGGCCCACATGAGGCACTGACCGTCACAGTGCGCCCGGAGACCCGGGGGCGCGAGGACATGCTCTTCCTCGCTGCTCTCTCCCCCGGTCTCGGACGGAACATTATCCTGGCCCGGGGACAGCGGGCTGTCATTGCCGTTGTAAAGTGGAGAAACCCCGGATATGTCCAGGTGCTGTAGTGGTCCATGATCCCCTTCTTCCAAGTAACGCAAATCATTGAAAAGATAAGGGTTGGTCTCAAAAAGGTCCATCATATTGTTGCTGCCCTCTCTCTGTTTTGACAGTGGGACTCTGGCATTTAAACAGAGCAGCCGGGACACAAGTCACCAGGCTTATATATAGAATGTGAAACTCTACCCAACACTTTGGCTGTCACACTGCATCAAGCAGTTTTTTTTTTCAATGGCTCTTTACAACCAAGTGACTTTGTGCAGGAAATGCATATACATTAAGGCCGCCAGGAGCTATTGAAATATCACCTCAGGTTTCATGACAGGTGCTTCAAATATCTAAATCCAGACAAAATGGCTGCAGAGATATTTCCCTGCGCTGTCACTGAGAAAACAAAAGACATATTACTATTGTTCCACAGATAAGGAATATGCTAATATCCATGTGGTTATTGGTGCCACTTTCAACTAGAAAACACTGTAAGAGGTTTGAACTAAATGGATTTATAAATGCCTTTTCTAAGATCAGACACTTGAAAGAATACGTTTTTTTTACATGGTGTCTTTTATACATCCTCCAGCACAACTTCTTAATCTCCTATATGCTAAATATAAAAGTGAGATTTATTAAAACAAGTGCGGCTTTTAGCAGACTGACTAAATATAAAGAACTTACAACTGCCAATAAGTTCTAAATAAATTCACTTTCAGATGCCTTGAGGCTCATTTCCAGAATTTCTGTTGATTAAGAGCTAAATTAATCAACATATGCTGCAGGAGGAGGATGTGCACCACTGCACCAGCCAAATGTATTAACCACCTGTCAGCCTGTGTTTTAGCCTCTTTAGTCCAATGTTTTGGTTTAACGGTTATGATTCAGAGCAACTAATCTTATCAGCCGGCAGCCCTTGAAAACCAGGCCGTACACTTCCTGCTCAGCACCAAATGATAGAGATAAAGATAACTGGATGTGTCAAGAATCAACTCCTCTCTTATAAAATCACTTCCCAACACAACTATTGGAGGCCATTAAAAAATCTAACTTCATAAGATAATTGTTATTTAGAATGCAATTTCAGTGTATGGAACTGTATTTTTTAGAACACAAGCCTGAATTACAAAGGTAATAACATATCAGTGTTGTGATCATTCCCACTGCCACAAAAGGCCCCAAAGAAATCTCATAAAAGTGACACCTAACGTTTCATCGCAAAGCCCAACATCTTAATTAAGGTAAAAGTCATGCCTTCTGTGAGTAAAACATCATTTACAAACAGAAGCCGTAAAAACCTATACACATTTCAGTCGTTTTGTGCCTGTTTTAGCCGGTGGGAATGGTATGTCCGATAGTAACGGGTAGAAAACTCAAATATAAATAGATTGGAATGTGCAGTGTCAAAACAGCTTTGTGAAGCACATGCCTAAGATGTTATAAATAGAAACGTGGCTCATTCATCTCAGATTGATAAAAGAGATTGATATATAGCCTGGGGCATTTTTGCCTCAACCTGAAAGATCTACAATTGGAAACTTCACAGAAGGGAATGTGAGAGATTCCTATTTTTGTGTGACTGCAGTTCTACTGGGGTTTTACTTTTACCCCGTCCCCTCCCCCCTCCTCACCCCCGGCTTCTGTTACGTTGTTGTGGAGTCACAGGGGTTGTTCATCCTCTGACAGCTTGTCTGAAATACTATAACCAGTCAACATGGTATCTCCAAGTCATACTATTAATATCAGCCTACTGCTTGTACTTTCCATTAACAGGTATCATATGAATCATAATTACTTCAATATCCAATGGTGTCATAAAGGCTGCGAAGCCCTAATCACTAACAGTTATATAATTAGTCCTATAGCTTCACAGCTTGATCTGACAAAATGGCAAATTAAACAATTTCATTTTGCGTGTTACACTTTTGGTTTCATGTGTTATTTGACACAACAGAAACAAAAGACTATTAGAGCAAGTGCTGAAGAAGTGTGTTAACGTATATAGTGCAAAGAGGCTGTTTGTGTCTCGTGCAAAACCAAAAGTCCACGGTTGACTTATTTATGTCTTCTACTTGACTTAAATAAAAACGTACAAACACATTATGTCTAACGATTGCAGCATCCCATTCAGATGAAGCCATGTGAGAGCATGCTGACTGGCTGCTATGGCATAGAGACACTTCAATTGAGCAGAGCTCTAATTAGCCTCATTAGCTGCACCTGGTCACAATGCTTGCTGTGACAAAGCTTTATTTCCATCACTGAGGTTCTTTTCAGCCAAACTGATTGCTAAATATATATTTCCACAATCATTTTTGACTTGTCATTTCAGGGGCCAACATGCACAGAAATTAAGATGTCAAAACTACTGAGTTGTAGTTTAACATTCTTATGAATATAATACTGAACATTCACTGTTTGTGTTATGCTCTCCTAGAATATCAGCTTTCAGCAAAGCATCAGTAACAATTTTATGTTTATGTTTTGGTCTAAAAGCGTAGCAAAGTGTGAGCTGTCGTACACGAGCACTGGTAAATCCTGCATTTTATATCCCCCAGTCCACTAGGTGCATACATATTGTTATTGATTACTCCTGTGTGTTTCCTGCTGAGTCAAACACAAGCCCATAGTAATTCTGTCTCGGAATTTCTGTTCATGACATTTACGTTTTTTCAGTGTTCAGAGCTGCAAAATTGTAGCTTTCACACACTGCTTGGTTGATTTGTGTAAGCTGATTTCAAAAGACCAGCAGATGACCTCACATGAAAATGTCAGATAATGTTAACATTTTAACCCTGATTACAATAAATAAATATGCTGGTATTCCTTCTGAATATCAATGTTAATTTAATTCCCAGAACACAGACACCTTGTAAAAATGCAGTATTGACTTTTTTTTAAATGTTCAAGATATGTGTATTCATCAAATACTGAGAGAATCTCTGAAGGTTTTTTTTTTTTTTCACAGAAGGGAAGTATCTCCTCGGGAAGCCATGTGTGCAAAAAAAAAGCTTTTATTATTGGCTTGCTGTTTCTGAGCTTGCCATGCAGCTGAAATAATCAGCCTATGTACGATAGAGAAGAATGAGTGTGTGTGTAAGTGTGTGTACAAATGAGGACCATTACGTTTTCTCGTGTGGGAGATGTTGGAAATTCAATGCGTTCTGTCAGGTAAAATAGATTTTGCCTCATATCAAAACAAAATCAAATAAAAAACTAATGCTGCATTCCCTGTCACTTTCTTATTTTCATGCCAACAATTTGTCATGGTGCAAATAAAAAATGACAACCAATGATAAATGAACAATCCTCCAAGATGACTTCTAAATACAATTGATGTCAACATTATGCCTGACTTAATACTATAATCACTGAGTTGAAATAAAGAGCATTTCTCTGAGATGATTGGAGTTCTGTCCCTGCTGTGCCCTGGTCGTGTATTCTCTCTCCGGGGCTACTGTGCATCCTGAACCGGACCATAAATTCCCGTCAGTGTCAGGGGTTGACGCTTCAGCTGTCAGGAAGAATCATGGTATAGCCTGGGTAGAAACTCAAACTACATGATCTGGCTTCTCAGGCGAGGAGGCGGAGTCGGCATGGACTTCACGAAGTGTAAATCTGTCGAGAATCCGAAGAGTCGGAGTCAACAGCTCTGCAGTCTTAACCCTGCATCTGAATACTGAAAACATTTGGATAAATCCGAGTGTAGTTTACATAGTGATCTTAATTTAAAAATCAGTATGACATATCACTTTAAATTGTGTGGCCGTGTTAAATGAGAAGAGAGCACAACTCCACCAAGTCCATACCAAACAGAAAAGCAATGGGATTTTTTCAATTGGACTTCGGAATATAGCAAAAAATAAGCTATGTGGCAAACGCACAGATGGATAATCTCTATATATTAACAACACTTTATGATTTTTGAAGTGTAAATGGAATGACCAGTAAGTAAAAAGCTAATATGAGGCTAAAAAGGAACAACATCCTGTTTCGCATGGCAATGTGTCGTCTACGCCAGGGGTTCCCAAAGTGAGGGTTGCGATTCTTTTTTTTAAATGTTTTAAAAAATAATTAGGCCTGTTCACCACTCCAACAGTTTATAACAGCCTAATAATGACAGCTTAACCTTCTTTATATCGCCTCGTTCACACAATAAATCAACAATACACAACTACAGATTATATAAGCATTTAGTTCAAATGCGATTTAAAATGCTCACAGGTTTTACACCTCTTATGAAATGTAGACTACATTTATTACGGAGTTTATGTCCCAGCCAACAGACTCACAGATCGTTGGCTACTGAGAGAAATGCAAAACATACCGCATGTAGTACGACCTTATATACAGTCTATGAGTACGACCAGGGGTGGTTCTAGGGGGGGCCAGGGGGGGCCAGTGCCCCCCTAACACTGACCTCTGACCCCCCTGTGGCCCCCCTAACAATGAAAAGTTTTTTTCAGTTTTTTTTTAAAATGTGTTAGTGCAAACATTGCACTATAACTTAAGCTGAAGCTAACAGTAATAACTATAAGATCTATCTGAAATAAATAAGTGTACTGAAACAAATACCAGTAACATTGCATTGTTTTCTTATGCGCAATTACTTCATACTGTCTAGTTCTCTTTTTCGTCCTGCATTTATTGTGCCCCCCTCAGAAAATAACTGGCCCCCCAGTGGCCCCCCCCCAGTCAAATTGGTCTAGAACCGCCACTGAGTACGACACAGTACCTCCGCTGTGGATTTTCAAAACTAAATACAGTAAAACTATGGTCGCAGGCCCAAGTTTAACTCTCTGAGGTCTAAGCAATGTTTTCACATGTTAGGCTCGCCTGGGATTTTTTGTAAAAATGCTATTAAAACATGAACCTTGGTGACCATCAGGCTGGCCTGCATGGTCCGCCTACAAAACAAAAATTAAAAAACGTTTATGCAACCCCCCAACAACAGCCTCTGATCATCAACAGACTTCCGGCAATACTTCATTGGATACATATATTAGATAATAATCTCTATCTCACTCCTAAAACATCTAAATCTACTTTCAGCATCAGCATAGATAAATGTTCATAAAATACATCCATTAGGCGCGTTCACACCGGAGTACTTTTCCCCCGTACTTTTCCCGTTTAGTTCCGTTAGTACCCCTGATGTCGCGTTCACACCAAAAAGAGTACTTAGTGCCGGGAAGTTTTACCCCCATTTTCAGTGCCTGCTAGAGAGGTGGTACCAAAAAAGTACCAAAAAAGTACCAATTTCTATTGGCTGGGCGAATTGCAAACCACGCCCCGTAAAACTCTGAAAAGTTTTTTGAAGCCGCCATTGTATTTTCTGGCATTAGCATTATTAGCATTAGCATTAGCCCGTGCACCAGCGGAGAGAGAATAGCTTATGGCAACACAAAAAAAAACATGGGAGCGGTGGAGATGAGGAGGTGTCGGCGTTCTGGCGATTTACTCGGAAGGCTTCAGTAGAAGCTGCTGGGAGTCCCAGCAGCTTCTACTGAAGCCAGTCCCCAACTCCGGGGACTTCCGGCCGGGGACTTCGGGTGGCAGTATATGCCGTGAAGTTGTGTGCGGCCTGTCAGTAAACCCAAAGCAGAAGAAGAAGTGACATCAGCGGCTCATTTGCGTAATCTTCCCTCAGGGAAAAGTACTCTGGTGTGAACGCGATTGGTACTTAGTGCCCTGGGGTAATAAGTGCCGGGGCACTAAGTATGGCAAAGTACTTGGTGTGAAAGCGGCTAATAGGCGCATTCACACCACAGTACTTTTCCCACAAAGGTTCATGAGAACTTAGTTCATGAGAACTCTTTAGTTCTCATGAACTAAGTACAGATCGCGTTCATACCGGAATAAATCCCTGGGGGAGGATTAGGCAAATTAAGCCGCTGACGTCACTTCTTCTTCTTCTGCTTTGGGTTTACTGGCAGGCCGCAAACCACTTCACGGCGTATACTGCCGCCCAAAGTCCCCGGCCGGAAGTCCCCGGAGTTGGGGACTGGCTTCAGTAGAAGCTGCTGGGACTCCCAGCAGCTTCTACTGAAGCCTTCCGAGTAAATCGCCAGAACGCCGACAGCTCCTCATCTCCACTGCTCCCATGTTTTATTTTGTGTTGCCATAAATTAGTCTCTCTGCATTTCTGCGCTGGGCTAATGCTAATGCTAATAATGCTAATGTGAGGATAATAAAATGGCGGCTTCACAAAACTTTTTGGGAGTTTTACGGGGCGTGGTTTGCAATCCGCCCAGCCAATCAGACATAGGAACCTTTTTCTCCCACGAAAGTCCCTGCTCTCTAGCAGAACTAAAACTAAAACTAAAGAGTTCTCATGAACTAAGTTCTCATGAACCTTTGTGGGAAAAGTACTGCGGTGTGATTGCGCCTAAGGTTCTCATGAACTAATTTTAGTTCCGGCTCTTTTTGGTGTGAACGCAACATTTCGGAACTATATCGGAACTAAAGTGGGAAAAGTACTGCGGTGTGAACGCGCCTAATGTTTGTTCTATATGCTTCTTGAAATCCTAAAAAACACATTGTTTTTCTAGAACAGATTACAAATCGCCAGAAAATTGTACAAACAAGTGGCAACATGTGTGACGAAGGTGTTGCGCTGGGCTATATCATGCAATCGAAAGAAACGTAAAGCTCGCTCCATTGCGGAGATATTCCAGCGAGAGTGCGGAAAACTTAAATGTATTTATTTATTCACTAGCACCCCCCCCCCCCCCCCCCTCGGCACTGTTATTTTGGGGGTCGCGGGCTGAAAAATGTGGGAACCCCATGTCTACGCTAAGCTAAAGGCGGCTACTTGGCGTTTAGTAATGTTATTTGGTCCTTATTTAGCAACCACCGTTTTAATGACACAGAAGCTTCAAACTTTCACGAGTGGGACATTTCACGTATTTTATGTCGCAGAACAATGCGTGAAAATGTCTTACATTTGCGTTAACCACAGGTCTTATTTCAGGTGTCGAACCAAAAACCTGAAATGCTGACTCATTTGCTGGTTTTAGGACTCATTCCTGCACCAATCCATAATCAGTTAGGAAATTCAGGTTCTGCTCAGATTATTCTCTTACATCTTCCTGTGTCTCTCCTCCAGCCACATGAAATTCATGAGGAAGAAAACATATATTCTCTTTCTGTACTTTGGCACTTTGACTGCAATATTCTTAAAGTTATCCCAGCAGGGACAGTCTGTATTTCTTTCTGAGGCACTCAAGAGATTCAACAGATTTTTCGAATGAGAATTATTGATCAGGTGGGAGGGATAAAGAGATAGTGACATATAACAGTGTGCTGCAGATGTATTCTCACTATATTGATATTATCCTTTTAAAATAAAATAAAGGAATAAAACAAATTCATGCAGCATTTTTGGAAGTTTGTCTAAGGCCAAAAAGATGTTCAATAACACTAACTAACAAAGTATTTTAGGAATATGTTAAAGAATAACTACTACTTTTACTACTACTTATACCACAAATGCTAACAATAATAATGTTGGTGACATTTTATTGGAATTGCCATTTGAGTGAGTCAAGCTCACAAGACAAAGATCTACCTACAAAAATATAGATAAAGGAAATGTGCAGCACTCATTTTCTCCTAACTTGTGAAATACATTAAAAAATGAAAGAATGTATCATGTTGGTGAATTTTTGACATTGACCAAATAATAATATTTATAATAATATTGTTTCTGTCAGAAGCTTAAACTCAAATTACCCCAAGGAATGTGATTATAAACTGGACCTATTGATGTACTGTTCTTTATCCATTACCACTTAACTTAAATGCTGACTATATTTTTGCTCTCTCCTCTGCTCATCTTAAATTACCATAGTTAAAATAAATCCCACCATAAAAGCACCATGCCTGCAGTATCGGGTTCTCTTACAGTTCATAACAGAGCTTGTCCATGTGAGTTTCTCCAGCAAATGTTAGAAGAGGGATCCAGTTAGGACCAGTGCTGACATGGGGGTCACAAACAGAACTGATAATGAACACGAAACCTCCTCTCCAAACCCCTTCCCCCACCTTCCGAGCTTAACCGGACCTCCTGCCTCATTGGGCGGTTTTAGAGGAAACTCTGATCACCATGACGGACACACCGTATATAACCTAGCTCCACACCTGGGATATGAGTTAGCCAATAAGGGGTTAAGTACCCTGGTCATGGGCCCGATGACAATGCCCCACCTGAGATCACGACCCCTTTGACCTTCAGGGCCTCCAGTCCACCGACTGAGAGAGGAGCTTAGTAAATGTGTGGAAAAGTGCTCATATCTCAATAAAGTTATGGATTTTGAGAATTTATGTTGGGACTTTGCAATTACAAATGTTGCGTCAGATTTTCATCAGATTGATCCAAGAGAGAAAACAAAAGATGGATCATTTCTGCAGTCTCTTTTATTTAGTTTAAAGTAATAGACAAGAACTGCAGCCAACATTTGTTCTGTAGAAATTATCCAAACAAAGGTATATTTTATCATACACATTTTTGCATATACGGCGTTGTTGGCTCAAAACATGTTTTATGGTCAACTCAGGCAGTGTGTGTGATCAAACATCTGCAGGTATGTTTGATGGTAGCTCCAGCCTGGTCTCCAAAATGTGTCATCATAAAACAGAAGTGTTAATGACATTTTGAGGGGAACGTCCTTTCTACAGGATTACGTTTTTCTCCAACGTAGCACACATTTGTAAACACAGGAATTTAACCAAGGAAACGTGTTCCGTGTAAAAAACAAAAGTCATTGTCTGCTTATTTAATCAGGTCTGTAACTTATATATATCCAATCAAACATACTAATTATATCCAAAATTAGTAACATTTTAGTTTTGTTGCAACTTTTCTCTCAAACCATAACTGAGTATGTAGTTTAGTTGGTTGTAAATGGGAGAGGAGCAATTCAAAGCTGATAATACACAAATAAATGTATCTACTCTCAGCCGTGTGCCATGGAAGGCCATAAACAAAGACGACAACAGGTGGTCACAATGAGCTGACATTCCCCCTCTCTAGTTACTCTGCTCATTAGCCAGTTTCAAGACGAGCCAGAAATAACTTCAGTTGTCATCCCAGTGCACACAATTATTAGCAGAGGTAATCTCCTTCAGCAAGAACAGTCCCTTCCTGCAAAATCCATCTGCTTCCAAGAGATTACTTTTTATAAGTATGGCTACAAAAGAGACGTACAACTTCTATTTCAGAACACACTCAATATTACCATTAAAAAAACGACCTCTTTATTCTCTTTTTCAAACGTTTGCCTTAAAGGTGGGGTATGTAATTTATTTCAGAAACACTTGTTGTTATATTCCATGGAATGCTCTTAACATCCCGATAGCAATGAATATATTAAATGCTTTGACAATACATAAAAAAATGTCATCTGTGGAAGCCGTGGCGCTGTAAAAAGCACGACCAATCATCTGAGCCGGCCCGGCTAAAATAACTGGATGGCCTACCTGCCTGTCAGCTTTCCATCTGTGCACAAACTTATCTCGTGCCCTCATTGGTCATGTGAGCGTTCCTGTGTGTTGGAGGAGGGGCTCGTAAGGAAGTGGCAGATTTTTCCCAGCTGTGTATTTTCAAATTCTAGCGCACTCGAGCTGGTTTCTCCAAAATTACCTACCCCACCTTTAAATTAATACGAGCAAACTGATTAGACAGTCACAAAAGAAACCGGCCATTTCCATAACATTACTAAATTGGAGAGTAATGAGTTGAGTTGGGAAAAGCTGGATAACTTTAAGGCTGAGAATACAGCTTGGCTTTTGGCTGAGAAGTCAAATGTATTTTAAAGCTGCAAACAACTTTGCAGGAGTTTGGAGTAGGCTAGTTGTCAGAGTGCCATGCACAGTATTGGATTTTTTAAGAATGCAAATCCCACTAATTGCAGAAGACTATACTCCAAGAAAACGTTGACTTTTGCATGGTTTTAAGTGCCGCACACTATGTTTACAACAAATGTAAAAAAGTTGAGTTGCTATTGTGTTGTTTTCATGAAGCAGAAGTGACAAAACTCCAGTCTTATACACACAAATGTATGGATCTATAAATCCTTGTTGGCTTTGTGCACAGGCCTGGAAGAGTGCCAGTTGAGGCTCAAGTCTTGCAAAAACAAGGCTCCCCTCCTTAGGCCAGCCGAGCTCTGAGACAGGCAGGAGCAGCCAGTATCACTACGGCCAGCATGACAGCATCTCCAACTGAAAACACAGCTTATCTTTTTTGGCCTGGCTCCCTCAAACTCACAGGCTAGACTCAACGGTGGTCAAACAAATCGGGGAGAAGCTGTCTCTGGAGCTAAGCTAACAGACGGCTCCTCTCACTCGTGCCCTTAGCTGCGGGTTAGACGTGGGTCTTGGGTTTCAAAGGCGAAATGGGAGGCAACGCTGATGGCATCTGCCTTCTCTCTGGTGGACGACGCAGGGATTCAGTTCAAAGGCCGAGCGGCTGAAGTACATCAATTAGCGAGGGAAAGAGCTCGCTGACTTGCCCGTTTGCCAGCTAACTCTCTATGACCTCAGAGCATTACATTATGAGGCACTAAGAGTGTTGCACACTGGTTAGACAATGTCAATACCCCCCTTGCAAATGGACTGGTATTGATGGACTGGCTTAAAGGGTTGTTCGTGCAAATGGATGCAAAGAAAAATAACGTGCCGCTGTATTGAAAATAAGAAACACCAGCAAGCCTATAGGGAGGGCAGATTTTACCAGCTGTTCACATGCCTTTTTTGCCATTGTTTCAACAGGTTTCCATTGCAACACACACTAAGAGAAGGCCCTCTGCAGCTTATCACCCGACAGCCCATGGTGATTTAGTTCAGAGTGATCTGAAGGTCCCTCCTGATTGATTCTGTCCTCATTCAGGAGAGTGATGGATTAGACTCTAGTGTTGTATCCCTATCGGCCTGCCAGACAGAGCCACTGATGGGGACTTAGAGAGGGGGCTGGCCTTGACCCAGCCGCAGAGGATAGGAGACCCCTCGTCTGGCCGGTGAGGTGAAGCGTTGACCCCGTTGCCCTCTGTCTGGCCCTCTGTGTACCACTTCAACTCGTGTTCACGGTACTTTGGGACAAGTGGCAACCGTCCCAGGTTAGGCATTATGTGAGCCATTTCTCAAAATGTTACTTTCACTGCACAAAGAGTGTGCAAATTGAATCCAAATCAAAAGAAGAGCTGGTTTTATTCCCGAGTTGGTTTTTCTTGCTTTCCTCTGCAGCGTTGCTTTGATGTTGCAGCCTGTAAACGATACGGTGGAACTATCATTAATATCACACTGCCTCTGGGATGTAGCCAGCGATAACACAGAATGATTCCAATCATCAGTAAGTATGACTGTAGCCATGGCAACACCGGTGACAATGATCCACCAATATTAGTTTTTCCTGAAGTGTCTGAGCCCAGAACAAGGCGGGTTTTGTTACAATGAAAATGACACTCTTCAGTAATAACAAAATACTTTTTTGGGGGGTGGGGGCATAAAGGGCCTGGCTCCAAGAGAAACTAATAGGATATTGATGAATGTCAGTGTTGACGAGTGAGGAGAAGGGCACTACGCTTGTTTAATTGGTTATATGCGGTCTATCATTAAAACAACAGATAGAGAGGGCACTGGAGCTTAGGCTGGATGAAATAATATGATATCAGAGGCCGGTGGGGAAAGATCACAGCCATGTCTGACACTGCCATTATGAAAGCCTTTGTTACCTAAAACTCATAGATTTTCCCGTTGATTCACAAAGTTATTTAATATGAAGACTCCTTCAAAGCCTAGATACTACCAACATGGGCTTTGCTAGACAATTTCAGTTTCTATTTATGTCTATAAGCCTTCTTTAGCCTTTTAGAAAGTGCTAAGAAGATATATTAATAACTAGTATGAGAATTACTCATACTGCTTGTTCATACTGCTTGTTTTTTAACTTATTTCTTATTTGTGCCTTCTTTATTCTGTGATACATATGTGTTATTGATACAATGCACCATGTAAGGCAACTGCAATTTAGTTTTTCTTGTATATTGACAATCCAGTTATTTGACTCTAATTGAAGGGGACCCACCACTGTAAAGCCCTTTAGGACATCAATAATGCATCTTCCTTATATTGAGTGTGATCTCCTTTTGAATCCACTTCCTTCAGATCTTCTAAAGTGTCTTTATTTTTGATATTCTGCAATAGATCTTTCCTGGTTTCATTTTATTAATGAACTGAATAAGCATCTTTCATTTTTGGTGGGTCAGGAACTTCTTCCATAGATTAGATGCGTGCCCTTTTAACGTGAGATTAAACTGAATTGTTTCGTTTGGGGCATCAGTGATGAATAATGGCTCTGACCAGGATTTTTATAATCAGTGAAAGCCGTTGACTTCTCTCTCTACAATATTTATGATTGTCTGACGTGGCTGAAAGCAATAAACGAAATGTGATTTACACTTGATCCCTATAATGTTGACAACTGGGTTGACGGATTTGTCCATCCAAACGTGTGTGTGGCCCACAAAATGTAAGAGAATCCTGAGATTCCCAATTTTGACACCAACATGAATTATTTTCAACAGGTTGCTCTCCACACCCAAGACCCTCCGGATTAGCATTACTGTCTAAACACAGGAGAGGGTAATTGAGTATTGATGATTGTGTGTGTGACTCCATGCCAGTTAAATGTGGCTGTGTGTGTTTGCATCTTCCCTGCTGCAGGCATGGTTAGCAAGTTACTCTGTGTGATGTTGTTGGAACTCTGCATCTCCACGTGCAACTAAAACAAAACAACAAAGAACAAACAAATGCACGTCTACACACACGTATGCAGACATAGAAACACAAGTCTTACTGCGGCGCTGAAGGTCTTCACCACCTGTTTGATACAATAAAAAATCTAGTGTTACTGTTGTGGAAGTTATTGGAGGTAGAGTTTCATTGTGTGTGTGGAAAAGTAGTGCAGGTGCATGCAGGAAAATGGTCCCGACGGGTGTAATATTATTGATAGGGAAGCATCAATCTGCACTTTACAGCTATTTCATTTCATTGTCTTGTGGTGGGAGATAGTCAAGAAGCCAATTATTGAGTTTTACTATAAAAAAAATTAATATAAAGAGTTATAAATCAGTGCAATGAATTGCCCATCCAAAATAAAGGTCAGGAAAAGCCTGCCAGCTTTGCTCAAAGATAGAAAATCAATTTCTGTGAGAGTATCTTTTTACAGAGAAAGTCCCTGGCTGAGGTTTAAGGGGATGGTAACTCTTAATGACTTAATCCAAGTTCAGTCCCAGTGGTTTTAGCTCTTTGTGTGTGTGTGTATGTGTGTGTATGTGTGTGTGAGTGTAATCCTCTCTGTGAGATAGGAGCCCAGAGCTGACCTCACTGTTTTGTTTCACAGGGTCTCCGGGGGCCCAGGGAGGTTCTGGGACCGGTTCTTAGAGCAGAGCGCTCTAAAACACGGACATGCAGGACGGGGTCCGCGGGGACCGCCGGCCCCGGCTCCTGTTACCGCCGGGTTAGTCACGCTCTGCGAGATTTATGTGTGGAACAGTAGTGAGGGTTTGGGTTGCACGATACCACCAAAGTGTCGCAATATTAATCCCCCGCAGTATTGAACTTGTAATGCCAAAGATGCCAAAATAAGTAACATTGTTCATATATCTATTGTATTAGTATTGCAATCTAAAAGTCAGTGTCAGCCGAATGCCAATATATAAGTGCATTAAATCCAGAAAGTGCTATCTGTGTTGAATTTATTTGTATAGGATCACTTAATTCCCATTTGGCCCGTACATTAATTCCAAAGAAACTATTTCTGCTGTCAGATATACAAAATTATACAAGCAAAAATCAGGGTCGAATTATACCGCCCCACTTTAGCAGCATTTTAGCTTATTCCCCCAAATGGCTTTTGGGTGAACAAAAGAAAAGGTTGAATTATTGTTCTTCTGTAGATTGCAGGAGTGCAAGCAGCATTCAAAACATCAAGGAAGCATTTACTTAGCAAAAGAGGACTCTTAATCATTATATCATTATTGTGTTTATATTATTGATTGGTAATTTACGTTTTTTTCCATGTAATCTTCGATAGATTGTCCTTTTAGAATACATAATATTCTATATATACACATAATGTTTTGTTTGTAAAAATCCTAATCTGTAAAGTAATTTATGAATACTTCCTGAAAACAAGTTGAGAAAACCAACTTTGTCCTCTCAATGTAGAGCTAGGGAGTTTGTCTCTAAAGTTGGCCTGAAATTTGATTATACGGTTCAATGTTACATAAGAACTACCTTCTACATGCTTCTTCTCTACATAACACCACCATTATCGGTTTGTTATGATATTAGCAGTGTCCTCTTGATGCTAAATTTGGTAAATAACTGGCAGTACCTGATTGTGAAATACTGATTGTATACCCCCTGGAGTGTTTGCTAAGCATTGGCTCTAATAAACCTTAAAATAAAGCAGAGGACAGAATCAACATGTTCTCAAACCATCATAAGTTCCTTCGTTAAATCTTGCCTCAACACAAACTCCTGACTGTCTTCAATCAGAATAGATTTTTTCTAAAATGTCCTCTGTTTTCACCAAGCAGTGATTCAGATGTTTTAACGCAGGTGACAACAACAACCCAACAACAGAAACTGACAACGTATCTTCATGTGGAGACCACACAGCTAGATAACTGAGATGTGTGGTGGTCGTTTTTAAAGCAAGCACTCGTCCTGCCTGACATTTGGACAGGCCGCTGGTTAATGTGTTGTTTCACACTGTTTAGCGTTGATAGGGTGGGCTCGTGGTGTGGGTGTAGCCAAGAGGGACCACCTCTCTGGTGACTGACCCTGGGTGCTCGGGGCAGGGGGACAGGTGGAGGGGGACCCCCCATACTTAAATATGGACCTCCAGTAGAGAACACTTAGTCCTGTCTCCCCAGGTGGATCATCACATTGGGTTTTATTGATGTGGATCTAGTGGCATTCAAATGTTTTTTTTCTGGCCTAAACATTTGACTTATTTTTCTAAAAACCTATTGGAAGCTGGATTTTCTAAAGTGTTGGCTAAACAAAAGCTGTGTTATTACACCTCATTCTCAGGAGGTTTTTAGCATCCCTGTGCTACATTGTAGAGACATAAGGGCTGCACACACGCCCCTGCATGGACCACAAACAGGCAGCATAAACAATGCAGAGTCTGCCTTGTGTTTTATCTCCTTGCCACCCACAGTTTACGCCAGCGGGGAGCTGAAACCTTGCGCTGCCGAGGGTTCATCTATAAGCCCCCCAGCTAATAACCATACCGGAGCCCATCACAGAGCATGGCTCCAGCCCATTAGAACTAAACCACCCTCTGGCTCCCACTCAAATTATCAAAACACAAACTGAAACTTTAAACTGCTATTAGACATTATTTCAGTTTCCCACCAGTCCAGTTCCGCTGCTGGCTGAAAATCAAGCCAGCTTTGTCTGTGTGTTTCGCCTCTTTGGAGAATTTCAGACTGTTTTTAAGGGAGCAGCACTGATGTTTGAGACCCTCACGCTCATTTGGACATTCTTTGTGAGTGAGGAGTTCCTTTGGGGCCGATGTTTGAGTTTGAGTCATGTTTCTCAAATGGAAAGGAAACAGTCAGGATGATGAACAATAGGAGGGGATGGAGTCATCTTGGACCATGATTCCCCTGTTTTCCCCCTTAGACACACCACTGTCCATGAGTGACCTGTTTGACCCATCTCTTGACAAAAGGAATGCACATCTTTACTCCCTGCAACAGAGGCCTATTGGCACCCTGAATTCAACATTTTAATTAATCCTGTGAAACAGATTATTAAGCAGTGACTCACTGATTCCAACACTTTCTTCAAGGCTCCTCCCACTCTCTAAGTGTTTGATCAAGGCAGATGAAAGGCGACGTCACTGGTTGTTGGTTGTGGTTGTCGGACATGTTTCCCCTGATTGCCTCTCCCCGTGTGGTCTCTGCTGGCCTACTTTCAAAATGGCTTAACACTGCAGCTGAGACTGTACATGCCAGAATACTGATCTTACAGAGCACCACAACATGAATGCAAATGATTCCCCCAACACTACTTAATGAACAAATTGTGAACTGACAAATGCAGCTTGTATGTTGTACTTAGATAACCCTTCAGCAGGGTTTTATCGTATAATGGATGCCATTTACTGTTTCATCATTTCAAGTTAAGGAAATATTTTTCTCATCAGGAAAATTCCTCCCATTGGAAATGGTAGGTATACACAGAGGAAGAATGACTGGCATGGTGGGTAAAAAGGGAGGAGATTTTGGCAACCTGGGTAAACACAAGAGGGTCATTTGGGGTTCAAACCCAGGAAAACTTTGGTAAGATCTTCTTCTGTTTTTCTACTACCTCTTTCTGTTATTCTGTCTCTTCTATTTGTCAAACAACTCTGAAATGACTGGTCCCCACAAGGGTCACAGCTTTCCCTTCAACTCTCGTGGCTTCCGTCTTCCCTTCACAAATAAAATGAAAGGCAGTAATATAGTTCTCTGCAGAGTGGTATCATGAGGGTATCTGCATATTATAGGGGTGTACTTGCAGGTGTTATTGAAACCATTGTGCCAAAGGAGATATATAGACGGAGACACTCCTGGGCAGATTTGTGGAATTTCAAAACCCATCTCTCTCTGCAATGAGTAGGAAAATGATTTGCACCCATTCAGCCCCAGCTTTATATCACCGAGAAGAAGTCTCTACTTCACTGTCCCCCCGGAGTTAAAGTTACATGATGAATGACAGGGCAATCAGATCGACTTTCCAATGCAGTGAGACACTGCTGCCCTTCAGACAACGCTGGAGGAAGAATCTTTTCACAGCCAGGCCAAGAGGACATAAAGATAAAGACAAGCGGATATGGAGTGTAAACCTTAATAACAGATAACAACTGATACAATACATTTCTTTAAGTGATTGGGCTGTATCTCTTCAGAATAAATGGATCTTCAAACCTCATTATCCTGAGAAGAAAATGTGCTAGTAGGAGGGGTACAGGGGGTGGGTTGGGGTGATGGGGTTAGAGGGGATCGGGATGTCACTTCTCCTTCATTGAGCACTTGATGGATGCTCTGTAACCAATGGAGATAGAGTGCCCCTATAGCCAGAGAGAGCACACAATCTTCTCAGCAGATTAACTTCCATTGATTTATAGAGATTTACCTCAGGAAAGAAAACAGCTGGCAAAAGGACAAATACCACAACTGGCAAGGGATACATTCAACAGGGGAAAGCCAGCTCATTTGTTAACATGATTCTAATACAAAGTCAAGCAGATAGAGAACAGACCTACTGAGCAGGCCGTTCAGGACATACAAAAAACGAGACTGTGACAACGTTTTTAATGAAACTCACTTAAAAGGTGGTGTCAGCAATTCTAATACAATACACTTTGTTGAAATTCAGCAAATTATGTTGTCAGCTATCTGTAGTATCCAGTTCATATACAGCTGTGTCAAATAGGTAACAAACAGACTGGCTAGGACCAAATGTAAAACACTTTTCCAGCTGAACAACAACAAGGGGGTGCTCAAGGCCATTGATGTGTAAAGAAAAAGGCCCAGGGTTAGTATGTTTAAGTCTTGTTCAAATACCAACAATCGTTATACAGAAAATATCATGCAGAACAAGCAAAGCAATGCAAAATTGATAAATTAGGATCTTATGAAGTTGAACACAGTGATTGTATAGTTATAGCGACCACAACAAGGCACAGCAGGTTTGTAAGCTTTGGATCACTTAACATGCAACAATGTTAGACATTAGTCCATTGTGGTTATACTCAGCATTTAAATACAGCAGTTTCGAAGGTGATATATCTTTTAGCCTTTCCAAAATCAATAGACAAGAGAAAACGTGTAAGGAATGCATTAGGCAGTGTGTTTAGCTACTCTACAATTGTTAGCATGCCTGGCTAACTAGCTTACCTATTAGCTTACATGCAAGTGTTACCATCAAGGCCCAGGTACACATAACCTAATACGTAACATTCCTTTTTTGGTTCAAAGGTTATATTTAATTAACACATGAAAAAAAGCCTGTTTTACAAGTAGTTCTGAAAATGTGTCCTGTGTGCTATCAGAATTAAAGCATTAGCAAACAAGTTCAGCTGTTTATGGGACTTGAAAAACCCATATATTTTGTAAACTATGACTTTATCTTAGATAGGGTCAGTGGTAAACATTACATCCTATACCTTTAAACAGCATTTCACGAAGAGTGGTGCATGAGAGAAGGCAAGGCAAGACAGAACTTTACACATAGAAGGTTCAAACAGGAACTGAACAGGAAACCAGGACCTAAATACACCTAATCTAATGAGGGGATGAGGGACAGGTGAAGGCCAGGGCCACATCCATGGCCAGGGCACTGAGGGCAGGCAATCAAAACTGGAGGGAAACACACAGAGACAGGAAGTAAAACCAGCCATGACAAGGTGAGAACTCTTTCAAAATAAAACAGGAAACAGTTCAACTAAACCTAGGATCATGAAACATTTTTGAGCTAATGCAGCCAATAAGGTGTAGCCACTTTCATCATATTCGGATAATCCAACCACTGGTGATTAAACGCTGGAATAGATGATACAAATGTTTTAGTTTGTACAGCAGGCCTCTTCTGACCCACATTCCTGATAATTCCTGATAATGGCGATTTACTAAGCTATTTAAATGTGTTTGCTGTACCACACTTCACAGCAGGAGTCCCAGAGGCTCTCGATATAGTGACACCTCTCGTATGTGTAATGGCCATGCTACTTACTGATTTCACAATTGTATTCAGGCTACTAATAAACCAGCCAGGGATAGAGATATCTGGGAAGGGTGAATAATGCAAACTTAAAAAAGGATGATGAGGTCAAAACCTTTATGGGATTTATTTGAGCAGAGAAAGGAAAACTACAGCTAGTCTTTATTAGGCCAAAAGCTCTTTCCTTTCTTTCTCCCATGTTTCTACTACTTCCCCTCCACTATTAACACCCCTCCATGAAAGTGAAATATCAGATGTGGCCTAACATGAACATTGACAGAGCTCCCATGACATCAGCTCTCTGGTTTAGCCAAAGAAGTTTAGATCTTTGGCACATCATCTCACAAGTGTCTTATTTTTGTGGGTTTATTGTGTGAAAGTATACAATAGTAACTGTGTGGTCCTCTTCCTGAAGCTATAGCTTTTAAGTGTACTTGTAGTGCCTTGGACATTAAAGTTGGAGTACATTTTATTTTATATACATTTTGATGGAGGGGTGTACTCCTACTTTTAAAACTGCATCCATTACAGACTAAACTGGCTGCCAACTCTCCATAAACATCAGGAATTGGCAGTGTGAAGCTTTTTGCAGTAAATACTTTTTCAGCAAAGTAAATAAAACTGCCTTTTGTGCACTTAAATCTCTTTTTTGTTTTTCCTTCGCTTTTCTCTTTTTGTTTCTCTAATAGACTCAAAGCCATTGTAAATTAAGATTGGCCTCATAATTATCTTTAAATTCATTTTGATTCTATTTATTGTTACTTCCCTCTTCTCTGTTTGTCCGCCGTCCAGACAAGTCAGGGCAAGTCCAGTCATGTTGTGACACTTCAGGGACTTGCCTTGAATCATATTACCTCACTACACACATCATGTATGACATTTTTCAATAAGTCCTA
This sequence comes from Gymnodraco acuticeps, assembly GCF_902827175.1. Classification (NCBI taxonomy): domain Eukaryota; kingdom Metazoa; phylum Chordata; class Actinopteri; order Perciformes; family Bathydraconidae; genus Gymnodraco; species Gymnodraco acuticeps. The sequence goes on from NW_022990459.1 coordinate 1,051,422, forward strand.
GACATGTTACATGCGATAGTCTTCATATGTGTTGCATGTTTAAAAATAGTTGTATTATTGAATCACATGGAGTTAAGTTGCATCAAAGCATTTGAATCGAGCTATTTCTAAAAGCATTTCCTATTTTCTTTATAGTGCACTGATTTTCCTGTACCTCATTTATTTATCATTTATTTACGTGTCTTTATAATTGTATGTTTAATTATTATAATATTTATAATTTTTATATATTATGTTTTATATATATATTTACTTTTTTAACCTTTATTCTATACCATAATGTAAAATAAAGCATCTTATCCTATCTTTATTTGAGTCAAAAATTCAATATAATCTTATATATAATTCAATAAAATGCTGATGATCCAAAAGTAACCATATTTCAATGTAATGTTCACTTAAACAGTAAACTATGTGTCAGTAACTTATAAATAGTGAACAGAGGAGTTATTTCAGACACAGGCTTTCAAGTTGCGCTCTATAATATCTTTCTACACATCATCAAAAACTAACACCTTATTTTAAAGTAGAGAAATCTTTCACTCTAAAAGGAAATACTGCAAAAAATGGTCTTCAAGTTTTAAGATAGCAGTAGTTTCTGCTAACCCATTGGGGAAAGCTGGAAACACACTTGCATGTCTCTCCGCCCTGAAGTTATAGCCTTTGTTACGCCCCAGCGCCTGTGATCAGAAGTCCAAAGGGACCGTTTATATTTGTTCATCACACAGTAGTTTCCTCCTGTGGATGCAGCCTTGTATTAGATGCAGCTGTAGTTGTGTTTAGGTGCGCCTCATGGGCCTTGTGTGTAATAATGTTACACGGCTACTGCTGGACATATGTGCACCTCTCTTCTTTAGACACACACATGCATACACTTGTGCATGCAGACAGAGAGAGAAGTCTCCTCTCCCTCTTCACCCCCTAATATCCTTCCACACCTTGTTGATGGGACCGGAACTTTCATGTGTTTCGCCGGGGTGGGCCCTGCTTGACTCATGGGGCTGAATGAGAGGGGTCATGACCCGCGCTATGAACTGCTTCCTGTTTCTGTTGAAGGGGTCTTCCGAGGCCTGCAGTGATCACAGGAGAGGCAGCCGGATCGCATCCGGTTTGAAGTGATGCTGCCACAGTAAAATAGCATACATCAACGGAGCAGTAGCTGGAAAAGGAGAGATAGGGAAGTGCTATTATTTACTGCTACGAATACTACAGGGAGAAATATGTTCACTGTCAGATAGAAGAAGAGACAGACTGGGGGCTCCATGCGGTTTGTAGGGATTTCATGATATTTTGAAGTAGTGCTTCCCCAACCTTTTGTGAGGCTTCTGGCCCCTTCATAGGTAATGATGATTTATTGCAAGCTGTCCTACTTTAGAAGATTTTCTCTATATGTTATGATAGCATTGAACTTGCTGTCTGGGAATTATGGCCCATTGCTAGAACATGAACAGTCCCTAAATCAAACAGGTTGTAAATCTAAACTCTTTTATTCAGAGGTAAACCTTACAGATTGCACCCAAAATGTCAGTAATAATCCTCAATTTGAGAAGAAAAATATCAGCAAGTCAATAAAAAAGTCTGTAGTTTGTGATGACAATACTTTGCTGCTTTTGCCTGTATTTTCTTCCAAATAACTTTGGCTAACCTCGGGATATGTATGATCATCGAATTTGGATATTTTTCAGGCATTTCAATTTTCTAAATTATGTTTTGACAAATTCATCAAAATGAAGCTCTGGCTGGGAGCTGTCAGTACAGTTTGCAGATCTTTTGTCTGATACTTCCCTTCAGTTTGTTATTGGATCTCACATGTTGAAGCTTTTGGGATGTGCATGCCCTACACACTTCTTACTTCCACTGCCAGACTTGTAAATGTTACTGCCTCTTTCCATGAACTTAACGATAACTTGTTTTCAAAAATCCTACTGTCACAATAGAAATGATGAAGAAAAATATGAAAATAAGACCTGACTCAAACGAAGCACTGTACTTGCAGGTTGAATGTGCTGTATGAGTTGAGAACAGTAACAATGAGCTATCACCCCATCTTATATTTACTATTTTTAACAAATAAAGAGGCCATGGGTTCTTAAAACTTCATTATCGATGACTAATACAAACCAGGTGGAGAAGAGTTGAATAGGTTTTTGATAACACCTAATTTCCATGAACCTGTTAATTCCAAAAATAGGTAGAACAAAGTTGTTGTTCGCTCATGGAAAGTGGACTCATAAGTGACCTGCTGTAAATCAAAATCCATCACTAGAACAATGTTTATACCGCCTAAGAATTCATAAAACATGTTGGTTACACACATGGTTTTAGATTCAAAGCTCAGCAAATCAATAAATGTGTAGTGTCATATTTAAGCCAATAATGGGGCACTTTGCAGTATACTGATTGGACCTTTGAATTTGCAGAAGGTTTATCTCTTATCTAAAACTTCCAGTCTTCACTCCTCCTGACCTCCTTATGCCCTGCTGACAACTGTCATGCGCTGATTTAGGATTATTTTTAAATCAGGAGCTGTCTAGGTTTGATGGGACGAGGATGGGGTACCCGTGTCCCTTGAGGTCTTGTAAATCTGAACAGTTTACTACAGCAAGGGGGAGGAAATAGCCCTGTGCTCCGCTTGTCCAAGCCCGGCGTAATCCCTCCACTTCCTCTCCTCCGCTCTGCTGCCCGGGCCCACGCCATAATGCATTTTCTGTAACTAATAGCCGTTGTTTCCCGATTGTCACGCTCCCATCCCTGCCTCTTGGAATGTGTGTGTGCAGCAGTGGGATAGGGTGTTAGGGTTTAGAGCTCTGGGCTGGCTGGGGAAATGGAGAAAAAAAAGGAGAGACTGCTAGTAGAAAGTCTGGAATTGCAGTTAATATTAACACCACCCTCCTCCATTACCGTTTACCACCTCCTCCTCTTCCCCACAATTCCTTGCCCTATGACTGAGCTCTGGCAGCTAGGCGGGGTGCTGCAACCTGGGCCTCCTGCTTCGGTCACGCTTGCCCCCTCTCTGTCTCGAAACAAGAACACATGGATGTCAAGTCCTCTTGTGCTGGCAGTGTCCAGCCCCTTTCAACAGCCTTTACTCCGTTTAATTAGCCATGTCCCCCACTATCTCCACATATAGGGGCATGACAGGCACGAAACACACACGTTCTCAAAACAGGATGGCACACTGAGCGCGCTTTGGCAGCAGTCGGAGGGCAATCAATTCACACTCTTCCCTCTCGGTAACATTCTTCACAACACTTCCTGACAGGTCCGAGTCAAGGAGCTCATGTGCTCCACAGCACTTAGTGAAGGTGGCCATGAGGTCAATTCCCTCAAAGGAGAGCAACAGGTTTTCGGGAGATTCGCCAACTTCACCCCCTGAAGTGATGAGTGCATCGACAATAAAATTCACCTGCCCCCTGCTGCTGATGTTAACATTTTACTGAGTGCTAAGTGATAAAACAGGTTCTAGTTTTACAGTCGTTATGTGTATTTTTTTTTATGTCATCATGGCATCTTTGAAATTATTCGGTTGGTGTGAGATTTATCTTTTGGGGAAAATGAGACAAATTTGAAGTGAAATGGAGCATGTTACCCAATTTTTGTATTTATATTGGGGATGCCAATGTTGTATATTGAATTTCTAGTGATGAGAGCATGGACAGTTGAAGTTACTATAGGGCCCCACGCCAACATTTTAATTAGCTTCTATGTTTAGTGTTACAAGATGACTCATTATCATCACCTCAAAGTAAAATAAAAGAATCTTAGTTGAAAATAGATCTTGATGATATGACTTCCATATAATCATATTTAAAGCTGACCTGGTCAATTTTTCTAAGGCAAGAATCGGAAGAATGATCTGCATTCTGTATTAAAAGCTCCTAGCAATCTGAATGCACAACGTTTCATCTATCAGAGATCTACCTCCGACATTGTCTGACTCTTGCCTTAGCAAGATTCTTTTATCCAGCACCTGATAATCTGTGTATTTCTAGAAATGTTTTAGCGGAGCAATCAAATTAAATTCCTCTGTTGAGCAAAATATGCAAATAGGCACATTCAAACTATTTTTTTAGGGCCATGCATGTGTAAAAGTCATATGTTATCATAAACTCCCAGTAGAGGGCCCCAAATTCAGAAATGTCAAAATCTTGCACATGATCGATTTAAATGTACTTTCCAGTTGTAATCCAGATTAACTGTGGACAGACCTTAGACACACACACACACACACACACAAACAAATGAACACATAATATCCCCATAGGCTAATGCCTTACTGAGATAATTATGATTAGTTAAGAGGCACCCTGGACAAATATCATGCAGCAGAGGCAATCATTTCAGTCATCATACAATTACGTTAATTCTAATGAATTATTAAACCTAGCTTTAAACAAAGCATAATCACTGAGCATCTGAGCCATTTATCTGAAAGATGGTGACCATATTCTCGTCTCCTCTCAGGTTAGGGTAAGTTATCCCTTTAATCATGACGTTAAAAGAAACAACAACGAACGTGGCAGGAATGAGAGATAACCTCTATACTTCAAAGCTGTCTGGGAGCACTGTGAACTATAATAATCTTCTCACCCCTGCTGCACAGGAGGTGAGGCTTTCTTGTATGAACTGTGTGTTTTCACTAAAATAGATCCTGGCCGGCCACGCTGACCCCTGAGGAGGGGGATCACTGAGGGCCTTCTGCAGGTTGTCGCAGGGAATCAGAGCGCCTTGGCCCGATCTGTAGGCTAAAGGTTGAAGGGTGTGTGAGGTAGCCTATGACCTCCCGATTTGGCTCGGGCGCAACAACCTAGCTCTCGGGGGGGAACCCCTGCATGACCCGGCTCACCCTGAGTGTAGGCCAGTGCCACGCTGCCACCAACATGGAGACCTAAGGAGGCGAGATAGGGGCAGATTTTAATAGGAGACTCAGCAGTGTGAGCGCACTGGGACTAATTCTACTTTAGTTCAAGTCTAGGTTAAATGCGTTGGGAATGAGTCAACGCTGGCGGCAGAGAGTGTGACTAACAGAGCGGGTCAGTAACAGGGAGCCCTTGGCCTTTTCTGGCTGCTTTCAGACCAAAAACAGGCTGAGAGAGGAGCCAGTGAGGCCTCTTTGTGCAGAGTGAAACACATGAGATGAATCCATCACCAGCTCCATATTCTCGCTCAATCCTCGACGGTAACGAAGAGTGTTTTAAGGGAGAAAAGTGGGGGTGACACTACTAAGTGGAGCGTGGGATTGAGAAATATAGAGAGAAGAGATGGTAAAGTTGTCATCAGCAATCAGGCGACACTTCTGAAATGTTTACTTCAAGCACGTGGCAGCTCATTTGTGATCATTGTCTTTTGGCAGGAAATATTCCCACATAGCAGTTATATGTTATATGTGTGCAAAGCTCAGCTCAGGATGAATCAGAAAGCCTTGAAGATTGCATGGAAACGCTTGTGATCAGATTTCCAGAAAGGAATGATTTCTTCCAAAACCTTTGTTTAATTTACGAGTGTTTTTCTCCGTCTGTCAGTGCTGTTACGTTGTCTCTATCTCTCTGTCTTTTAAAGTGTCGTTTTGGAGACATCATCGCTGTAAGTATGAAAAAGCATCTAAGAATGCTCAGTCAGCATCCTGAGCAGAAATTAGAACCAATACAAAAATACTTGCGCTGATGTGAATGTGTTGTCATTCATCATCATTGGAGTTAGCTGCACAAACACAGTGCTAATGTGGATGCAGAGATGGAGCAGATCGGATACCAAAACAGAAAATTCCACACATTCTGTCCAAGATGTCTCAATTATAGTTTGACAGTACTCTGTTGATCAACCAATTGTTTCAATAATAGCACAACACTGATCAATTAGGAAGTTTGATATTGTTTTTTAACAAGAAATGGGATTGGTAAAAACAATAACATTCCTAAAATGCATGGTCTCATTATTCCCATATTGTAAAACGGTGACATTTGCATAACTTCTTTTCCCGCACACAGAAACTGTGGTTTTACACAAGCTGTAAGGAATTAGATCAAGTTGTTTTGTCACAACTTTAATATAGTACAGGTAGAAAGTGCTGCTACAGTACTGTGACAATCCAAAACGCAAATTCAGGATTCAAAGGTTTTATTTTCAGAACGTTTACACAAAATGATAAATACAGCTATGTTCAGACAGACAGTATGGGGACAAAATGTATATCTGAACATTTAGGTAAACATGCTCTAGTAAAAAAACAATATAGAAGTATTAACCTGAAAATGATCATAAATATGTGTCTCTTAAGTATCACAAAATCATCATTGTGGTATTGGCACCAAAACTCATAATTTTGGCACAACAGGGCAAACAAAGTTTAATAGAACCACTTCTGGTCTCAACGGAGACATTCCTCCTCCTTTACACACACACACACACACACACACACACACACACACACACACACACACACACACACACACACACACACACACACACACGCTCATGGGGATCACCTTCCCTCAAGGACAAAGCCACAGATAAGCAGCCATCCCCTCATTATCATCTCGGCCCCAAACAGCGGTGCGTCGCTTGGCTGAGCTGCATTTCCTCTCCACTGTGACCAACATGTGTTGCTGCCTGCTACTGTCCCCTGATGTTCAGCCGCTGGCACCCTCAGCCAATTGTTGTTTACTCATCGAGGGCAATGAAGCTCGACGAGGAGTCAACTGCTGCAGGAGGCATGGAGCAGCGGTCAATATGTTAATCATCATCCCTCCCTCTTTCTTATTCCTGTCTCTGCAGAGAAGTGGCTGAAAGAGAGAATATCCTCTAGGTCATGCTTGAGCCTCATTTCTGTGTGCATGTGGGTGTATTCATTTGCTTATTTGTGTTAATTGCAGAGTGTGTTCATGGAGGCGTTGTGAGGAGAGGTGGGGATGAAGTGCAAGTGATGACAAAATGCATCCTGGCCTCACACCTCAGTGTTTGTGTGATTTGGAGACCTAGAGAGGCAGAGGTGTTAACAGAGGAAAGGCAGGTGCTGTGTGCGTGTGTGTGTGTGTGTGTGTGTGTGTGTGTGTGTGTGTGTGTGTGTGTGTGTGTGTGTGTGTGTGTGTGTGTGTGTGTGTGTGTGTGTGTGTGTGTGTGTGTGTGTGTGTGTGTGTGTGTGTGGTGTGTGTGTGTGTGAAAATAAACCCCTTGCACACTTAATGACACGATTTAAATGGTAAAATAATTACAAGACTTGTTGTGCAAAATAAACTCCTATACCTTTGTATACTGGATCAAACAACCCCTCATTTTTGACTTTACAAGACAAGCTGTGTAACTTAATCAAAGCAGCAGCTTGTTGAGAGGGGAAGGAGAACAAACAATTACAGGTGCCAACATCTTGACCACATCCTTTTATGCGTTACATGTGGTACTACAATTTGCTTTTGCCCACCCACTGCACCAAAATGTCAATTGTTTTATTTCATTTCCTGCAGCCATCCATGGATAAGAGAAAATATTCTACAAACACTGTCTCATGAGACTTTGATAATGGTTGAATCATTAATAGGTAAAGTTATAAATTGTTAACAGCAATGTATAGGTTTCAAGTTTAAGAATGATCTCCTAAAGGAGTTTATTTTAATGCATATTAGGGTCTTACTAATTAGCGATCAAAAATGCAGTTACAAATGCGAATACAAAGTTAATAAATGGACTGCCGCCCTTTCTAAAAGGTCTTATCCCGTTGGAAAAGTCCCCATTGTGGTGTAAGGCTGGGAGAGGATAAACACAATGTTTCACAACCTGGCAACCCCAAAAGTGTTTTTCAATGATGGCTTATATCTTAACATCATTAAATTATGTGTTAAGCTTTATTAAAGCCCTTTGTTACAAAGTTGTAAACCCTTTCTAAACATTGGCTTATTAAATGTATAATTCTTGTGCAGCTTTAAAAGATAAAATAAGGTATTACTGTGTTATTTTAGTTAGGGCAGCTTTCCTTTTATGAAGGTTGTCCTATTTTACTCCAGCCATGAGATACAAATAATTGTAATGTGAAAAAAGAGGAGAGCTATTATCCCATCACACAAAGCAGCACCAACATCCATTATCAACAGCCTCTCTTCCTCTGTTACCCTCAGCTGGCTGCATTATCCAAAATGATTTCATCTCTGTTGTCTGTGTTCATTCTTTGCTGCAGAAAACAGCATTTCCACAGGCACAGAATGACACCGGAGCAGCGTTATGGCCTTTAAAGGCAGGGGCAGAAAATAAACAGAAGTAAACAACAGTAGCAGTGGGGAGTGTGCCTCCCTGCTGTGTTGATTATTGGAGGGCTGTACACAGGCCTGATCCCCCCCCGGGAGCTCAGCGAGCGGGAACGGCTGCTGCAGGCTGCCCACAGAGAGGCCAACAACATCTGGGCCTCAGCTCACCTCATTACACTCCTGTTGTTGTGCTGGAGTGGGGTGTGTGTTTGTGCAGTAACACTGGCACAAAAAAAACAGAGAGCCGTAACAAGCAATGAGAAGAAAATGAGCTCAGAGTGCTGCAATTTCATGAGAAAATAGCTGTTTTTGTGTTAAGATGATAGGTGAAAGAGTGTTCTTATCGGGGTGGAAAATGCTGAACAAAAATATAATAAAGCCTAGAGTAATGAAAATAAGAATTGGGCACAGCGGGTTTCATTACACACTTTTACACACCTGAAAATGTCTGAGTGAAAAACCATCCATCAGATCAGCAGTGCAACATGCTGCCTGGTTACAATCACACAGGCCTGGAACAATAGTGTTTTTCAATATGGTGTTTACTAAATCAGCTTAGTGCATTGTTAGCATTGTTAGATTATATCAAGGAAATTATTTATATGGCATTTACAGGCAATTTGGTAAAAGGGGATACAGTGTGGAATGGTAATGTGTTGCATTCATCATATACTGTGTGTCTGTATCTGTAACCTACAGTATGAGACTTCTGAAATGGCAGCAAGCCAGTTTCCTAATGGCTGCTACTGCTGAAGAGAGTCTTTGACATCCATCAGTCCTCTGGCTCCCTCTGCTGGTTACATATGTTAGTCAGGAAGATACATAGAAAGAGTTACTGATATTTGCATTGTTAGAAAAGTGACTGCTTTTAGAAATATAAGAATGTATACCGATAATTTAAAAAGCCTTTTTGTTCCATCTTGGGTAGAAAGATGAACTTACCTACTTGTGAAATGACTTGATTGACTCCATTTAATTGTATCTTAGGGCTTTTGACATATCAAACTAGATTAAACACAGGTGTAATAAAATAATATAATTAACGATGGCATGTTTCATAACAGACATGTTCACCAATGATAGTAGGAAAAGCACAGGAGAAAATAATGACCTTAATGATGCCTCAGTTCATCAAGAGTCACAGTGTTAATGTCATCAGATACACATGTGATCTTAGTACAAGTCGAAATACGACCAAAGGAAATCCTGGTATTGTGCAAGCCGACTAACTGTCACTGCAAACTGGACACTTGATAGCAACTGAGCCCTAGTAATGTTATGGTTAACACCTGCGCTTTTATTTTTATTTCATGTCAAAAGATTTAAATTGAGTTCATGCCCGTTTTAACGATCAAATATACCAACTCTTTAGAAAATACAATGTTTAAAAAATCTTGTTTTATTAGGACATGGAGCTGAAAATGTTAGATTTGTTCAAATTAAGTGTTTCCATTCAAATCTACTCAGTAAAGTACAGGTATGATTATTTGTATATAGGATTAAATATAGTATTTAGGTATTTTTCCTGTTGTGACTTTTTTTGTTATCAGTCGCAACATTTAAGGTGTTGATGTGAACTGAATGATTACATTTAAATGAACCAAAATCAACGGTCTCCTGTAGATCATCTTTTTCTTGTCCTCACCAGATCAAATTCAATCCCCAGACATAATAACATCAAGGATTTATAATACCAATCCAGATACATTTGTTGAGATTTTAACTCAACGACCAAACTATAGGAGAGGTTTTAAACAGGCTATGTGTACAGTGTTATGAAAAAACAATGCATATTCATGTCTTTGTTCCTCCAATTTATTAGAAAATGTACAGGGGGATTAACGGTAAGACTTCTGGTAGCGGGCACGAGCTCCAGGTCCACCGAACTTCTTGGACTCACAGCGACGAGGATCAGCAACCAGCAGGGTCCTGTCGTACTGGATCAGGATGTCCTTGATCTCTTTCTTGGAGGCCTCATCGACATCTGCGGATGGACAAACGCTCATTATTCTTAAAGTTCCATTTATAAACCTTCCTACATGCTTACAGAAAATGGTTACTATAATACAGTTAACACTGTAATTTAACTGATGTTTAATTAGTACCATGATCTTGTTTAACAAGAATCCTCGGACCATATGTCATTTACAACAGGCCAATAAGTATCACAGGACCATTTTTAAGCAAAAACTAAATCTGAACAACAATATATCAAACAGCAGAATCAAGCATTATAATACCAAATAGTGTTTGATTTGTGATGCTTAAGCGTTGGAAATATCTGTTGATTTCTGTGACAGGTGTTGCCAGGTTGTAGACTGTCATGTCATTTGATCCACTATCCAAGATGTCCTCAGGTCTGTAGTCTCAGTTATTGTCCACCTTAAATGTTATCAGTGAGCAGCTCATAACACCTCACAGGGGAATACTTCGGTATGAAGTAACCAATTCACCTTAATCCTTAACAAATATGATCATTTGTCCTAAAAATGCAATATTTGCTACTAAAATAGATCCCAGTATGAAAGACACTTCACGTGTATCTTTAGTTAATTTGGTTGAATATGTATGGCAAGCACTTGCTCCAAAGCTAGAGTGATGTTTGTGCTGCACACTACCATTAAGATGTAATACTCACACTTCTGATAGTAGGCAACCAGAGATTTGGAGATAGCCTGACGGATTGCTGCAAGACAAAAAGAACAATTCATGAAAATAAGGTGGAGAAAATATCTGTATCTGTCGTTTTTCCCTGCGAAGAGAATATTCTGCTTACCATAGATCTGTGCAACGCGTCCACCACCCTTCACTCTGACTCTGATGTCAACTCCAGCAAAACGCTCCTTGCCGAGCAGCAGCACTGGCTCAAGAAGCTAGAATGAGAGCATATCAGCATAATGATGTCAAACTACATCTTTTCGAGAAAGAAAGAGAAAATGTCGTGGTGACATTTGCAGGTGTTTCACAGAATCCTGACTACTATATTGCAGTCTAAATCCCACTAGCTTTGAAGGGAATTGCTGCATATCAGGCTTGATTCCATCTGCAATACAATTCCCTTAAGATAATTAATTGTGTGTAATATGGCAATACAATTCCCTTAAGATAAGGGGATTGAAAAGGTCAGCTAAGGTAAAAAAAAAAAAAGGCAATACATTTAGCATCATCTTCAAATGCAGTGTTAAGTCCATGTTACAACGGTTTCCCATGGGACCATGCCAATGTCCCTGACCCATTTGATTGCAGATGTTAGGGGTTCTTATCTCCATCTGATAATAACCCCTTTCTCACTGGGACTCACCTTGTACTGGAGAGTGGCTGGCTCCACCATATCCAGGGGTCTGCCGTTCACTTTAATGAGGCCATTCCCCCTCTTGCAGTGAGCAACTGCGGTGGCGGTTTTCTAAAGGCAGAAACATCATCACGATCAGGTACCATCAAAAACTACTGTAAGATTATGTTATTTAATATTTGCGCACCAATTGGGTGAAACCAACATCAGTCCTTGCGTCCTGTGCTTATTCAAAGAGGTTGTTAGCTCGTAAATCATCGGGCCATTTTTGGAATTTGGGTATCTTCTCAATTAGGTTTGGACGAAGAGACATTAACACCATTAACGTTGTCATTTTGTATAAAGTATCAGAAGCCCAGCGATTGATAGCATCTAGGCTACCTAGCTAGCTACACAAGATCGGATGCACAGCCATACAGAACGCCGGCTAACCTAGTGACACTTTTACACGTGATTTAGTATCATTTAACAACGCAAGAGGCTTCAAACTTCAGTTTCGGGACGTCTTACGCTATAGTGGTCATTCATAGCAGTTAAACAGCTCGTTTACACCGGTGTAAAACTACGACACACGGCCACATTATGTTAGCCACTTTAGCTAATGCGTGCTAGCAAGACAGAGTAGGCACAACACCACATGTTCAATAATTCTATATTTTACTTACTTTACGTCCAAAGACCTGGACAGATTGCAAAGGACCTTTGGGTGGCATGTTTCTGAAACACACAGGGACAAACAGTTACATTAAAACACAGATAATATGTGTAATTTATACTATTTTAGCGGATCGGAGTGAAGAACGTACCGTCTTCAGCTAGGGTGCCGTACGGAGAGACCGATGGGGTTTTCCGAGCCGAACATCAGGGGCTGCTGCACGACACTTCAGACTTGATTTATGGTAGGTTTTGCGACAGTTGCTCTTGCTCTACCTCCATTTTATTTTGTTTTCACAAACTCTGTAGTTATTGAAACTATTCTCATTTTATACATTATTAATATAAATAATAAGAAATTAACATGCTGTTTGTAAAGTGACTGATCATTCAGGTAGCTTTCTGAGTGCAGCATTTAATAATAATAATAATAAATTCGATTTGTAAAGCACCTTTCATTGCTAACAGCAATCCCAAAAAGGTTTTTAGGCCTTTCTTGAAGGCGTCAGTGGTCTGTGGAGTACATTTACTCCTAAAATGGCTCAAAAGGTAATTTTCTACCATATAAATTGTGTCCTCAAAAAGGTATTGAGGTCACATTGTTAGTGGATATGGGAGTAAACCTTGCTAGTTCAAGAACATACATTATTATGTTTTTATTGCAGACTTTGAATCTTTGAATATCAAATATAACATTATTTCAATAAATATTAAACTGTTAATACATTGTTACAGTGTATTTATTTTCCATCTGCCAACATGAGAACTTCTGTACTTGATTCGATCATGTACAATTCAAGGTTTTGGATGAAGTGAAGTGTGTATATGAAGAATAAACTGAATTATTATGCCCTTAAAACAAGTCTGAATTTCTCTGTAATTTCCCTGCTCTGGCACCATTTCTGTTTTAGAGACAATTTAAGTTCACCAGTTGCGAAACAAGGAAAAAGAACACAAGATGTCAAGCATATTAGGAGTTAAAACAAAGGATTGTATAAAAGGCCACACAAGCAGATGTAAGAAGAAAATTAGCGTATCAATAGACTCCAATATGCATCTTAAAATATTTTAATAAATACTGTTTATAAACCATTAATTTTGCATATCTCAATTGTTTGATCTTCGAGTTGTGACTTTACAGGGGAGCCTCTTTTATTGTGACGTCAAAAGAGTAAACAGACGTCAAAACTATTCATAAAACCTGACCTCATAAAGCCATAATAGAAAAATAATAAATATATCACTTTGAACTTTAATGCTTTTCTACCATATAAATTGTGTAACAAAACATAAATGGTAGGAATCTGAAAAACTGTGGGAAATAGTGAAGTGAATATATGCTTACATGGAAAGATAAATGACATGTTCAAATAAGGATAAGTTGTCTAAACAACAGAAACCAGAAGAAACCGCAGCACTGTTCTGCTGCCAACTAAAAGGAAAGGATCATGATACAAAGAAAAGTATAAATATCGTAGTCTCTTACATGGATGCTGCCAGAAATTGGAATAAGCTGCACCCACGCCATAAACCATGTTGATAAGCATGATAATATAATAATGTGTTTATTTAACATGATTTAGAGGAGCAAAATCACAGCTATATGTAGCAAGTAATAAAGATATACATTGAATCTTAAAATCTTATGTGGATTTTCTTTTTTAATTAGAATCAGAATCAATCATTAGTGTTCTGTCGTCCAAGTTGCCTGATTAAAGTGAGTGTCCTCATCATACCCTTTTTTTTTTTATTCTTGCACAACACCACCCTCTAGTGTTGGTGAAATGAGCCAGATTATTTTTAGTGTGACATTGCCATCTCAGCTGGGGGCAAGGTTGTATCAACCTAGATGCTGTGTGGAAAAAAATCAGTGCAGAACGTTATTTCCACTAACAGTATGAAAATGTAAACCAAACTCCCTGCTTCGTTTCATCAAACCTTATTTTTAGCATTATTGTGAATCAAACCACAGAGGTTACATGGTTCAGCGCAGCTTTGGGATGAAGAGTTTAGGGTCGGGATATGGGAATATAAGGACATGGGAAAAAGGAAGTGAGGAGGTTTCTGTAAGTTAAATAACCAACTCTAGTTGTACGCAAGAGACAGTCTTTGATCCGACCACATTGTGTGATCGTTCGTGGGAGGAAACTGGCGTCAAACTGTCCCCTTTCTGCTTTCTCAAGATTCACCATGGATGTGAAGTTGACAAAATAAGTGAGTATTTGTGGTGATTGACTTTGAGGGGGTGAAAATGTGCACTAGGCGCCTTCTCCACAGCCTTGAAAGAAACACTTGATAGATCTCAAGCACACACATCCTGAAGACGAGAGAAAAGTGTCAGATTCAAGGCACAGCCTTACCCATAAAGGAGGGAAGCAGCAGGGCCATTCCTGGGTCAGAGAAGGACTGAAGATAGATAGCATCTTGGGAATCTGTATACAGTGGATTGAGTCATGTGTGCAGTGCCTACCTATGTCTGACATTTACTACAGAGAGACTGGTGTTTATAGTGTCAGCCACGGGTGAAAAGGCACCTGGCTTCTTTTATTGTCAGAGAGAATGTGTACTCCCCTCAAGGCCTGGACTCCCAAATTCAAACCCCAGTGGTGTGCATGGAGCTATGGTTGTGTGAGAGCACGGATTTAAAAGTTTAAGATGATCATGGTGAATTTTAGCAGTACACACCTATGAATCTTTTTAAAACAAAGCTTTTACCTTCTACTCTGACGTCTATTCAGGCCACTCGGGGGCAGTGACACAAGCTGTAGACACAACATTGATATATTGTCACTTAATCAAGTTTTATGTTAGCAAACGGCTAGTTATCTTCACACTCATTTGGATTCCTGTTTCTGACCTCCTATCTTTGAGTACTGTTGGCTTTCGGGTTTTGTGCATATATTATTTGTGTCCTTTGTTTGTTGGTGTTTTTATTATAGCTGGTTTCAGGCTCACTTCCTTTTTTTCACTGTTATTACTGTTTTGCAGTATTTTTCTGCAATCGTGGTGCTTTAAAGCAACCTCTAAATTCACAATGCCATTAGCAGGAGAATCGGAAAGGGTCTATGTTAAATTGAATTATGACAAACGGTAGGTGTTTGGACCTTTTTCCTATACTGACAAATGGAGAATGCTCCATTGAAGAGTCATTATATAAAGAGCTTATTCCAGAGCCAAATCTAAATAATTCACACAACCCTCTTTCTTGTCCTTGACCTCCCCTTTCAGTTTATATGTGAGCTGTCTGATGAGTTTATTAGCCAACAGATAAATGTGAGCGATAGACTGTCAGTGCCAATATGTACCACAGAGTCAGGCAGAGAAGCTGGATGATAAGCTTCAGATAGACCTGTGTTTGTGTTTTGGGTCCACCTTGACCCCCATCATCATGTGCATAGGAAACATTTTAAGGACGCAAAACCGTCCCTGATTTCCTGCTCTGTTCAGCAGCCCACTAAAGCATACAATCCTTTTGTGTTGCTACCTGTCAAGTCTGTGTAACAATGTGCAGTCCTCTCAAACATCTGAAGCTAAACGCTCTCAGATTACAGCTCTGGACAGTCGAACTTCTGCAGAGGACTAACATAATAACTTATTCTGTTGACACACGGTAGATAAAATCATAATGTTCTTAAAAGATCTGAGACGCTTAAATCCCACATTCGTTAGGCAGACGGCGAGCTTCGGTACTTGAGAAGAAGTGCAGAGCTTACAGAAGGAAGAGAGTCTGCAGTCACCCAGTCAAAGAGCTGGCAATAAATAAAGACCACACCATATATGTGCATTTCCTCTCCACGGCCTTATGGAAACACATCACCTGGAGGCGCGACCCCTTGACCTTGTCTTGTCACAGCACCGTGAGCATGAGACAACACTCTCAGATTTACAGGGGAGGAGATGCTGTTCCTGGTCGGCCATAGAGTCTTATTTGACCATAATAGGCCTTGCGGTGGTTGAAAAAGTGTTGCGGGTAATTGAAGTTTCCCTGAGCAGAAAGAGCAGATCGGCTAAACCCTGTGGGCGGAGAGGCCGAGAGAGGCGCTCAAGGTTTTGTGAGGTATACAGAAGCGTGGGTGCCATGGAAACGGCAGAAACTGTTTTAGGCTAGTGAGGCAGAAAAGTGTCTTCCCTGAGGAGAATCTGCAAGTCAAGTCAGGTCTTACCTTTTATATCCTTGTGCGAGGATCCGTTAATAGCTCTCTCCATCCCAAAATGTCCCTGTGAGACATTGAGATCTAGAGATTCCATTTTATGACGCATATATACAGACTACTATGCATATAGACTACTAAGGATTGTGTCTTCAACTATCACATAATATTGAAAGATTTTCAAAACATACAGAATATCAATCTAAACTCAATTTATTTTGGAGATTTAAAAAAGTGTATCTCAGGTTTTGAAGATACATTCATAATGAATTGGCAGTGGTTGAACAACATTTAAAAGTAAAAGTAGGCTATAAAAAGTATTAACATCAGAATGTACTTACATGGGACAGCCCTTTTCAGAATGATCTTTTTTTATTTATTGAATTATGTTAATTCCCTTTAGGCCTAAATACTGCCAGGAAGCTTGTGAGTTTAGTTCAATCTATAATATTTCATAATAAATTATTGGTTTCTTCAAGGTAAGTCTTCAAGGTAACTTCAGCTGCAACTGCATTTAGTGGAGGGAAAAGTGCCTCTGAATTGTGAGTAAAAGAATAAAGTGGAATAAAATATGAATACTCAAGTAAAAGTTCCTTAAAATGGTACATACGCATCCTTCAGTACTTGAGTTAATGGACTCAGTAACAGTTCAAAATTGACACACTCCCTGTGGAGTCATCCCTCTACACACGTCTGTCACTTTCAAGCCTCTTTCTAAGAAACACAGTCCCCAGGTGGGGGACCAATGTGGCACAAACGGGGGGTTTCCCCTGGAAGTGAGAGGTACCAAAATGGCTGCCTACTGTCTATCGCTGTGCCATGGCAGCAGTAAATATTGATGTCTGTCTGACTGGGTGACAGCTCATAACACTAAAATGTAGCCCGGTATTGAACCCGGGTTTGGACTTGAGCCCCTTCCATTAATTTGGCTATTTCAGCCTCCATTTACCACATAGCAGCCTCGCAGCTGTCCCATGCTCTGTCAACTTCCATCAGGCCTTGGAGCTGGGGCCACAGGATAATGTAGAAGAGAGCCAGATCAGCAGCTCAGCGGACATTTGTCTCTACTCCCATGCAATGCGCTGCTCAGATAGAATAGCTGTATTTGAATAGACCTTTATCTTTTCTTTCCTTTGAAGTGGCAGAGAGGCAAAGTTAACAACGTTTGCAAGAATCTGATTTGCAGTATATTTAGTTAGTTCTATGTTGTTATGATGATGCAGCATTTATTGGTTAATGTGTCAATGATGATGTAAATGCAAACTTTTTAAACGACCTAGTCAGCCGTCAATGACAATCACAGATATAGATATATGTGTCCGTTTTTTTACATGAAATCAATGGCCAAAAGGTTGTCCCTTTTGTCTGAAAAAACAAACAAATTGACAGGCTTTTTGAAATGTTGTGAGGAAAATATGTCTGTTTTCCTTTAGACTAGAGCATCGTATGAGATTAAGAATGAACTGTTGTTATGTTTTATTTAATGTAAAAAAAATACTGTTTTTCAACTTGTGTGGCTCTGTTTGGACTAAATTGGTTGTAATATATCATCTGATTTAGTTTAAGAAAACAGAATCGTTCCACCCAGTTCCCTCCAAAAGCCTCATTATGTATTTGAGCGATTCTTAGCAGGCCTCAGAGCTGCACTTGAAACAGTGAATTCATGAAGCTGATCTGGCAGTGGAACAGGGCCAAACTTGCCAACATAACAGCCTTTCATTCGCCATTTGTCTGCGCTGTCACACATGCACTGGTACTTCCCCTCGATCAATCTCACTCACTCACTCAAACACACACACACACACACACACACTCAGATCGCCCACACAATCTGCTTCATCACCCTCCTTCTTCTCTTGTTCCATCTCGCTCTCGTCCTCCCCCTACTTATTTCCTCCATCATGTGTGTGTGTGTGTGTGTGTGTGTCTTATGAGGCAGTGTAAGCGGGGTGAGAACGGGGCCGTTGGCTGACATCAACAGTGATAAAGCCAGAGTGGGTTGCCATTACAGCAAGGCCTTCTTTATTCCTCGATTATACTTCTCCTCTTTTTCCCCTCTCTAGAGTTTCTATCTGATGGGCTGTGGAACACTGAGCCCTTGACAACATCTGGGAATACAATGATGAATATGTTTGCTGCCAGCAACTAGCATCCCCTTATTTCTCTCTCTCTCTGTATTTGCTTGTGCCTGCACACATTAAAATGTCTAAAAGAAGATGAAGTGTGACCCTGACAACATGATAAGCACATGTTACGACTTGTGGTCCACATGACAAATGATCTTTAAACGTTGACTTTGTGTAGTTTATCTTCGATTCAGATATTCAGTCTATTAGTATATTTGCAGTTTTTTGAGTATATTATATTGTGTTCCCTGCTGTGTCTATAACTCTGTTCTCAGTCACTCTGTGTTCAAGGCTCCAAGGGGGAGAGGAGACAGGGCTGGGAAGCTCTGATGGGAAAGTGGGCCAGCGCTCTCAGCCCTCCACTGGAGAGCTCCTTAAAAGGCCTGGAGAGATGATGTCGTGGACTCTCTCCTTTCCCCCCTTATGTTTCCCCCCCTCCTCACACAGCAGCGGAGAAGCCAGCAGCAGGAGCTGAGCCAGGCTTTGGCCAAACTCCTCATGCACATCAGAGAAACACACGACACTGATGACTTCATGAGCTCGAATAAGGATTCCATCCATCAGAAGCTGGAAAGGCTTGTTTTGAAAGATAGGGTTTCCCAGATTGGGAATTAGTCTGTGCACTCTAAAAACAAACAAAACGATATTTATAAGTAACAGTATAATGGGATGATGTTCAAGTTATGTTCCTGCACAATCAAAATGATTGTTTACCAATTACCAATGACCGAATCTTTTGTGGCAAAGAAACACTTTTTCTTTGATTATTCACAAACATAATTTTTTACACATTTCTTGCAGAAATGTTTATGTGGTATGTGCTTTATTACCAATTGTAAACACAAGTTTTTAAGTTGACAACCATTTGAAAAATCAAGTTGTATAATTGGATTTCTATGAAATCATACATACACAATAGTTGTTAACTTTTGGTTTATTTTGAACACATATTACATAAATCTTGAAACAAATAGAACACACATTTAATTTCCCCCAAATTAAAAGTAAACAAATCAGCCATATTGCATTGTGCCTCACTAGCTCTTTTTAAATGTCTTTTTGAGTATTAAAATTGGGGAACTGCAGCAAAGTTCCTTTTATTTGCACGACAAAAGCAGAAATGAGGAGGAAATGCAATATCACGACAGCAACCACAGTTGCAGAAGTAGTCTTTTGAAAGTTTTGTTTGTCTAAGAGTGAAACATTTTGTATTTAGATACTATTTTGCATACATCGGCAAGACCTGCTACATCCAGTTACTCTGACCAATCAGAATCTCTCTCTCTGTTTCAAGCCTGACAACTTTTTCCATCCCAGCCTCTGCGACAGGGGTCAACAACCACTTCATGTACACAATGCGCGCAAGGCCAAAACAGATGCCCCCTTTAACCCCACACCCAATCATTCTGGAGCTTGTGCGTGGGCTTATACCAGGTGAGCTTCCAGCGCCTGCAGAGAGCATCGGGCCTGTGTGGGAGAGCTTTCACCCTCTCTTCACGAGGCTCCAATCTATGAGCCATCTGCTGTTATCTGCGGAATGTTCTCCGCACACTTCATGGACATATATGTACCAGGGCTTTGACATCTTTGCTATTTTTAGCGCAGGCCCGCCACTGGAGGTTGTTATGATGATGTCAAGCAGGCTTTTTAAAATAAATCAGATTGTTTATCTTGGGTTATACTTCCTGCCTGCTTTTCATGTTGTGTTTGTTTGTGTGCATGTGTTCATCTGGCAAATTGGTTTTATTTTGGGCCTGGGACTTGTTTTGCCTGAAGTATATCTACATTTTTATGGTATTCTCAAAGTATGATCAACACTTTTAAATCAGAGTTTCACTTTGAACTTCATCCTTCTATACTTGCAATATTATGTTTAAAGTGATAAATGTATTTGTAATTCTTGGCACAATTAAAAAAATATTGATTTGTCCCCCAATATTATATATAATCTATTCCAAAATATGGTCCCATGGTTGTCCAACAGAAGAGGAGGTATAGTTTCCCTTTTTATATGCGAGTGTATTAGGCGCCCAAAATCCAAAAAGTGACATTGTACACATTGGTTTTTGTACGGATTAAAAAAAACAAGATATACCATGTGAATTTAAGGGCATTAATATAGATTTTGTTACCTTTTGCAACCGAGCCACGCCATCCCCCCCTGTTTCCAGTCTTTATGCTAGGCTAGGCTAATCAGCTGCTGGCTCCGGCTAGATGGGATATTTAAAGTTCATGAGGTTGTTGTCAAACCTAACTCTCGTCAGGAAAGTGAATACGCATATTTCCCAAAATGTCAAACTACTTTAGGGCACCAACAGGCCTGAACTCTGAACATTTTGGTCTGTTTCCAGTACACCAGACAAAACCGGATTGTGCTAGCGTATGTTGATCACATGTGACAGGTGATTTTTGCTCTGTTGTGTCTGTGCTTGAGGCTCAGACATGGGAAAGGGGAAGTCTTCCTCGAGGTGTTTTGAGGCAGTAAAGTAGATTCTGCAAACACCAACACCCCCTCTGCTTCTCCTCCCATCTCCAATCACCCCCACCCCCTCTATCATCCTCCTCTGCGGCTCAGGTAGGAGCAGACTGTTGACAGGTTCCTCATGTGATGAACAGCGTCCGTCGTCACCTTGTCAGCTGCGACACAGACACACCTTGCTGTGAGGCCCATGCCCAGCAGATAACAGGCCTGGATCAAACCCTACAGTAGGTCACTGCAATATGACAGCTTCCCTAAACACCACAATCAGTCATGTTGTTCGGGACAGGCATCCAACCTTGTCCGGAGTTCACGATGCACTTAATTTACATCCCCCAGAAGAGAGAGCAGCATTGTGAAAATTGCCACTAAAACTGCCGTGACCCAATTTATACTCTAAATTTAAAATGCATTACAGATAGCAGTCAACTAAACAGGCTCCCTTCTCTGAAACAGAGAACTACATTTTTCAGCACTGGCAGCTAAACCATTGTAAGAGTCTTGATTCGAGGTATATAAAGAATTACATCTAAAGCTCCTTACACACCAAACTGACACCAAAGAACACATCCCGACGGAACGTCGCCTCATGTCGCCTCACGTCTCCTGCGTCTTGGCCATGTGTCGCACTGGAACACACCGCAAAGACTTCAGCCGACGGCCAAGTTGCACGTACGAACTGCGCATGCGTGAGTGGCAATAACTCCCCTTACCAGCAGGCGTCGGTAATGTGTATTCGTCATTTAAAAGAGGCAACAACCGGAAGACAGACGGCATGATACACCGAGAGAAGAACAGACTGCGTGATATAAACAAACAACAAATAGCGTGTGCGTTCCATTTTCACTCTACAACGAGAAGCTCATGGGGCTTTCCCGAACCTGTGTCGTAGTTTGTTTGGGTCCCTCACTTCCGTTTCACTTCTCATGCACTGATTTGCTAAGCTGAACAGCCAATCAGAGAGATTTCTTTGGCCGGCAGCCTACCGATTCAACATGTCGAATCGGTGGCGGAAGGTGTCGGCACGGTGGAAAAGACACGACGGTGCAGTGCACACCAATCTGAGTAGGGCGACACAACGCTCATCGACGGCCCGACATCTAGCGACATCTAGCGACGACGAAAATCGGCTCGGTGTGTAAGGACCTTAACCTAACAGTATGATGGATTGGTCTTCTCTCTTTTCTGCGATGTTACAGCCATCCATCCAGTTTGTTGCAAAAGCTAGTGCTGTTAATACTTTCAGATGGCTGCATAAAGGGTAATAATCATATGTGGGTGGCTTCACTGCAAGTGGGAGAGTAGCACAAGTAACACTTATCTATTTTTAAGCTGCTGCTTGAGGGCTTCCTTTGTGAAGTGTGTGGATGGAGCTTAACTGAACACCATTTATGTGTGGTATAGGGAGAGTTAAAAGATGGATTGTAATACTTTTTGAAGTTTTTTAGGTCTGAAATTGACTGGATTTGTTTTGTTTAAAGTCAATTATTGCCAAATGACCTTCTATGAGTGATAGAATTCCCTCCAGAAATGCGATCCACATAAGATATCTCTGGATGGAGGTTTTATTATCTGGCTGAAACAAACTGAATATGATTGATGCCAGTCATTTGAAACACTGTATTCATTATAACTTGCAGTATATCTAAGGTTTACTAAGGTCGTGGGAGATGAGCACGGTTAGGAAAATAAGATATTTGACACCTGTTAATTGAAACGTGAACCTATCCACATATGAAGAGCCTTGAAGTTCTGCCCATGACAAATGAGATGGCCTGTGACCTTTGACCTCGGAGAATGCATCCCCTGGGCCTGCACCACCTGATCATCCACAGGGTTGAGTTCAGTTCACAATGTGTAAGTGGTATTTAAACCTGATAGGGTCGAGGCTTTAAAGTCTGAATGCGGCTCTGTTTTTCCGTTCATGCTTCTTTTCATCAAGGTGAATGGAAATAATGAGGGCAGAGGGTTTCAACGGCTAAATCAAGAACTCTAAAACAGGAGAACCAAAGCTTTAAATTGATCTAAGAGCTAAATTGTGCTAATTTAAGAAGGGGAGTATCCTTTTCAGTATTCATGGGAATCATTTCGTGGAACTTATGAAACGGAGGGTTACGTATTGTAACCCTAGTTATATAAGCACAGGCGGAGCCCTCTACTGGACTCTATGGGTACTACTCTCTACCATGCTATGTGAGCATTCACCTACTGAGTTGCATAAACGTAGCCGGCCAATCGGGGCGAGCCTACCTGAATGCACACGCAGGCCCACAGTATATAAGGCGGCTACGCCTCCTGATTGCCATCATACACCCTCTTCAGCGAGCGGCATAGGAAAGACAGGGCCCCCAGGCAGAGGGCTCCGCCTGTGCTTATATAGCCAGGGTTACAATACGTAACCCCCCGTTATATATCACACAGGCTCCGCCCTCAACTGGACTCTATGGGTACAGTGGGTGGAGTCCCGATGTATAAACGCCCTGTCGTCCAACAACATCGACCCATCACACTGCCCCTGACCGGCCTTTGGTTAACAGCCACCGCACCCCAACTTCCTCTCATCCGGTTGTGACCGTGGAGAAGTCGGGGCCGCAGCTTGGATAGAGCACACTCACACACGCTTACCTCGTGTAGCGTGTGCATGGAAAATAGTGAGGAAGGCTCTCCCCGCCCGCCCACAGGCAGGCAGGGAGAGTCCTCCAACCCTGAATGGGGCTTACCGTGCACCATGTTTCCCGGGTCCCTAAGGAGCATGGGGAGAACGTAAGTGCACCATGTCCACCAAACTCACACACGCTTACCTCGTGTAGAGTGTGCATGGACGATAGTGGGGAAGGCCTATGGGCAGGCGGGGAGAGTCCTCCAGCCCTGTATGGGGCTTAATGCGCACCATGTTTCCCGGGTCCCTAAGGAGCATGGGGAAACATAAGTGCATTATGTCCAGGTGGGGGGTCAGATACCTACTGACCCCCTCACCAGTCCTGTGTTGCCCCAGCAAGCACTGACGATGAAAAGGAGCCAGACATGTCCAAAGATAAAAACCTTATGAAGGGGCCTGGCGTAGACCAAGACGCCGCCGTGCATATGCCCTCCACACTCACGCCGTTGAACAAAGCTGTTGATACAGCCATAGCACGTGTAGAGTGTGCATGGACCCCAGTGGGGAAGGCTCTCCCCACCTGTCCATAGGCATGTGAAATGCACTCGCAGAGCTATCCTGTCAGGCGTTTCTTGGACAGAGCTTTACCGGCCACACCATCCCAAAAGCACACAAACAGCTGTTCAGTGCGCCTAATGGCAGCCGTGCGCTCTACATAACATGCTAGCGCACGCACCAGGAAGAGGAGGTACAATTTACCCTCCCTGGCCCCAATATGGGGTGGAAGATTAAAGCCACCTAACTGAATAGCCCTTGAACTGAACGAACTCCTTAGGCTCTTGATAGCAAAGGAGGGGTTCGATCTGAGTGTCGCCCTGCTACGGTCACCCCGGAACAAAAGACAACTTGGGTGCACCGACAGAGCGGTCAGCTCGGACACTCTCTTGGCCGAAGTCAAGGCAAGTAGCAACGCTGTCTTCCATGACAGTGCTTTCAGGGAGGAGAGCTCCAGAGGCTCAAATGGTTCTGTGACCAGAGCCTCGAGCCCCAACGGCAGGTCCCATTGCGGGGAGGAGGCGTGCACTACTGGGCGCTGCCTCCTGACCCCCTGCAAAAACCGCGACATAAGCGGCTGACTGAAGGCTGACCTGCCTCCAAATCCCTCATGGCAGGACGAAATGGCTGCTGCATACACCTTAATTGTGGAATGAGCCAGCCCCCTGTCCACCAGTATCTGTAAGTAGGACAGAATAGAGACCAACGTACACGATAGAGGCTTTAGACTCCTTTCTTCACACCATCGCTGGAATACCGCCCACTTCGGCCTGTAACAGGCTGTGGTGGATCCTGCTCTTGCTGCCTGGATAGTCTGAATAACTTTGTCAGACAGTCCCTCCCGTCTCAGCCTGTCCCTCTCAGGAGCCAAGCCTGGAGAGGTTGGCCCAGAGTGGGTAACGCCCCTATTACACCTGCGGTGGAAAGGCATAGAGCAGCTACCTTGGCCATGGCAGGCGGCGGAGCTGACTCTGTCCTGCCTGTTGATGTAAGCCACTGTGGTGCGATTGTCACTCCTCACCAGCACATGTTTGCCCTGTAGTAAGGGTTTGCAGTGCTGTAGGAGCAGTACTACTGCCCGTAGCTCTAGAAGGTTGATGTGCCGAGTTTCCGTCAGAGGCCAGCCACCACCTATAGCTCTCTCTAGGCAGGTCCCCCCCCCCATCCTGTCACGGATGCACAGTATCGGAGGTTGCCCTCCACTGAGGGGGGGAGGGGATGGTCACCAGACGTCGTTTGTGCCTCTTGGGATCTAAACGACTTCCGGCAAACCACTTCTGCAGGCAAGTAAGTAACCCCAGCGGTACCACGAGGTGAGCAGCCACCATGAGACCCAGAGTCTGCATGATGGTCAAAGCTGTCACCGTTGCCCCCTGTCACAGTCTGCAAACTGCCTGAAGCAGGGATGCCTGTCTGCTCTCTGACAGGGTGGCACGTAGTCTGCCTGCATCGAGCAAAATCCCCAGATACCCCACCTGCTGGTGAGGTATGGGACTGCTCTTCTTCCAATTGACCGCAATCCACTTGGATAAGTTGGGCTGTGTTTTCCTCTTCCCTGGACCTGGCCATGACTATGAGGTCGTATTAAAAAACCCTCATGCCATTGTTGCGAAGCGGCTGAAGCGCTGTGGTCACACATTTGCTGAATGTGCGTGGGGATAGGGAGTAGCCAAACGGTAGTCTGTACTCGTAGGCTACCCCCTGGAAGACGAAACACAAATACATTCTGTGCTTTGGAGCAATTTTCGACATGAAGGTAAGCTTCCTTCAGGTCGATGGTTGTGAACCAATCGGCTGCCGTAGTTCCAGTAATTGGTTTACATATGGAACTTTTCGCAGGCAATGTGCTGATTCAGGCTGCGAAGATCCAGAATGGGTCTGAATTCTCCTGTCTTCTTGGGAACCAGGAAGTGCATGGAGTAAAGCCCCTTTTCTCTGTCCTGAGAATGCACACTGTTAAAAGGAAACCTATCTCCTCCTGGATGATAGATTTGCCTGAATGGAGGAGGGACGCTGCAAAACTGGAGAGAGTACCCCAGTTTCAGGTTCCTGTCCATCCATTCTGTCAGTACACAGCTGAGCTGTGCACCAAGGCATGCTCATAATCAGGGCTGCACATAACTGGTGCGCAGGTGCACCGGGTCATTTGAAACAAAGCGCATTTGCGTACCAACATTGAGAGAGGGAGAGAGAGAAGGGAGAAGAGAAAATAGAGGAGAGAGGAGAGATGAGAGAGAGAGAAGAGAGAGAGAGAAGAGAGAGAGAGAGAAAGATATTTGCGAGTTGCATATGAACCATGATATGAACTCAGGGCCGGCCCGTAGCACTGGCTAGATGTTCGCCTAGGACGCCAGATCTGGGGAGGTGCTGCGCTGGCAGTTCTGGGAGGAAAAAAACATTTTGACCGTTGGGGCTCATCCTAATTTTCGGCCTTGATGTAACAATATTCATAATTAAGTAAATGTAACACCCTTTTCACCCCGGTTACACGTTTCATTTGCCCTGTACGATGGGCGCTGTAAGTGATGAAAATGGGGATGTTGGCTTATCTGGCGCCCGCAGCTCACAGCCAAAGCGAGTGAGCGAGGGAGGGTGCACCGGTACCAGCGCTGTTGTTATTAGAATCTGGTGCCGTGCTAGCTGCTCTAACGGATATAAGAAGAAGATGTTTCTACAATAATGTGGAGGGAGAGTCCTCTCCAGTCAGACTGATAACTACAGCTCAGTGAGGTAAAGGACTCTTGAGTGTTTAGATAGTTCACTTTAGTCTAAGTTCAAACGGTTTGGTCACAATTTATGTAAACAAATATTTCCAAGGCACTGCTTTATAATTATTGGGATAAACAGGTTTTAAATCATTCCAATGTATACTATAGGACAGTAACCAAAAATATCCTTTAAAACTGGAGAGATAAAAAAAATGCATAAATAAATGTTAAGGTAAAATAAGATATGAATGAACAACACAAATAAAAATAAGTTACATTCATTTGTTATTGGCTATGGTAGGTTATTGGTTATGTTCACATACTTATTTGATTACATCCACTTTTCTAAGATGACAACAGAGACTTTCGACCCAAAACCAGCTGTTGACTTGTGGATGCGAGCATCTAATCACAGACTCAACCAGAGAGAAAGTAGTAGGCCTACATCATCAGCTACCATGTCTGACAGAGAGGAAGACAGTGAGGAGAACAGTCAGGAGGGTAGTGATGACAGCTTGTAGGATTACTGGTCGTGCTAATGTTGTCTTGTGTTCACCTCTGCATGTGTGTTCAGTGTTCACCTCTGCATGTGTGTTCTGTGTTCACCTCTGCATGTGTGTTCAGTGCCGTGTGTCTGGCAAATAAAGTCAAGACCCCCTCAAAAGTTACGGTTTATTTCATTTTAAGGATGAGCACCAAGCAACATCTCCAGGTGCTCCTTTGAGAACCAGGGCAAAAAAGTTATGTGCACCCCTGCTCATAATGCCGTCTTCACACAGACGGTGAAATGCATCAATCGGAGCTATTACACTAGACGAGGTGTGTTTTCTTACAACAACATGCGATAATGTCGCTGCACCCGCATAGCGCGTTGACAGCACTTCCTGCGGTTAATCACACTCACATGCACACGCCCACTGGCTGCCTCCTTTACTGGAGTTACAACTGGGGCGGCGAGTGGGGAATTGTCTCATAATCGGAAGAAGCGGATCTTGCCGATTTCAACAAGACATTATGGGGAAATGTGAAATTGTGGAGAGAGATGATTCTTACTCTGGGATAAATGCAATCATTTTTACTGAATGCATTTTTCACACACACATCACTCTAGAACTAGAGTTACAATACGTAACCCACCGTTCTTCTGCAGAGGTCCTTGAACGCACCACGGCCACTCTCACGGGGGCCGCGCGCCTTCGTATTAACGCTGTGTTTCACATTCAACGGTGAAATGCATTAATCTGAGCTATTATACCAGGCAAAGTGTGTTTTCTGACAACAGCACGCCGGCAATAGCGTCTCTCGAACCCGCACAATGCTTTGACTTTCTGTGGTTTATTCCACTCACGTCCGCGGGCCCACCTGCTGCTTCCTTTACTGGAGTTTACAGCAGGGTGGCGAGTGTGGGACAGTGTTCTGTCCTCTGAGGACTACTCCTCATCCACGTGACCAAGGAAATCGATCCAAAGAGCCCTTCCGTATACACGGGGGCTCCCAGGAGATCATCACAGTCTTTTTGGAAAGTGCCATGCGGCATGATCCCCCAGGGACATCACACGGCAAGCCGCGGCAGCCACACCGTAGACCAAACTATTAATTCGGCCGATGCTGCGGCCAAATAATCGCTCTGATCTGGTGAGGTGGGGGCCTCTTGCGGAAAGAGCAATGATCGAGACGCCCAACACACCCGTGTTTATTTGCAGCCGCCCTATCACGCGGCAGCGGGGCAGAGGCTCTCTGCCCAGCCTGCTGGGAGCAGATGGGCTGCCACGCTCCGCCGCCATGGTCATCACCTAGGGGGAAGTACAGACCTGGGCGGTGGACTTCCATGGACGCCGGACCCTGAAGTGCCCGACAACGAGAAGTCCTCGTCATCCTCCTCCCCGGCAAACGGAGCCATCCGCCCCGCTGGAATAGCGAACGTGAATGGCACCGCCTCGGCCATATCCTGGTCCCCCAAACACTCGAAGCAGAGGTGGTGGGGATCGGCGCCCGCTAATAAGCCAGGGCACGAAGGACAGGCCCGGGTATCTAGAAGTGGCGACTTCATGAAGATAAAGGCCCTGACACACCAGGCCGATTTCGGCTGTTTTCGTAAGTCGGGAGACGAAGCGTGTCCTGTCGCCCAAACTCAATTTGGTGTGTCCCGCACCGTCGACCGTGACACGCCTTATTTGGACTGCCTGTCCCGATGCATGGCCGATTCAACATGTTGAATCGGCCATGCATGGGGTCTGGCAGTCGGACCAAACAATCACTCTGATTGGCTGTTCAGCTAGCGAATCAGTGCATGAGAAGCGAAACGGAAGTGAGGGACGTAAACAAACGATTTAAGAAGGCACACACAGACTGATATTCATTTTCATCTCATCATGGCGATCTGGAATGACGCAAACGAAGACCTGCTCATCACATTGATCCAGGAGAGGCCAGCTCTGTACGACATCACAGAGAAAAGGTACTCGAACCGACTAGTGAAAACCGGACTCTGGCGAGAGATTGAAACGCAACTTGGTTTCTCGGGTAAGATTATCTTTTTCATCAATTGAGCTCTTTAGCAGATATTGTTGGCTTTTTATTGTTTGCCATTGTTTATTTATTTGTACAGTGACGTTAACGTGAAATGTAATTTGTTATTTCAACCTTGTTATCTTGTTGCTAGCTGTTGCTAGCTGTGCAGTTTGGCACTGCATATAGATATGAATTGGACATGCTAACTAGCCACAATGCTTACATCGTTTATTTGTGTGCTTCAGAGAAAGAGCTGAGGAAGAAGTGGGATTCTCTGCGAACCCAGTACACCCGGTACAGGAGACTTGCCCCTTCGGGTAGTTATGGAGCACCAAAGACGGGCAGACAGCAGTGGATCATAACCAGGCTGCAGTTTGCACACGCTATTTGTTGTTGTTTATATCACGTAGTCTGTTCTTCTTCTCTGTCTTCCGGTTGTTGCCTATTTTTAATGACGAATACACACTACCGCCGCCTGCTGGTAAGGAAAGTTATTGCCACTCACGCACTGAAGTCTTTGCGGTGTGTTCCCGTGCGACACATGGCCAAGACGCAGGAGAACACCGCGACGCAACAGCCGACGTCGGCGTCGGCGAGTCCTCTGGTGACTGCTTGGTGTGTCAGGGCATTAACTCTTTCTTCTTCTTTCAAAGTTTTTACTTTCTCTGGCAGTTGTTGCTCGCTCGCTGAAGAGAAAAAGGATCACAGTCGGGAGGCGTAGGCGCTTTATATACTGTGGGCCTGCGCGCGCTTTCAGGTAGGCTTGCCCGGATTGGCCGGCTACGTTTATGCAACTCAGAATGCTCGCATAGCATGGTATAGAGTAGTACCCATAGAGTCCAGAGGGCGGAGCCTGTGTGATATATAACTGCATTAGTACCTATTAATTAGAACTCTTAATACAACCAACCAGGCTGTTCTCTAACGCTCTCAACCAAAAGTAGTGCACTATAATTTGTATACAACCTATGTAATTGTGATCCAGGACGCACATGGCTGCCTCTTAAGAAGTCAGTTGATATATAAAGCAACACAAACTCCACAAGGAGGTGAATTGGTAAAAAAAAAACACAACACTGTCTGTGATGCAGGAGACCATTGTTGTATACATTCTACCCGCAGACACCTGTTTTCTGATGACCCTAATGCATCATCAGGTAAACACCTACACGACTCCAAATGAATGCTAATGCTGTATCTGTTGGATATGAACATAAGCAAATGTTTGCTAAAACATCATAAATATATATAGTAGATATATACATATCTACTATATATACATATCTAATAAGGTAATAATAATAATAATAATAATAATAATAATAATAATAGAATCGAAAGGCTGTTAGGGGACGCAAACCAAATCAATTAATGCAGGTTTAAAGGTTCACATTTTTTAAAGCCTTTGGTAGGCCTACTATAAACTAAAAAGGCTCTTTCCATGGCAGATACCCAACACATTTGAGTGGATTCAATTAAATATTCTTCAGCTCACTTTAAAAGGACACTTTAAGTGGATCTACCGCCATTACAGAAAACCTCTTTTGTAATGTACATATGGAAATGGGAGAAACGTTTTATGATACAAACATTTTGAAGCTATCCGACTAATAGTTCCTGTACGGTAATTTGTAATCTTGTTATCTGTTTCTTTACAAGCTCCTCCACAATCTTGTTCATCAGTTTAAACAGATAAAACAAGATCATCTTCATCCAGCTGGAACATGATATTTATGTTTTGACAGCAAAAATGTATGATATTTATTTCCATGGCTTGCTTGACCGGAATGATTCATTGTAGCTTTTAGCACTAGCCTATTACAGGCATCATCACAGCTCCAGATTTTGGCGTATTATTAGCCTCTTTTCTCTAGGAAACAAGGTCACTCAAATAGCCTTGTCTTATTAGGCTGTCACTTTTCATTCGGCCTTAAAGAAATCCCATCCCGAAATGAAATATGTCTGCATCATATACTATATATAATTCCACTGTTTATTTGCACATAACACCGTCCATTCGAATTGGGTTAGCACAATTTAAACATCCATTGTTATCATGCCAGCATAATGGCCTGAGATTGAAAGCAGCATGAAGGGATGCTCCAGCTGTACGGCCCCTGCTAAGTGAAAGCGGCGGTCCTATTTCTGTCCAGGGTTAGAGCTCAGCTGTCGTCTGGGAGGAGATCACCTCATGAACACTCCCCAACCCTGCCATGCCCTGTACCCCAGTTTCTGCTGGAGGGCGTCTTTACAAAGACATAACCTCATGTTGCACTGTCTGTCATGAAAATATTAATATGAAATAGAAGCAACATCCAATAAAACGAGGTGTGTCTCATTTTTCCAGTGTAGTATTGCTGCATTCATTTGGAGCCACTGGGTCACATGACATGGAAGCTGTTGAAATAAATCAGACTTTAAAAAGTCTGCTGAATTTTCATACAATCAATCAATCAATCAATCAATCAATCAATCAATCAATGTTTATTTATATAGCCCAATATCACAAATGTTACATTTGTCTCAGTGGTCTTCACAGTGTGTACAGAATATCAGTATGACAATACGACCCTCACATCGTACAAGGAAAAACTTCCGGAGAAAACCCACAGTTTAAAGGGAAAAATGGGAGAAACCTCAGGGAGAGCAACAGAGGAGGGATCTCTCTCCCAGGACGGACAGACGTGCAATAGATGCCGTGTCTAAATTGAAAAGATAATACATTTGCAACATAGGTAGTCCAAATATTTGGAAATGCATGTGTGTATAATAGGAAGATGAATCCACGAGGATATCCATCCAGGACCTATGATCCAGGACCACAGCCACGACTCAAGATCCAGGGCTCACGATCCAGGACACAGGACCGCAGGATCATCCATGACTCCGGATCCCAGCGTATATAGACACCAAAAAGAAAGAAATTTGGGGAAGCTGGGTTAATCGGAACATGAGAGTACACAGGTATAGACAGAGAGAAGGAAGAAGTAAGATTGTCCCCCGACAACTAAGCCTATATCAGCAAAACTAGGGGCTGAATCTAATCAGCCCTAACTATAAGCTTTATCAAAAAGGAAGGTCTTAAGCGCACTCTTAAAAACGGATAGGGTTGTCTGCCGCCCGAACACAAACTGGAAGCTGATTCCACAAATGTGGAGCTTGATAAGAAAAGGCTCTGGCTCCCATTGTACTTTTAGAGACTCTAGGAACAACCAACAACCCTGCATTCTTGGAACGCAATGCCCTAGTAGGACAGTAGGGTATAATGAGTTATTTAAGGTAAGATGGCGCCTGCCCATTAAGGGCTTTGTAGGCGAGAAGAAGAATTTTAAATTCTATCCTGTGTTCTATACCAGTGTAAGGCAGCCAGAACAGGAGTAATGTGGTCCCTTTTCCTAATTCTGGTTAGTACACGAGCTGCAGCATTTTGAATTAGCTGAAGCGACTTGACTGACTTCTTGGTACACCCTGATAATAAGGAGTTACAATAATCCAGCCTTGAAGTAACAAATGCATGGACTAGTTTCTCTGCATCGTTTTGAGGCAAGATATGCCTGATTTTTGCAATGTTACGTAGATGGAAGTAGGCGGTCCTTGAAATTGATTTTATGTGGGCGTTAAAGGATAAATCCTGATCAAATATAACACCAAGATTCCTTACAGTCTCACTGGAGGCCAAATTAATGCCATCCATAGTTAGTATATCTTTAGATAATTTGTTTCGTAGATTCTTCGGGCCAAGTACAATAACTTCAGTTTTGGTCGTGTTTAACATCAAAAAGTTTAAGGTCATCCACGTTTTTAAGTCCTTAAGGCAGTCTTCAATTTTATTTAGATGATTAATTTCATCAGGCTTGATTGATAAATATAGTTGAGTATCATCCACATAACAATGAAAGTTTACAGAATGATTCCTTATAATATTGCCTAACGGAAGCATATACAGTGGGGCAAAAAAGTATTTAGTCAGCCACCAATTGTGCAAGTTCTCCCACTTAAAAAGATGAGAGAGGCCTGTAATTTTCATCCTAGGTACACTTCAACTATGAGAGACAGAATGGGGGCAAAGAATCCAGGAAATAAAGTAAATAAAATAAGTATTTGGTCACCTACAAACAAACAAGATTTCTGGCTCTCACAGACCTGTAACTTCTTCTTTAAGAGCCTCCTCTGTCCTCCACTCGTTAACTGTATTAATGGCACCTGTTT
This sequence comes from Gymnodraco acuticeps, assembly GCF_902827175.1. Classification (NCBI taxonomy): domain Eukaryota; kingdom Metazoa; phylum Chordata; class Actinopteri; order Perciformes; family Bathydraconidae; genus Gymnodraco; species Gymnodraco acuticeps. The sequence goes on from NW_022990459.1 coordinate 1,084,940, forward strand.
GCACTTGTTATCAGTATAAAACACACCTGTCCACAACCTCAAACAGTCACACTCCAAACTCCACTATGGCCAAGACCAAAGAGCTGTCAAAGGACACCAGAAACAAAATTGTAGACCTGCACCAGGCTGGGAAGACTGAATCTGCAATAGGTAAGCAGCTTGGTGTGAAGAAATCAACTGTGGGAGCAATTATTAGAAAATGGAAGACATACAAGACCACTGATAATCTCCCTCGATCTGGGGCTCCACGCAAGATCTCACCCCGTGGGGTCAAAATGATCACAAGAACGGTGAGCAAAAATCCCAGAACCACACGGTCTAGTCAATGACCCGCAGAGAGCTGGGACCAAAGTAACAAAGGCTACCATCAGTAACACACTACGCCACCAGGGACTCAAATCCTGCAGTGCCAGACGTGTCCCCTGCTTAAGCTAGTACATGTCCAGGCCCGTCTGAAGTTTGCTAGAGAGCATTTAGATGATCCAGAAGAGGATTGGGAGAATGTCATATGGTCAGATGAAACCAAAATAGAACTTTTTGGTAAAAACTCAACTAGACGTGTTTGGAGGAGAAAGAATGCTGAGTTGCATCCAAAGAACACCATACCTACTGTGAAACATGGGGGTGGAAACATCATGCTTTGGGGCTGTTTTTCTGCAAAGGGACCAGGACGACTGATCCGTGTAAGGAAAGAATGAATGGGGCCATGTATCGTGAGATTTTGAGTGACAACCTCCTTCCATCAGCAAGGGCATTGAAGATGAAACGTGGCTGGGTCTTTCAGCATGACAATGATCCCAAACACACCGCCCGGGCAACGAAGGACTGGCTTCGTAAGAAGCATTTCAAGGTCCTGGAGTGGCCTAGCCAGTCTCCAGATCTCAACCCCATAGAAAATCTTTGGAGGGAGTTGAATGTCTGTGTTGCCCAGCAACAGCCCCAAAACATCACTGCTCTAGAGGAGATCTGCATGGAGGAATGGGCCAAAATACCAGCAACAGTGTGTGAAGACTTACAGAAAACTTTGACCTCTGTCATTGCCAACAAAGGGTATATAACAAAGTATTGAGATGAACTTTTGTTATTGACCAAATACTTATTTTCCACCATAATTTGCAAATAAATTCTTTAAAAATCAGACAATGTGATTTTCTGGATTTTTTTTCTCATTTTGTCTCTCATAGTTGAGGTATACCTAGGATGAACATTACAGGCCTCTCTCATCTTTTTAAGTGGGAGAACTTGCACAATTGGTGGCTGACTAAATACTTTTTTGCCCCACTGTATAATGTGAACAAAATAGGTCCGAGCACTGAGCCCTGTGGCACTCCATGGCTAACTTTGGTTTGCGTGGAAGATTCATCGTTGACACGTACAAACTGAGAGCGTTCAGATAGATAGGACCTAAACCAGCCTAAAGCAGTTCCCTTTATGCCAACTAAGTGCTCTAGTCTTTGCAATAGGATATCATGGTCGATAGTATCAAATGCAGCACTGAGATCGAGCAAAACAAGAATAGAGACAAGTCCCTTATCTGAGGCTATTAGAATGTCATTTGTGACTTTAACCAGAGCTGTCTCTGTGCTATGATGTGTTCTAAAGCCAGAGTGAAAATCTTCAAATAAATCATTGTTTTTTAAGTAATCACACAGCTGTTTTGCGACCGCTTTCTCAAGAATTTTTGAGAGGAACGGAAGATTAGAAATAGGTCTATGATTGGCTAAAACCTCTGGATCGAGGTTGTGCTTTTTAAGAAGTGGTTTTATCACTGCTACTTTGAATGATTGTGGAACATAGCCTGATAATAAAGACATATTCATAATATTTAATAAATAAGTGCGAATTAATGAAAAAACTTCCTTCAACAGCTTAGTTGGAATTGGGTCTAACATGCACGTTGATGGTTTAGATGAGAGAATCATTGAATTTAATTGTTCAAGCTTAATGGCTGAAAAGCATTCTAGTTTACTATCTAGTGTAATATTAGAACTTACGTTTCCGGGAGCTGTTGATAGCACTATACTGGTCAAAGGCAAGAGGTCATTAATTGTGTGTATACAGATATTCATATAGAATAGAAGAAGCACTGAATTCCAAAAAAGGGTCTTATCAAACTTGTCCAGTGTAGTTATACAATGCTGTTTTGATTTAAATTCATGTCACCACGGGTCCCATAATATTGAGGATATAATCCAATAGTTTTCTATTAAAAAAAACTGCTAATTGTTTCATAAAATGTTTCATATAACACAGAAGTTGGTCTAAAATCCAATAAAAAGGGGTGTGTCCTATACTCATCCCCTCATGCTGCATTGATTTGGAGTCACTGGGTCACATGGCATGGAAGCTATTGATATGAAATGTGACTTTTCACAAAAAGCTATCTGAATTTCAATTAAAAATAAATAAATAAAAGGTAGACTAACATTCTGTAAAAATAGGTGTGTACTACAGTACTTGTCCAGTGTAGTGCACAATCCTGCATTTATGGAGTTCACATGACATCAACGTTTTGGGAAAAATCTAGACTTTTTAATAAAAAAACAGCTGACGTTCAATACAAATCTAATAGAAAACAGAACAAACATTCAAATCCAATAAAAAGAGGTGTGTCTTAGAAGCCTAGTGAAGCCAAAATATATTTTTGGATTTGGAGTCATTTTTACTAACATTTTGAATGCATTAATTTCACCAGAGCACTCCTTCCACTTTTGTTGCCTGATTGTCCTGGGAAGGAGTCTGCTTCCTTATTCCACTCCATGTGGAATACTTTGACAGTGGAAGCCCTGAGCGATTTAGGATGGGGAGGCGAAGAACTAGTAAACATGCAGTTAAATGGAGGCCTGTTCCTCAATAATGACATTCAGGGTTGAGCCCAGTGCAGCACAAGATGTCACCTTGGGGCTCCATGGTTAAACTGTTCTTAGAAGAATATTTTTATATTCCATCTGGCTTTGCACTGTCTGTAGACTTGCTAACTCTCACCTGATACTGCAGGCCAGGACAAGCTTTTGAGTCCACCAGTGACTAATTGAAAGTGTCTGAAGGGCTAAGCCAGGACTCTCAGGGCAATTCTCAACATCACTTTTTAGACATCCTCAGATAACATCAAAGCATGACTATTTCTATCTGTTCGATAGCGCTGTTGTCTGGACCCGTAAATTGGGGAAAGAGATGAGTGTGTCGGTGTCGCAGGCGCCAACAACAGGCATTGGGCGACATGGGAGCATGGGAGCAGAGCTTCTGTTTTCTCTCAGATGGGACTGACTTGTCCACACTTCAACAGTCACCCCTCTGTGAGTGCTGCTTGTCTGAGTCACCTGCATTGACTTGCTGCTGGATATGACTAGATACAGCAGCTATATGACAATGAATATCGTTTTGTATAATGGCTTCTGAAAGGGCTTTTAACAACAAAAGCCTAAACAGACACCAATTGTTTTGATATTCAATATATTGTTATTTATGGTATACATTCGGTAAACTTAATTTCCTCGGCCAAGTTTGTTGCAGTTGGTTTGTCATCAGGATTAAAGAAAATGTACTAATCTGACAGATATGAAACAAATAGTGTAGTTAACAAATGCTGAATTAGTTTAATACCGTAATTAAACACAGTGTTTTTGTTTAATAAATCAGGTGTTCACCAACTGCAATTGAAAAAAACATTAAAATGAAGAAAAACTAAATAAGTTTAAAAGTAGCCTAAATAAACCAAAATTAATAATTTCCTATATCCATTTTATTTTTATTTTAATGTATTGGACCATTGTAATCCTGTTTGTAATCCCCATTTTATTTAAAAATGTAATCTGATTAAATCTTTTTTTTAATTGTAACTATAAGGGAATACAGTGACCCTTTTTTGTATCCTGATTACGTAATCCTGTTACATGTAATCCGTTACTCCCCAAGCCTGTATTTTAACAGACATCTATGTAAATTGTAACTATTTTCTTATCTAACTCTTGGTAAGAAAGCAAGTATGCATATTTCCCAAAATGTCAAATGACTGCTTTAATTATGTCAATAATTATTTGACTCAATCAACATTTTATAAGACTAAACAGACTTCTACTGTAGGTCAGATATAGGCACTTCCAAAATATCACATCACCTCTTTCCAGCTGTCTTTCCAGAACACTTGACTTGGACACCTCATCTGGTTTCCCAAAGCGCACCACAGAACAGTCCCTTCGGAAACACTCAATTAAAGCTGTAAACACAAGCTTCCTCTAAGAGGGATCGGTCATAGGTGCCCAGGGATCTGATGGTGAGCCACTGAGAACTGACTACAATGACATTACTTTTATATCTGTCTGTGGGTTTTAATCAGCTCGCTCATGTATGTCTCAGTGGCTGAAGACAAACACAGAGAGTGTGCCGAAGTGTATCTGTTTCACTGATACACTTGAGTCACTCGTTTATCCTCTCAAGGATCAGAAACAACAGCAAAGAGTCATCGCAGATCATAGTGAAGGGTAATGAAAAACAGGAGTTTGTGAAGTAGTCTCATGACACATGTACTTTCAGAGGTGAGGCTGATAAATTGTGATTTTCCTGTGTTGTTTAATGTATTTCCTGCATCCAATCAGCTACAACAAACATTAAAAAACTCATGCATTCTCTGGCATAACCACATTTATTTGCACTGATTGATTTAATCTGCAGGAAATGTGGCAGAGTAATTTTACTGACAGTGTCCTGATAATTCAATGTAAGGTTAGTTGATTCACTCTCTAATCCAATCTCCACTCAAACAAGCCATAATGTTCTGTATATCTCTGTAGGAGATAAATACAGCCGCTGAGGGGGGGCCCCAGGATGCATAAACAGGATGCATTACTGTACATCCAAGATATGCGTTACAGCATTAAGTGGAGTATGCGGATATACATTGAATAGTTTTCATGCCTTCAGTGAGAGGCCTCTCTTACATAACTATGTTAAACACACTGTAGATTTGATTTGTTGAAAACACCTGTAGGAAATATTCAAATCCATTTTAAACTCTTATAGTTTGATTTCTAAATTGATTCAAACTGTTTTTTTAGGCCCTGAGCTGCACACAATACCTTATATTTACAAGCATTTTTGGTAGGACCGTATCATTGTTTCATTTTAATCGTAATAATTAATTTGTGTATATTTCTGACAAAACATATGGATGAGATATTATTTTAGGGGACAAAGCTTTGGAAAGTTTATTTAAAATGTGCTCTGAATCTGATTTATTTAGATGGATATGTAATCTGATGTTTGTAGCCTCCATTCTTGAAACCTGCTATTTAAAAGCTACTTATGTACAATAACAGGTTAATGCAGGATGTGCCAAAATATGAATAGGGCACACATATTCAGAGGCCAAAATAATGATAAGATAACTGTTGCAATATTTATTTTCCACGGGTGTATGACATTAATAATTGAAATGATGTGTTGATATTTAAACATTTGAATTCAATAATATATCGAAGCAACCTTTTGCAACCACTCAGGCAAAAAGATAAGCACTGCTCTTTGTTCTGCAAGTAATAATAAAGTCTGCAGCTCTAAAGTATCACAGACACACAAATACCTACACAAAGTACACAGACACTGCGTTCAGAGCTGGATGGGGCCCACATGGCTTTCCTTGTGCTGTCAGTCACTTTAAGGTCGGCCCTCCTGGGCAAACAGCAGCTTACACATCAATTTCCATCAAACCCTCTAGTTATCAGCTCGCTCAAGCCTCTGGCCAACTTCTTCCTGACACTGACGTGTGTTCCACCATCCCCCTGACTCAGAGAACAACAGTCATTTCCCATTTCTGTTACATTAGAGTCAGTATCAGTGGAGCTGGTCGTCCTCTCTCTGTGTGCTGGCTCAGAGTCCCAGTTACTGGCTATAAATTATTCAAATATATCCTCATTCAGGGTCAGCAACATGTGGAATGGTTCCGAAATAAGAAAATGGGGATTGAGTGACTTCAGTCAACGGTTCATCACAGCTATAAATATTTTTGATGACGATTTGATAACAGCTTGTTAAAGAATGATAACTTCACGTTCAGTAGGTGGGTGGTAATCAAGCTGCATCATTTACACTCTTTGAGATGTCTTTAAACACAAAAATAACATTATTATCATCTGTAATGACACTTTGAAGAAAGAAAGGGGGCTGCATGGCTCAAACCACTTGCGTATGAGGAGGCAATACCACACCTCCTGCTGAGTACACATGGGTGTCTGCCAACAATAACACGTGGCGTTGCCAAAATAAAAAACACTTTATGCCTGGCCACCTTGTTTTTACTCCAGGTTGAGTTGGACCACCCCGGTGCTCAAGTCCACTAGAAATTCCCCGCAATTCAAATGTTACCCATCAAATCATTACAGGTACTTTGTGGTAAGAAGGCTCTCCCACAGAGAGTAATGTGTTTTTATTAGGCGTATATTAAACATAATATGACAAAGTTGCAATATAGCAATTTCATTTCCTATTTTCCTATATCTGTTTTATTGTTGCTATTATTGTTTCTTTACGTAAATGTGCTTTTATGTGTCCTGTCTGGGTGTGATATGTGTGTTAATGTATCCTTTTTGATATCAGATTTTGCACATGAAAATAAATACTTTTTTTACATGCAAAAGTAGATCTCTGAAATGGAAAGAAAGAAGATACAGCAAGGCATGTCTATTTGAAAAACCCCGACATAACTAATAAAAAAGCATATTATAGGCAGAAGTGATGCACATTCCTTTGAATCACTAGAAATGATAATGCGATCTAAAAGATTGTGACAGAAACAATAGAAAACATTTGACACAAAAGCAATAACACAATTTGTGATATGGAGATACAGTCTTTAGTTTCTCAACAGTTGTATTTATAATGTTTGGTTTTTACTATGAAAATTAGAGCTTCCTTTATAACATTGTTTGCATTAAATACTGTATAAGAGCGGGTATACAATACATTTGACAGGCTTGATGGAAGAATTAAGAAGGCCTTCATATATTGAGTTTCAGAAAGATAATCTCCACACAGTCAAACATCTCCTGATAAAAGTAAACCATCTCCATGACAACTGAGCAACTCGGAAAGTAGAAAATGAAATTGGACCTTGTGTAGAGATTGTGGGCAGCTATTGATATATTGTATATGATAGCAGATGTTATTATTAGGAGAAGCCTGCTGATATGCGTTGCTTTAGTTATATCACAGATGTAGTAAACATGTTATGGTTGAACTGAGGGTGAACTTTTATTATGTACCCCCAGTAATATCAACAATAGCCTATAAAAAGGAGCAGATAGGAGATGGTACAAATATTTGAAACTGTATGTAACAGTGCCTCCCTCTCTACAATAGCAAGCTAGCTAAATATTATGTAATATATATTTTTCAAGTACCCTTGTCTTCTTTGGTGTACACCGTACGGTCCATAAGGGATTACCCTGCTGCTCACTCTCCCTTCATAATCTGTTGATGATGACGTTATACTGCAGCTCCTGAGCTCCAGATCTCGCGAGATTATGGGAAACAATCCAGACGCCCTCTCTCTCTCTCGGTTTCCCCCTCCTCCCCAGCCCTCCCTTCCCACGCCCCAGTGCGCTGTGGGATAGTGGCACTATAAAGTATATCCTCTCTCGGAGAAAGATAAGAAGCCCGAGACAGGAGGGGGATGAAGATGGCGGACGCCAAGCAGAAGAGGAATGAGCAGTTAAAGCGCTGGCTGGGCTCGGAAACGGACCAGGAGCCTCCTGTTCTGAAAAAGAAGAAGACGAAGGTGAAGTTCGATGATGGCGCCGTGTTTCTGGCTGCCTGCTCAAGCGGCGATACCGAGGAGGTGCTCCGAATGCTTGACCGGGGCGCTGACATCAACTACGCCAATGTAGACGGTCTCACCGCCCTCCACCAGGTTAGTGGTAGCCTGCTGTATGTGTCAACGTCATTCACTGGCCCTGCCGATACTATAAAGACATACATATCGTTTTGCTGCTAGCAACTGCTTGCTCTGGAACACCTGTCAAATGGAAGCCATTCTCATCCAGTTGTTTACCTACCTAGCACGTCCTTTTCGACGCAGAGCAACGTTATAGATGACCACAGGGCTACTCTGTGAGCTTGGTTGTGGGATTTCTAAAGTCATAACAGTACTAACTGTGTATGCAGTTTTCAGAGTGCAATCGACAGTAAGCAACAAAGTTAAACGCTTCGCTTTCAGAACTACTTTTGCCCCAGTAAACTTGCCGGAGCTATTATATCCCCAGTCGGTGGGGGCAGTCTAATTGCTGTACTGCTGCACTTCAGATTGCAACGTTGTGTTATTTATGTTGTAAATTGTATGGTTCATTGATATTGTTGGCTAAAACTAATTTCGGGTGCTACGATCCTGTCATGCTATGAGTTCAACGCAAATGTTGTCATTGATTGAGACACTGGTCCAAACAAAAATGAATTCCAGAACGATGGCTATTACCTGGCTAGCAGTAAAAGTGGTTTTGTTGATAAACCCTCCACCGCGACTGCGGCTAATCTCTGGAGGAAGCATAAGCTAACTAGCGTTGGATGCTTACAACGTCATTCGATTACAGTCTTATTTTATCCTTTCACAGCCTTTACTGTATGCGACATTTACGTTATATAAACACTGTGGACAACAGGGTATGGTATATGACTTCAAATGTCATTAAGTTGTTCATTATTTTAGAAGAGTATGAGCCAAGCGGAATGTATGCTAACGCTTCATTAGCAGGGCAAGCTAGCTGTCGATAGCTGTTTTGGAGATTTAGCCCAGGTTAATTCATTCGTTAGCTGGCTTGAGAAGCGACGTCAGCGATTATCGTTTTGTCTCCAAGTTTAACATTCTGTGACATTATAGTTTGTGGTGTTACGAGAACATATGAGTGCCAAATACGTTGCTATTTGGCTGGAATGTCAGCAGCTAAGCTAACTATTTGCCCGCTGCCTACGGTAGCTGCGTTTACTAGCCTCTACTTTCAAAGCCGACTAATGAAAATGGCAGCCTGTCTGGGCTTTCGTAAGTCAGTTACACCGTGTGTGAGTCAGATACACCTAGTTTTAAAATGCCTGTCCATGGATAGGATTATTATGGTTTATAGAAGGTGCAGTAAACGTTTCATAAAGAAGAGTCCTGATGTGGCCAAGTTGCATTCAGTGATGTGTACTACTGTACATACAACAGAGTAGCTTGACATAATTGTAATTGAAGTCATTATGAACAAGTCAGTTTAGTTAGGAATTCCTGTATTGTCTACTACTTGATTCTTTATATGCTTTTCTCTAGATGTGAGCTATTCTCTCTACCATTTACTGTTAAATAATTGGTATTATCCAGGAAACTATTACTGTACTGTTATTACATTTAGTGACAGTTGTTATACTTTAAATATATAAGTATAGTATATCAACACTATCAGCATTTATATAAATACACATTTGAAAGGGATCTTTTAACTTGTATCTGGGGGCACAGGCTACATAGCTGCTTTTATTATGAACAAATCTAAGTTCCAGTTATTGCAAGATTACATGTATTCCACATGTACCACATTCCCACAGTTAAGAAACTTCCTCCCCCTATTTATTTGCATAGCAAGTGCTTGAATGATCGTATAATTAATTAAAGGTTATTATTTCCAATTCATATTAAATGCTTTTTTATAGATTTCTAGTGATGTCACCTTATGACTCATTTCTAAATGTCCAGTGTAATGCTAAGAGCGCCACCTTGCTAGACTTTGTTACACCTAATACAAGTTTAAAAGCCACATTTCTGAGATGGTTCATCATAAGCTTTATCTTTAGTTAGTGAGTTGATCTGTATTTTTCTCAGTTTGCTTTTTAATGTTGTTGTTAAATCAACCATCATTTGTGCTCAGTCAGCTATAATGAAACTTTGAATAAGCATGGCCCCCCCATGCAAACTCATTGGGTGGAAACACTGCCTTTTTTTGGGCTGATGTCCAGGGATGAGCTAGAGTGAGGAAATAATTTGCAGTGCCGCTCTTCAGACCTAACCATCTCTGGAGACAAGTAGCTGCCTTGTGTGTTTTTGTTGTAGGCCAGCTTGTAAACCTGGGGTTTTGAGATCTAATAAAAACAATTGTAGAAGATGAGGGGTATCTGTTTAAAGTCCTTATCCAGAATGTCGTCAAGGTAGTGATAGTTTCCAAAAATTCAAGGTGAAGAGAAGGACAGTCAGAGGAGATGGACAGTCAGGCATGCATGGGATGTCTTTTATGATAACTTTGTTGTGCTTTTTTAAATTTAAATACAGATCATAACATTCATAACACGTTTTTAATTGGATCATTTTTTGGTCATTTAAAGTGAACTGCCCTATTCGGTTGTACGACTGACCTCCTGCTTTGTTGTGAAGTGTGTCATGTTGTTGCATGAGGACTCACCCCACTCTGGGTGCAGCGCTATCACTCCCAGTGCTAGTGACCGGTGCAGGGTTATAAATAACCAGCGCCACCAATTCTCCTAACTGGGTTTCAAGAGATGATACTAAGTTTGGGTATGACTCAGAGTCTGTAGCTCTGCTTTGTAGTCCTGCCCTGGCATAAGCTCACAATAAGGCCAGAGGTTGTTCCTTTATGCGATTCATGGTCCTTCTGTCACTGGAAAAATGACTTGTTTCAGAAGGACCCGTAAACATGTTCCCGTCTGTTGTTGTCTCTACGATGTGATTCATGATTGTCATTACAGGCCCCCTTGCACATATGGACGCTGTGAGGGATGAGGTTTGGAGAATTCACCAATAATAATCTGTGACTTCACCACTCTTTGATCGAGTTAAGAGTGCGGCTTTATATAGCTTTTTGTCATTTCCAAATCAAATGTCCCTTTTGTGATGTGATTGACTGAGACAGATTGGTCCTCCCAAATACAAACTGCATGCACTGGACGGTAAAGAGTATACAAGTGAATGACGGGTTCAGTAGACAAGTGGAGACTCCAGATCTCGTAGGCTAAACTCGTCTCAGAGAGTAGCATTCCTAGTCCTGTCGTGCTAGCCCATGCATTCCTCACATGACAGTCGCTGGAAACCATGGCAAAGAGAGAGCAGAGCAGACATTCCTCAGCTGTCACCTCAACCCCTCCCCTCAAGTCCTTCTCTCTCTGGCTTGCCTCTCCCCATACAATGCCAAGGCCCAGCTGACTGTTGCCCACTGAACTCCATCAAGGCAATTAGTCCGGAGGTAACCAGGGCTTGTCGCTTCACACAAGAACATCTCCACAATGACCCTCACCTGAACTTTTTGTCTTTAGCATGCATGGCCTTTGCTGATCCCCCACGCCCAAGGTGACAAGACTCAGCCCAGCTTAACAAGTCAGAGTAGGGTATTACAATGCCTTTGCTCTGTTGACATTACACACCCTCATTATGGCCCTGAAGTCTATGAACATTATCTCGCACTGTCTCCATAACGACGACTCGGCGAAGGTTGCTAGTCACTTGTGTTGGTGGATTTGCATGTACAGAGTGGGAGTTGCATAACACTGAGCAGAGAAAGAGTCTTTGGCAGCGCTCAGCAGTTTGAAATGAGAATCAGTTTCATGAATTTAGCAATGGAATAATTCTAGAGCATGTGGTGGAAGATGGTGAGGTGGCTGTGTTTCTTCTTTTTTACAGACCAGCATCAGTCATATTAGCACATTACATAATTGCTGTGGATCTCTCATTACAGCCCCAACCCTGAGATTCTCAGCTGTGCCTGAGGATCGCAGTTGGCCAGTGAGAGGAGCAAAAGCAAGTGCGTTTGACCTTTTACCCTGTTGAGGGCATAATGGCACCCTCGTACAGTCCCCAAACCTCCTGTCTTTCTGCCTGAGGGAGAAAATCCCTCTATCTCATGTGCTAAGGCCCCTTGGCTGAGACAAGCATCACGTTGCACCACCGATCTTACCTGTTTCTCTCACCTGTTTTGCTAGCCCATACAACAGGTTAGTGATTTATCAAAAAAGGCTTAATCCACAAAAACAAATCTTACAGCTGCCTGCTGAATAACTCCCAGATTCGATGACTTAAAGATTACCGAAGATTACATTTTTTGAGGGTGAGATGTAATACACACAAGGCTCTTATCATCTTGTGGGGTTTATAAGGGTGTATAGCATGTGGGCCAACATGAACCCAGATGATGAAGAAATGCTCTTTTGCATGAAGATTTGAATGGGAATCCTGCTGATATTTGGACATTTACATAAAGTATTAATATACTGAATTGCAGTCTTTCAGTCAATATGTTATCCATTGTTCAAGTGTCATGACGTTGTTGTGTACAGGTGACTTGCAACCAGGATGCTTTCAAGATTCAGAGAAGACTGTGTGGATCCAGCATGCCTGCTTCTTTTGTTGGATGTATGCAAAGAAAACCAGTACCTCAGCTGCTGCTTCTATGCTCTAACTAGCTGAAGAGTAATTGCAGGTAGATTACCTTTTTTAAAGTCAACTTGAAAAGGTAAACTGCATTTAAAATAATGGCTTAATAAAATGTAAATGACTCTAGGCTGTAACAAGATCTCGCTGCCCGAATACCTGAAGGCAGTACGAGCGTTAGATATCAGTCTGCTTTAGAAGATGTCTGCTTTCACATCTCTTTTCTTGCAAAAGGTTTCTGGGGTCTTTGTTATGGTTGAAGGCCATCTTACAGTAGCAGCTAGTTACTCATGCATTTCTAACCTATTGCAGAATACATTAAAATGCAAGTTAATAATTCATGCTGTGGAATATAGACCGTCTAGATTTGATCGTTCTTTGTTTAGTTAGCTGCCAGTCCTCCATGCAAATTATTAGCAAGTGTCACCTCATGCTGTAGTTATTGTTTAGACAGGAGATTGTGCATCATTAATGACATTAGTTTCATATTTCAATTCTAAAAGCAGGAGCCTACACTGACTCATGTCATTTGGTTGTTTTCAATGCAAACTGGAATAGAATAATTTGTATTCAGATACTTTGTGCACTTACTTATTCTAATGAATGATCCACTCCCCAAACAGCATCACAGCTTTGTAGCTTCAGTAGTGGAAACATTATTTCATCAAGCGTTTGAGAACCTAAACAGGTCTTGCAGAAGTAAGTTGTAACCTATCAAATGAGATCAGACGGATGGCAGGAGCAACATTATGAAAACATGTCTGGATCAATATGGATTAAAGCAACTGAAGAAACAGTAAGATGGAGAGGGGAGTTTGATTAAGGAATGTTATATTCGATGTTCTGCCAGTATCAGCCATTTTACGTTTGAACAACAATCAGTGTTTGTGACCAGTACTGAAGTGCTAAAATGTGTGTTGAACACAGCAAGCACCCGTGGGTGTCATGTCCCTGTGAGCTGCTTTGGGTGTTTGGAGGCAGTGCATTTGTCTGTAGATTCACGAATAGGAGATGAGCATGATGTCCTCAATCTCCTTCTTACGTAACAGTATCATCTTACATAAGTAAAAATGAATTCCGGTCTGCAGTGAATCACTGTAGCACCATTGTATCTTCGGTATGCCGCATGACAGATGTTACGTTTAGAATTGGAGCCCGAGAACATGTATATTACCTGAGTATAATTAGCAGGTTGAGCTGGCCCGCGCAGTTTCATTCAGCTTTCACCAACCCCAGAATCAGCAGCAGGAAGTTCTTGTGGTGTTGTGCGCGCCAATGCTTCGCAACATGCCTGGTCATCTGCTGATTGTGACGCGTTGGTGTTTTCTTTTACAATCACGATGAGAACATGTATATGACTTTTGAAAATAGGTAGCCACAGTGTAGACAAAACGGGATGAAAGGATAATCTAATGTCTTGCAGTGGAGTTGATTTGTAGTATTTATAATATAAATCAAATGTTCATATTTAGGTCCAATGTATTCGACTCGTAACCCGAACACAAAGAGTATAAAGCCACTGAACTGTGACACGTTACATGGATACATGAGTATTGTGTCTTGAGTGAGGTGATGTACGATCTCATATGTATTTTCTTTCTGTTTGCTCAGAAACTAAACATGAAGCTGCCGTTCACAGGAAGGACGGTACTGTAGATCACCTCTGAAATTAAAATCATGCATACCTCAGTTGATTCTGGTCTGCATACGTCTTCTATTCAACTCTATATGACACTGCTGTGATAACGCATAGCAGGGATAAAATGCCAAAGGCATCCCCACCAGAGGATCTGGAGCAGTAAGGGTTCTCTGAAGTATGTCAGACGAGCGTTGCTGCAGGTTGGAACTGGTTCACCTGGGGTCGTATGGAGAATTCCTCGGAAGAGAAAACCTGCTGCCACGTATATGATCTGTGCTGACTTGATGGCAAATCTATGGATTTAAACTTGACCTTGCCCAAAAGCACATTGTTGGGTAGTTTTTTTTATTATCAATATCCCACTTACCTTTTTAGCCAGATGGAATTGACTACATTCATTCACAAAACATTTCTGTTGAATGTGTTTTGTTAATGGCCACTATTTATACCCAAACATAATATTTTAGTCATTATCGTGGCAAGGTTCATGTTGTTGAGAATGAAAATGCAAGCATAATTGCCTGTGAGACTTTTAAAATGAACCTGCGATGTGGCTTAACAGATAAATGCCCACCACTTGCTTTGCTGTCTACCCCCACTTTTTCAAGCCGTGCATAGTATTGAGCTGCCGTGAAATGTTTGTGGGATGACTTCAGCTTGTTTTTCCTCCCACCCCGTGGCACACAGTGTCTGTCTTCTACTTCCGCCAGGTCTTCTTGAAACCGTACTGCTGTTGTTTGCTTGGCGGCAGTCACATGTCTCACGCTGAGTGTTTTTTATGAGCTTTTGAACTGGAAACACCTGGTCACAGAATTCCTCATTGTCTTACAGAGCAGCAAGTACAATTAAGTCACAGAGCGCATCCATTTGTTGTCTGTGGAAGGGTGAGGTTACATTCTTTGCATTCTCAAAATGGCTGCATATTCAGCTGACGAAATAAGGGTATAGAGGTGAACACGGAGATTTGCCCATTACACACGTGTACATGTTGTGTTATTGTTAATACACAACGTTTTTATTAGGGATGGCATGAGCTCATTGTTGCTTCCACCTAGCATGGATATCACCTGTAAACCTAATATTTTACTGACGCAACATTGGCTTTCAAAAGCAAATTCAGCTGACAAGCTTTTACATTGCTGCATCTCCAACTGTAAGGCTCGCTCTTTATACCTGATTGGCATTGATTTGTGTTAGCGCTGAGCCAGGAGTGGACATAAGATTGAATGAACCTGCTGCTTTCCATGATGCTACCCCATTAGTGTTCTTGTGAATAAGCGCATGCGAGTGATACTCTTCCTGCAGATAAATAGCAGTGTCAGTAAAAGGGCCTGGACCATGACAGTCGGAGTACCTTGGCTCATGATTCAAACAGCCTTACATAAGTATAGCCTCTTTGTTAGCTTGTGCTTTTTTCTATTAGTATGTCTGTTTTTTATGTTTGAATAATCCACATTGTTTTAAACCTTGCGGCCAAATGTCCCTCGAAAAACATTAAGATTTACTGGCTAGGTACAAATGTGTGTCTTTTACTAAACTCAACGTTTCTTGTTGGTGCCAGACTAGATTTTGTTGATAGAATATAATATTCATGAGAACTCTTAACAATATACTCTTGATACAAGATATGAACTCACTATTTGATTGAAATCAGGCCTAGTGGAATTAAAAAGCCTTTTGTTTATCAAAGTGAGGCTCTACAAATCTTACAAAACCAATTGGAAAATAAGATGCAGTGAAATGAATGTATTTACAGTGCCCTCAAACAATATTTGATCACCATGTTTTATAGAGCATTAATGTCAGGTCACTGATTCCAATCAAGCTGAGACGTTAATATGCAAATGAATAATGAATGAACCACAACCATTTGTGCTAAAACAGTCAATGTACAATCCTCAAGGTCTAGGCCCCTGGTTGTTTCATAATTGATTGAATTTATACTTGGATTATCTGATGCAGGGAAAAAGGAAAACCTGTTGGAAAACCTTTGTTTCCAGCATGGCTCACAGATGTAGTAAGACAAAGGAAAATACTTGGCATTCAACGTAAAACATTTATACAAAAACAATCACCACCATTTCAGATGAATAACAATTTTGAACATGTTAAATGTACATGTTTGAATTTTGCTCCACTGTGCAGGACTCTTATTTAGTGATGCATCATAGTTTTCTGTCTCCTATCAGAGTTTACTGACTGACAAAGTTTGTGCAACATCATTTGTCATCTCTCGGCCACTCTGTTAGATTTAAAAACGCTGACATTGATCATTAAAGGTGGGGTAGGTCATTTTGGAGAAACCAGCTCGAGTGCGCTCGAATTTGAAAATACACAGCCGGAACAAATCTGCCACTTCCTTACAGAGCCTCTCCTCCAACACACAGGAACGCGCACATGACCAATGAGGGCACGAGATAAGTTTGTGCACAGATGGAAGGCTGACAGGCAGGTAGGCCATCCAGTTACTTTAGCCGGGCCGGCTCAAATGATTAGTCGTGCTTTTTACAGCGCCACGGCTTCCACAGAGGACTTTTTGTTATGTATTTATTGTCAAAGCATTTAATATATTCATTGCTATCGGGATGTTAAGAGCATTCCATGGAATATAACAAAGTGTTTCTGAAATAAATGACATACCCCACCTTTAATCAATTATGGGTTTTAACCGTCACAAAAGTGAACTTGCCTAATATATATCCATCCATTGTGTGTTGTTCAGGTTGTTGCTCTTGTGCTGTGCGTTTTCAGGCCCAGAGCTCGGGGAGCTCGTCTTTCCTTACTGAGGTAGTGATAGTAGGAGTGGTCTGGGTGTTGGAGATTTCAGGCCAGAGAGGAACAGGAAGTGGCTGTTTATTTTTCTCATTTCCTCTTTGAGGCTCCACTAGTGAGCATGCTTCTTCCACTCCCTCTGCCTTCATATCTGACATTACCCTAACATAGACACATGAACACACATGTAAGATGAAGCTATCTGCACTGCCTGATAATTGACATGAAAACAGGCAAACAAATATGCATCCTAATGTTTTGTGTTGGATGAATTGTCGGCCAGTTACTTATGGAGCAGCCTAATGTCTGTTTTCTAACAGTATATTATCGTCTTTTATTTGAATACAATTTCCCTCCTAGTTGAGTCTTACTCTGGACTGAAGTGTTTTATATAGCTGCACAACAGATGAAAGCAAGAGAAATAACCTTATTGACAAGATACATTTCCAAAATATGAAGTAGATGTACAGGTTTGTTCTGCTTCTTTACATATTAGCACTGTGACTAACGTTCATATCATTTTGTATAGATGAGATAATATAATTGACAGATCTGTATAACTGAGTTTCTGCAGGGAAAAACACCACTTTGATATCAGTTTATTAAAGATGTGTCAATACACTTCTTGGAAAATGAAAAAAACAAAACATAGAAATCTTAGTTGGCTAAGAACAAAACAACCAATTCGTCAACTAAGAAGTGGCAGCCCTATTACATGAGGCAGATGTTAAAGTAGACATTACATTATAATCATTCTATTTTAGTCCAATCAAAACTGTGAAATGAGTCTCCTTTGTGACTGCATACTAGTGGTTCAGCATTTGTTGTGATGCATTGAACTTTTGTGATCCATATTTGTGCTGGTAATGGCTGTAAATGAGTCGAATGCCTGCAGGGCAGACCCTTGCACCCACATACTATCCATTTAACCTCTTTGGCTCAGAGCTTGTTGGCATGAGCGATGGGTGCCAGTACACTGGGGTAAGAGGAGGGGGGTGCACTGTGGACCAAACTCGATGCCTCTTTGGTAGATCGACTGTCAGTGAGTGCTGACTGAGCTTTCTACTTTCCTCAGTATAGTAGCTTCCACATAAGGGTTCTATTATATGGAAATATCAACGGAGGTTGTATTCTCCCATCTCTCCGCGGCTATCTGACCTCTCTTCCCTCCCCGGTGCCCCTTCTCGCCTTTGGACCCCTCACATGGAAACTCATTTGGCTCTCAAGTGGGGCTATTGTTTTGGCATCGAGCAAAGGCCCAAGTGAAACATACAGTTACGATCTTGCCGGCATCCCCCCCCCCCCCCCCCCCCCCCCCCCCCCCTCTTCCTCAATCCTGGTCTGTTTTTTCCATGGGAATCCCAGGGCCATATATGGTCGTCCTCAGTAGCAGCGGCAGCAGTTAGGGCAGTGAAGGCTGTGTGCATGTGTGTAGTCTGGTTACAGCTCCCAACAGGCCTCATCTAGTGGAGGGACCCAGCTGGTCTCCCCGCAGCGCTCTAACCCTCCCCCTCTTACCCTCTGGCCTCATGAACCCTGCCAATAGCACAGGAGCTGCGAGCTCTTTGTCTCAGGCGTAAACACACACAGAGGTACACCTTCTTTTTTTTTTATAGAATGAAAATTCACACTAAAATCTCACACAATTATACATGGACTATTCCTTATTGAATTGCTTTTTTATTAATGAATGTATTTCCACTATGATTATTCTCTTTTTTACCACATCTCTCATTGTCTGGGCTGATCAGTCTATTGCACACACACACACACACACACACACACACACACACATGCAAAGGCAGACAAATAACGCACTCATACTTACATGCAGGCGGTAAGAAGGAATTCCTTTTGTGGAAGTGGCTGCGCGCCTCTGAGCTGATGACGTAGCCCATAGGAGGGGCCAAAGCGCTGATGCCTGAAGCCCCAAGGCTAGGAGTATTACTTATCTGGGAATTTCTCCACTGGTATGCTAGTCCAGGGCCTCACTGCTTACTGGTTCAGGTGGTTGCAGATAGAGTTGTACTAGTACAAGAAGGGGGAAACGAGTAAAGTACAAGTGAAGAGAGAGAGAGAGAGAGATGCCAGTTTTGAGCTCTAGAAGACGCTATTGTTTTGTAAACATGGGTGCTTTCAATGGGAGAAAACTGCTCTTTCCATTTAGAGGAAAGACAAAATTAGCTTTGTTGTAAGCGCACATTCTGAAAGCCCACAAGCTTCTTTTTTCCCCTCCATTTTGTACATGCAATGTTTGAGAAACATTACACCACAATGCCTAGATAATGTTTTGGCTTTCCTGACAGATACTAGAGGATTTCAGCCCTCATCCATCTCAACACAGCCGTTTCACTCCCCCCACATCCCCCAGAGAATACAACTGGAGAGGGCTTATTGAAAGCACCAGGTGATAGCAAGGGATGGCACAGTAAAGTTCTGCTTTTTATGAGTTTGTCATGTTTTCCTAGAGAGAGTGCTGGTGATATCACCCTTCTCCATGTGCTGTGTTTTCAAAAAGGCATTGAGTTTGCTGTGGTTGTTTAGTTGCTTTGATCCCAGTCAAGTCCTGATTACAATTGAGTTATTCGAGCCTTTTGCGGTTTGGGGCTTTAAGCAGCTGTTACTTTGATAATCTCTTGTTTGTTGCTGTTGTACTTTTACATTTAGCGAAAGTAGCTTAATCCACAGACATCTCTTTGGGGAGTCTTGGTTGGAGCTATTTATTCAAAAGAAAATACATTTTTCCTTCTAAATAGGGCTGACAGGTCGATGTCTATGGATTATCCTGAGGAATCTGGACATTGTTTCTGGAAAGACATGTCACTGAAGAGTTGAGTATGACAGTATTCAATGATTTAGCACTACAAAAGAAATTGCATTGGCAAATAAAGCCCGAAGCTATACTATAATGTGCTAAGGTTTAGATACTATCAGGGAAAGTGTGTAAAAAGTGTTCAAATGTATGCTCAGGGTAAAAGTCACTCATGAACATTCAACATCTTCAAATGATGTGGATACCTAGTTTCTGATGTCTTATTTCCATGTACACTGATTTATCCTGCAATACAGGCACAACAAGCACAAACATGCATTTGTTTAACACATGGGTATATTATTGTGTTTCCCAAAACTCTATAATGCTACGTACATCAAAGACTACATCATAGTTGCCTAGATGCCAGCATATGCCATGCCATGTATGTTTGACTGACTAAAAATAGAAGCAACTGATTCACCGGTGAAACCTTCCAAAAGCTTCATATGAACTATTTTGGAAATGTGTCCATTAGACACGAGTCTATTTGGGCTTTTTGAGAATAGGTGACACTGACTTGTTTGTTTTTGTGCTGCTTTAATTGTATTTGTCTGCATGTTTTTCTATGTAATGGCTATGATGGCCCCTTTTTCACAGACCTACAGTCTGAAATACACTTGATGGCCATGCACCGTTAACACTGTCATTTATTGTAGAATAAATGCCAACACTATGGGATAAGCTAACTGCCTGTGCCACTGGGTTCCATGCCACTCAGCAGTAAATGTGCTGGAGCCTGACGGCAGCTTTCTGCAGGGTGCTCGAGTTGGCCGTCTCAGTGTGCTACTAAAGGAAGTCAAGGAGGGGAGGGGTCTTCAAGTGTCTCCTTGATGTGGAGTGCTGCTAAATGAAGCTCGGTGCTCTCTGCCTGATGGCCCCGAAGATAATAAACCTACCCTTTTATACACACACAGTAGCTATAGGCCTTTACTATAGCATGAATAGACTGCCTATTTAAAGTGTTGTGTCTGGGCTGTCTGACTTCTGAGGTGAAGCATGAGGTGCAGAATGTATGGTTTTGTTTGCTTATTGGTTGAGCCACTTCTACTAATCGTTGCAGCTTTAGATGTTATCCAATGAAAGATGTAAATGTGGCTATGTAAAAAAGACACCGGCCTTTTTACTGCAATAAGTGGAAGTTACTCTTACTGTGAATTTAGAACACATTAGTTACAGTTTTGGGTGGCTTACTATCACCCGCTGGCTCCTGTATTTCTTTTAAGTGCAGTTTGTTTTGAATGATTCAAATCGAAGACAGTGGCACCCACATGATCACATAACAAGACACCTCTTCTTTTGCCAGAAAAGGTCATGAGAATCTCTCCAATAACGTTTAAAAGTCATGCCTGCAAGAGATTAAAAAGAAAAAAGATACCTCAAGATACTCATTTCAACTTTAGTATTTTTGTATGTTTTCTCACAGCGGTTTGATTTCCGTGCTGCCTTTAGGGGCCATCCGAGCAACCCCTGGGTGCTTTAAAATGAAGTCCTTTCTCTATTTATTTATGTTTCTTACAAAAGCCTGACAAGGCCTGAACCCATGTTCCCTTTTTGGCTTTGTTGTCATGGCAACAGACCGGCCTCCTTTCTTGGGTGCTCGTCATGGGTGCATTTTTGGGTCCGCTCCGAGAATGGCTTAGCCCATCTTCTTTTGCGGCACTGGTAGGGAATAGGGCTCAAATTCCTCCATATTATTTCAGGATTAGACTGGCGCATACGATGGACACTGTATTGTTTCTGGCCTAATCTTCTCCATATTTATCCCCGCTGGCTTGGGGAGGTTTATTAAGTTAATCTCTTGATAGTGTCTATAATCATCCCCACACTGGTGCAGTTAATTGATGGGTGTTTGAAATGGGACATATGTACATTGTTCTTGTTTATCTTTCTGTTTTTAAATTTGTTATCCAATTGCCGCTCTCCTTTTCTTTTTTTTTTAACAACTGAGGCATTTATATATATTCAGCATTTTGACTGCCTTTTATTTAGAAAGATTTGGCTTGATGACGTGTTAATGTTTTTCTATACCGACGTTACGTTTTTTCTTTTATAAGGCATGTTTATTGTTGTTTCAGGCTTCCTTGGGGTGCATTACCTTAGGCGCGTTCACACCAAGTACTTTTCCCAGGAACTTAGTTCCGACACCTCCTCATCACGCCACCGCTCCCATGTTTTCTTTTGTGTTGCCATAAGTTAGTCTCTCTCCGTTGGTGCGCTGGGCTAATGCTAATGCTAATAATGCTCATGCGAGCAAATAAAATGTCGGCTTCACAAACCTTTTCAGAGTTTTACGGGGCGTGGTTTGCAATTCGCCCAGCCAATCAGAAATTTGAACCTTTTTCTCCCCAGGAAAGTCCCTGCTCTCTAGCAGGGACTAAAAAGGGGTGAAAAGGTTTGCAAAAAAAAGTTCTAGTTCCAGATCTTTTTGGTGTGAATGCAAAATCCCAGGAACTATCAGAACTATTCCTGGGAAAAGTACTCCGGTGTGAAAGCGCCTATTAACTCCGGATGGCTAGGGACTACTTTCTCTTCCCTGCTTTTTCAATTGAGGCAGGTTTTCCCTTGACACATATAGGCTGACCATCCAGTAACGTCTAGCTTTAATTAAAAAAACAAAGTGTATGTGCTCCTGTCAGCATATACTAGCTTATAAACAAGACACATTTTGTGATTCAGAGCCAATGTTTTGAAGAGTTGGAAACGAACATGGTAGGAGCAGTCCTGTGTTGTGAAATAAGATGCTAAGTGGTCTGTCACTACCTCAAGGGTCAAATGCGTTCCGTTGAAGCATTGCAGTAGATCCTGCTACACGGTGCTTTCCTACTGTAAACCTAGAAAGCCTGTCATTATGTTTCAGCCTTGCATCACTGTTTAATGTGACGTGAGTCACTTAATTTTAGTCTCCAGTGGGATATTGCCAGCAGCGCTCTCTCAGGGAAAACGGTGTAATGATACCTACTTTATGTGGATTATGGATTTTCTTTTTTATTGAATTTGACCTTTCACTTCTTATGACCACTGAGTTTAACGTTTCATAACAATGAATTTATAATTAGGATTTTCTTTTTTACTGCATTGTTGCTTCACTGCAAACCAAATCCCACAAAGCCTAATGGATAAACTGTTGTTTTTTTCAGAAGCTGGTCCACATAATGTACATTAAACTCAATCAATTAAATGGAGCGTCCTGTGTCCATTGATTAGGTTACTACTTGCTGCTATGTCAACTTCCCAGAAGCCTCGGTTTCCATTAGAGAGGTCATCTTTATCAGAGAGTCAAGGCTGATGCTCTAGTCTTCCATGGAAAACGGACAGGATACATGTCTAACATGCAGTGAAGGAATGGAGTTTAGCAAAGCCGTATCCTGTCTCAATTAAATTCAGCTTTTTTGTAGGTCTACTATACGTGTGATATTGTTTCTCCAAGAAGGAATACAAGTATAGGGGACATCTTCAGGTGTAGAAAATGTCAGAAAAAACTTTTAAAAGTCCAAGGTAATGTATTTTTTTAATGTCTTTTTTAACCAGGAAAAAAAGCAGGAAGTCAAGAGGCTGAAAAGGGTCTTTTTTTGTCATTTAAGCAGGAAAATTGGTTTTCAATTATAAAAAATGCTTTGCATCATCGACTAATCGCAGGTCTAATGTAGAATATTCTGTATGTGCTTGTTTTATTTTATTTTGTTGCCTTTGTTTTTTATTCCGTGCAGTACCGTCCATCTTATTCCATTTATGATTTACAAGGCATCTTCTCTTCTCCCCCCTCTCACACACACAGGCTAAACAGGTTTAAATGTCAACGTGTCTGCTCGAGAGTGAGTCATTACATGTTTGACTACGAGCACCACACAGCTCCTCTGTCATTCTGGGGCTGATTGGAGTGTGAGAGACAGGAGTAAGCCCCAATGTTTCTTAATATAACTTAAATTAAGGGTCAAATCCCCTCCTCTGAGACGCCTGACACACTCCCTCTGCGTGCTGTCAGATATACATACCATTTTCTTTGTAGATTAACATGGATTTAAATGCAAGTGTGTGTTATCCCCCCCGTCGGCAGAATATTTGGAGGCCACCACCATTTTAGAGGAATAAAACACAGTAAACAGCATGATACTTTCTTCTTTTTCTCGTCCCTCTGGCTACTACACTTTGCATACTCTTGGCACCTGTCAGCCACACACAATTACAGCCATTAAGGGATTACCTTTGTTGGGCTGCAGTAGTTACTGGGAGGGGCCAGTGGAGCCAGGCTGGTGACGCACTGAAGGGGGAGGTCACCGGCAGCACTGAGTTCGCCTTAAGGGGCTTGTTTCCATTCTTGGAGAAGGAGAAGACTTTGAAGAGATAATAAGTGTGTGGGGAATGACTGAGGGGGAGGATTTAGGTAAGGGCAAAGAGGACAGTTCTCAGATGAGGCAGAAAGCCGTAACAATCCTTTGTTTCAGTCCCATTTCCGCTCTGCTTTACATGTTAGCGGTACCTGCTACACTAATTCAAGACTGAGTGATTTAATGCTTTGTGTTGCATGAATCACCCAATGTCTTTCGTAACAAAAATGTATTTTAAAACACGGCAAGGAATGGCCCTCCTGCATTTACACAAAAATAAATAACCAGTCAGTATTGTGTATTTATTATCCCAAAAACAAATGCAGAGCGCAGACTAGCCCACAATTTAAAAGTGATGCAAATTGAAAACATTTCTGATTTAAATAATTTAGGATTTGCATTATCATGTGTTCTTTCGCTTGTCTGAGGAGAAACGAAAGACTTATAAGAAAGTCTATACTAAAAAGGTAGTCACTGACTCCCCTTGCTAAACAGCCAGAAGGATAGCTTCTGTTCACATACTGTCTTTTTTGCCAATTCAACACCCAACGGTGCCACTTCATTTTTTTGTTTCAAATCCCTCAAGGAAATAAAAGGCTTTTTGAATGAATTTTCTGAAGGACAAAACATAAATGTGAACAAAGATTTAAAAACAACTACCTTATCAAATGTATCCTCATAATGAAAAAGTTAAATGTGCTAAGAGTGGCAAGACATATCCTTATTAGTAGTCTTGGGTGTCCTGATACTTAAATAACCTACAGGTCTGCCTTTACTGACATTACCAAAATGTGTTCTTGGATGGGAACCACAAGCTGCCATGTGTTAGCACGGTGTAACCACATTATTTGCATATGATGGTGATGTCCAATTAGCACGCCACTTGACATGACCTTTCACTTGTAGTGAGAGTTGCAGTACTGTCAAATGTAATATCTGGCATTGTTGTCTGCCCTGTAACAAAGTCTGATGAACCCAATCTGTTAACAAGTCAATCTGCACCTGGAGGAACTCTGTGCCTTAGCTCCCACGCACACGCACGCACACACACACACACACACACACACTGTCAGATAAGCTCAGTGAGGCCTTTAGCAGGCACTCTTCAGCTCTGGCCATATACAGTGTTGTAAACGGCCCAAATTTGGACAAGGATTCCAGCCAGATAGTCGTGTGCCCTGAACGTGAGGCCGCTGTGTGTTCATGTGTATCGGTTTCTCTTGTCAACGCTTGTGTTGTCATAGTAACCCCAGGAGAGAAGCGAGACAGTCCAGGCACAGTGTTCAGTGATGGGGGGGTGAGGGGATTGGGGTGGCAAAGTTTTGGTTTGAATATTGCTTAGTGGTAATTGGTCTTGGATTTCAAGTGTTTATTTATTTCAACAGCTGCCAGTCAATGAAAGACACTGTCGTTTCATTTCCATAAAAATATGTATGCAAATGTCCATCCAACAAGATAAATGTATTCTTCAAAATATATAATCATGTTTTTGAGGTAACGTGCCTTTGTGGCGTGCAACAACATTAACCTTTCTGTCGGTCGCTTGTTAGCAGACCCTTCACGCGATGGGAGAGCAAACGAGTACAGGCAGGGCCCATAGTGATAGCCCTATAGTTTAAATCTACTACCCACAAATAAACATGGACACGGGTTACTATTTTAAACAAATTGTAAATGTATTTAGGAACCTATCCATGTGATTTTAAGTGGGGGTGGATCTGAAATCCTCCAAGGGGGTCCGGGGGCATGCTCCCCTGTAAGATTTATTTTTAAATGCATCAATCTGGTGCATTTTGAGGGGAAAATAAAGAGACTAGATCTATCGGAACACCTATATGAAACAGAACTGTATACATTTCAATAATCATAAGAACATGGCCATAACCAATAACATACCATATCCAATACAAAAAAACATTGAAACTTGTTTATTTATTTGTTTTTGGTTCATTTATAGCTGTGAGTGTGTCTGTGCTCCTGAACCAGCCTCTCCTGTCTCCCTCCTCTCCCCCTGCTTCTCTTTGAGGCAGCAGCAAAGACTAGTTTTAGCTCTCAACAAGTTTTAAAAGTGTATCTTACCTTTTTTCCCCTAGTTAACTTTATTTTATTCATGCGTATTTGACTAATCACTACCCCCTCAAATGGAAATATGTGTTTACATAAATGGTGACCAAACCGTTTGAGACCCACTGAGAACTTAGACTAAATTAACTATCTAAACACAGAGTCCATTACCTCACCTGAGCTGAGGTTATCCCGAGCTTGAATGACACAGAGAGACCGATCATTTGTATGATCTGTATGACAGTGGCCATGTTGGCAGGCCACCTCATGTAGACAGCCAGTCACCCTGTGTGAGGCAGGCCCACATTTGCGCAGCGTTGCGTTCACAATACATTAAAGAGAAATCAAAAAATCCTCAGGCCAGCAGGCCACTTAACAGGCCTGGCCATCAGGAAACCCCCCGGTCCTCCCGATGGCCAGGCCGGGACTGGGTACAGGAGGCGTAGAGCGAGGGATCATTGTCCACAAGTTAATCGATCACAGATGGCATCGTGGTCGCAAACGAAAAATAAAAATAATAATGATAAAAAAATACCTTAATGGGTCGCGAAATATACTTGGGCGGCCGTTAATATACCTGTGCGGCCCGCCCAAGTATAGTTTCTGTGGGGAAATCCTGCATATGTATATAATAATGTATGTATTGCACATAGGTTGATGGTATTTAACAGCAGCAAGTGTTATACAAACAATGACTGTACAAAACTTACTTGGTGCAGATTAGAACTTTTGAAATCATTGTTTGCCTTTCAAACCTAGGCTGTTTTATTATGTAGGTAGAATCACAGCATCTCCCTCTTTATATGTCACCGAATCCAAAATGAGATCCCCCCCCCCCCCCCCCCCCCCCACTTAACAGCTGCTATTTCTGTCTGTGGTTATATCTATTTGACCAGTGCATGTGCTTCTGATGTGTCAATCAGTATCAAACCTACCTGATATTTTTGACTGCTAAATCTCAACCCAGTGTCTGGACTTCCCATTGAGTCCATGTCCTGAAATAATGTAATCTGAGATGCCCTCTGCGGAAAATGTAGTGAACCTTTTTTCAATGTAGAGCTCTAATGGTTTTACTTGTATTCAGATTTTCCTTGAGGTGCTCCAAATGTCCTCTTTCACGCCCTCATGTCTTTATCCAAAAGACTGGTGTACATTCTGAAGGCTGTCCCTAGAACAAAAGACACATATTCTAATAAAGGAATAATGGAGAGGAGCTCATTTGGGGGGCAACATTTGCTGGCAGAGAATGTTTTACTTTTGCTTAAACATAGATATTATCACACGAAAGAAATGTTTTAATGTGCAGTTCAATGAGTGATAAGCAAACGCAGTCTTTGAACATTTTTTAAATGTTTACTTTTTGCATGAAGCAGCAGTAAATAGGCACAATGCCTCCATCCATCAGCAGTACTACGATATGTGGTATTTCAAGCTCCGTCTGCAGAAATAACCCAACAGTTCTGAACGCTCATAGCAATGCTTTTTCAATGCAAGCTGATTGTAACCATCCTACTGACATAAGCTCATGTATTTGCACACGCACACAAAAAGGGCAGTACCTTACTCACCTTTTTCTTTTTTTCCTTTTCTCTCTCAGGCATGCATAGATGACAATGTTGACATGGTTACTTTCCTGGTGGAGAACGGAGCTGCCATCAACCAGCCCGACAATGAGGGCTGGATCCCCCTCCACGCTGCAGCCTCCTGTGGATACCTGGACATAGCAGAGTGAGTATCAAGAGGCCAGTTTATTCCGTTTCTAAGAAGCAGCAGTAGTATCTGTTTCAGTTAGCTAACGCTTACATCCTATTATTTTTATTTTTTTTGTAACTGTAGCACTCTTCATTGTTGCTTTCAGAGGTCCAGCTGCTACTATACAATTTATTTGGATTGCAGTGCACAAAGTGACACAATGGCCGACACTGCTAGGCTCCAGCTGAGGTCTACACTCTCCTGTCACCTCTCTAAGACCCCCATTAGTGACCTCTGTCCTGTCTCTGGCAAGATTGATTGTCTACTAAGAATGGCCTAGTCTTGCAATGTCAAACCCTTTAATATAATCTTGTTTTTACCTCAATTAAATGTGTGCGCATATTCATTTGAGCTAGCATGGCAGAATCAACCAACATAAGCAATTGTTCTCCGTAGCACACAGTTCATGTCACATGTTGACTGCAGCAGCGGCCCATCTGATAGCTCAGATATAGTTAGTGATGTAATCAAATATGGAGAGATCAGGCGGCTATATCTGGAATCAAGCTCTAGAGTTTCACTGTAGTATTCTCTTGCCCCTAGTCCTTTTCAGGTAAGAACTCTGCGCTCAGAACACAGAACACAGAGATGTTATCGGAGTATATTTAAACAGGCTGAAGAGCTCAGTTGTACTCATTGTTCAGCACATAGGGAGTGTGCTGTGACCTGCTTTACTTCTGTGTTACATTACAGGAACATGAAGATTTAGCCTTCCCATTGATGTCTCCCAACGAGACTGAATGTAGGAATATACACAACCATTTAGAGATTCTTTCGAGTGAAATTCTCTGAATCTCTGTGTCCAGTAGGCCTCATGAACTCTGCATAGACACTGGGCTAGTTTTACAGAAAACAAGAAGTTTTTTGTTGTCGCATAATGAACGAAAGGTCAAGTGTTTGGCCTGAAACTGGTGACTAATGGAGATATCATGTCATAGAGAGAAACTCTGCTGCTTGTGTGGGTGGTGCGCTCTCAGTAGACACATTTTAATCCCAGCAGGACTCTATCTCTAAGCTCCCAGTGTCACCACAGGTTAAGGAGCCCACAGTCAGACTCCACACCACAAACCATCAAGTACTGCTGTTCCAAAATAGGCAGAATTGAAAGTCCAATTAAGAAGATATAAAACTTTGTAGCGTAACTGCGTCAGTTGGTTGCCATTTAGGGGGGGAAGTCGTAAGCTCTGAGCCCGTCTCAAGTGGTGTCGGCCTAATGAGAAGGACCCGAGTCTCACCACAGCTTAATTGGAAGCAGCTGAAGTCAAGATGTTGAATGGGTGAAAAGGCCTTAAATCTCTGCTGGGGGGAGGACACAAATATAAAGAGATAAATCAGTAAGGCATGGTCCACACACATATGTTTGTATTCTTTCAAACAGTTTTTGCAACTTAAAAAACGATAATGATATTGCTGGAAAGGCCAATGAGCAGGTTCTCACACTCACACACCACAGAGACATGCAAAAGGTGGGTTTTCAGTGACCTAAAAATGCCATGTGGGTGTGTACCAAAGGCCAAAACGCATAGAAGACGCCAAGTTTTGAAAAAAAAAAACTTGTTGACTTGCCATTGAATACTGTGTTTGGTGCTTATTTTGATTGTCTGCTTCCGTTACGGGTTTTAGGGTTCAACTCCAGGTCTTTAAAAAAATTATGCAGACAAAGACTTATGATGTTTAAACTACATCACCAATAACATTTCCACAAATTGCCCGTTCATGTAATTGGGTTTCGCTTGGGTGAACTCCACTTAACACCTCGTAATTTGTTAGGAGACCACCTAGTTGATCCTGAGTCTTAAAATTCAGCACTAAAATGGGAATGAATGCTTCCATTGCATGTCGTAGCAGTTATGACTTACTAGATGGTCGTTTTTTAACAAACAGCCACACACCTATCGGGATTTGTGCCACTCCTTATTCCTTCTCCTCTTTTTATTTATTGTTTAGGTGTGGCACGCTCACTCTGTTTGCACAGCCTTAGGAAGACCCTCTGCAACTTAAATACCAACACGTGAGCCATTTGCAAACACATATTTGAAGATGTGCTTTGGTTATTTATTTACCCTTGTCATATAGTCTGTGCTACACACTTTTCTTTCATCCCCCACAGAAAAAAATGTCAATGTTGTTGGGAATTTGTGACAGGCAAAAGAGATGCAGACTGTGATGTGTGGTCAACTAATGTTGGCACTGAACCAAAAGTAACATTAAACAGCTCCTGTCCTTCAACTGTTTCCTCATCAGTTGGAGGAAGTGACAGTTGACTCTACCTACTTCCTTTTCACCCAGACAGAGGCTACAGTTTGACCTCAAACTTTTCAGTAGAATAATCAACCAGATTGGAAAGTGTTCTAAGGATGTCTATATACATATCATGCAGGGTCCTATGTAAAATGTGTGTGTGGTTTTTGCAGGTATCTCATCGCCCAGGGTGCCAGTGTAGGAGTTGTGAACAGTGAGGGTGAGACTCCGCTGGACATCGCAGAAGAGGAGGCGATGGAGGAGCTCCTTAAGAATGAGATCAACAAACAAGGTACAGTATTAAAGACATCTTCAACTCTGCTGTCTGGTCTATGTTTGACTGATGGGTCTCCTTTCCCTCCCAACTCAAAGTATCAAAAAAAGAGTCAAAACCTTGGTATTAAACCGTATCTTATATAACTACTTGGGTTTGGATATTTTCACCTGAAGTCCAATACTCAGTGTCTTCCACATTTTAATTTAAACTATAAACAATATTTTATTTTGTCGCTGTGTTGTTGGTTATGCAAGCTGTTAAAATAAATGTACCCGCCTGTTTGCCGGTTGAGAACAGTTATTGCTTTGTTATGTACGAGAATGTTTTCCACAGAGTTTTCATCGAGTGTCAGTCACCTGCTGTTTTGCACTTGCTCGCCTGAATAATTCTTACATAATATAGAATAGTGATCCAGCTGTGAGCACTCAAAACTGATAAGTCAAGTTTTTCTATTCTGGGATGGGGCATTCTTAAGATAATGAAGGCCCTCCCTTATGGTTAAGGGCCACGCACACACGTGTCAACCTCAGCTCACTATTTGCCTTTTTTATAAAGATAGCTTACATTACCATATTGTATGCTACATTTTACGAGTGCTCTGATCTGCTAGCAGTCGTCTTTTGAAGATTTTTGTTCTCAATAGTTTGATCACTGATCTTCAAAAAGGCGCATCAGGAGAGCCTATCAGATGACTCCTGAATCCTACATTTTAAATATTTTCAAAACTCAATTCTCCAACACACACACACACACACACACACACACACACACACACACACACACACACACACACACACACACACACACACACACACACACACTTACACTTCAGCAATTGTTGGAATCGTCCCAGAAATACTGATCTGAGCAACCTTACTACATTTATATACATGGTTATTGATGGAAGGTGTGAAACGCAACTGTGCACAGGTTTCCTATCATGGGAGCCCCATTAGAAATGTGTATAATAAGCACATTCCATATGTAATATACACCATAATGCCTCCTCTGCAATCATACTATTTCAAGTGTATTGTGCTCTAATGTTTACTTTCTAGTATCTGTAGCAACCTTTAAATAAACATTCTCCCTGTAACTGTCAGTCTCCTCAGAGTTCTTTAAGTAGAGTGTTTAAAAGCACACGGCATACAGTGATAATTACACCCACGGTGCTGTTTGCATATTACGCTCCTGGTCTGTGTTATATAACGGCGGTGAGACATGCAATCAAGCGAACCTCAAGTATCTTGGCCAGCGGCAGTTGTCAGCCTTCATTTGAGATCCCTGAGTGATGTGCTGCGCTGTCTCCTATAAGATCACTGACAGACCCAAAACCATACTTCATTTTCATTGTTCATACACTCATCAAAGCCAAACTACTGAATACTTTTTCATTATGTATTCAAGTTTGAGCTTTATTTATTCTTCAATGCAGGCTTGCGTAACACTGCTTTCGAAGACACAACTTCAGTGAAGAGTGAATTTGCAATAATCCTGGCCTCAGGGCAGCTGCAGACAAACCGCAGCTCAGGCCTCTGTGCTCGAGGTAGCAGGCAGCATTATGCAACTGGCTGTTGTGTAACGCTCCTGTATGATTGTAATGTGATTTTCTCCTCAACGACATACAAGTCATGGGGTTAAACTTCTTAGTAAGTGGCCATGGTTTCTCCTTGGCTGGGACAACCTCTAGATCCTCTCCTTGACCCTGATTGGGTCAATTGACTGGACATCCACCCAGCCCCCCCCCCTCCTTAGCTGCTTAATGAGAGCTGCTGCATGTCCTTGTAATGGGCTGAAGGTGGACAATCTCATTAGGAATGCACGATATCGGAAAAAAATGATATTGCGATTCCCCCCCCCCCCCCCCCCCCCCCCCCCCCCCCTGCGATATACTGTATATTGCGATACATACAGGAATTGAAGAAAATACCCTTTTTTTTCCCGCAAACCATCCTTTCTTGAACTTTAATGCTATACAATTAGTATTTTCGTAACTATCTTTAACCGGATAAAGGATTTTAGTCACGGACGTCTGGATCTTAAGTTATC
The DNA here is from genome assembly GCF_902827175.1 of Gymnodraco acuticeps. Lineage (NCBI taxonomy): Eukaryota > Metazoa > Chordata > Actinopteri > Perciformes > Bathydraconidae > Gymnodraco > Gymnodraco acuticeps. The sequence continues at coordinate 1,117,268 of NW_022990459.1, forward strand.
AGAGCAACAAGCTGAGCTAGCTCGGTTAGCAGCGACAAACTGCCCTGGAGAAACACATGAAACTACTTTATTCAGTGTTTTTACCTTTTTAAGTTTGCTTTGGAGATCTGATTGGTGGTTTGCTGTGCATGCAAAGCCTGCATGTCACTCACTCAAGTACCCCTGACATGAGCCGCACAAGTTTTCCTTTTGTAGCAGGCAGCAACAATAATTGTAACATGACGTGTTTGAGTTAATTTGCCTACTTAAAGGTAGGGTATGTACGTTTGAGAAACCGGCTTGAGATACACTTGTTGTTGCTCTTAATGCTCTTAACATCCCGATAGCAATGAATATCTGAAGTGCTTTGACAAAAAATCCATTAAAAAAAGTCATCTGTGGAAGCCGTAGTACTGTGAAAAGCACGACCAATCATTTTAGCCGGCCCGGCTAAAATAACTGGATGGCCTACCTGCCTGTCAGCCTTCCATCGGGGCACAAACTTATCTCGTGCCCTCATTGGTCATGTGCGCGTTCGTGTGTGTTGGAGGAGGGGCTCTGTAAGGAAGTGGCAGATTTTCTCCGGTCGTGTATTTTCAAATTCTAGCGATCTGGAGCCGGTTTCTCAAACTTACTTAAAAAAAAAAAATGTTTTAAAATTGGCAGGTCCTGCGATGTGAATCGTGCGCATATCGCGATTATCGACATGACACGATATATCGTGCAGCCCTAAATCTCATATGTTTCCACACTATGGCTTGTAGTGAGAGGACACAGGGTTGACTTGTGTTACTCTGACATTATTTACCTTATCTCAAAAATAGTTGTTTTGCCCTTTTTTCAAAAATACCTCTGAGAATCCTTGTAATGCTTCAGGCTAGATTTCTGTACATATATTTCTCCAGAAATACTGTAGGTATATTGAGGTGAAGGAGGAGGAAGGTCCTTTTTAGGTCTATTGAATTTTCTCCCTATCTTCTCGTGTAGAAGATGTGCTGTTCTCTTATAAATCTCATCTTTGAACCGCTGCCAACTCCTACACTCGGCTCTTGTTCTGTAGTCCTACTTAGAGACCATTAGGCCCCCGGCTTTTTATAGACTCAGTGTAGGCTACTTCCCAAGAGATCACGGGACGGATCTCTACCTGGACGTCTCCCATTGCCTTCATTAACTGAACTGCCATAAGGAGGTTTAAGGTTCATTTCACCACATAGCATTTATGCCCTGTACTTCCTCCTATTTGTAAGAAAATACATCCCAACTCAGTTTGAATTATAGCGTTTCTGTGGTGTCCCACCTTTAATGCCGGTAATTTAAGAATTACGCTTTATATTCCTGGCAATGTATGCTCTTAATCCAACATTTAAAATCATGTATTTTGAAACCACTGCCCTACACCTAACTAAGCTGCAGTTTTGTAAAAGTTTGATTTATGATTCAGATTTGTATACCCTTTTTTTTTTTTTTTTATTTTTTTTTTTTATATAAATAAAGGAATGTGACCATTTTATGACGTGGATTACTAAATTACAGCTACTCTGATCAGCCACCCATGTTGAGGCAATGGTTCAAGCTTGGTTTGAAATGTGAAGAATGAAACTTGGAAACCAGTCAAACATAAACTCAGACACTGAGTCATCTTCTTCCCATTCGTTTTCACTTTCTTAGACTTCAGCCCACTAATGAGAAACATGTCCACCAGTTTAAACAAGCCAAATAATCCCAGTGCTTTGTTCAGTTTAAGCCAGTGTGCTGTAAAGTGGATTGTCACTGATTTTGAGGCCAATTGTCAAAAGATTGAAAGGGCAAAAAGCTTCTAGCAGGTGTCTTTGTTATGGCTCAAGTTCCCTCTTCGTGCTTAACAGACCTTCTTGTGCTCATCTCCAGCTAGCAATGGCCAAACCCCTGAGTAGAGTAAGACCTTTCCTCTTCCTGGCCTTTTCTTAAGCAGAACTCGCAGACACAGATGTCATCTTTCATTGGTTTAAGAGCTTGAGGCAATCTTTAAGCTTTCTTGAGTGTCAGAAAATGAGCGATGATGTATCCTCGGGAGTAGAATAAAAAACCTATACAATCAGCTGAAGTTCTTGCTCCGACCCCAGAGCACTTCTTGGATCACTGTTTATGTAGTTCAACACAGTTAACACTCACGCAGCAGTACATTTCAGAGCGTCTCGTGTTCCAGCCAGGTGTCAACAGGACAATACCGGCCTGTTTTCACTGCTGTACTGCACGCAGCTTATGGCTTAGACATATTGACCCACTTAAACGGCTGAGGCCTGCGTTTTGCAGCCACTATTTCTTCGACAAATTGACAGAATATTGGCACGTAACCGTTTGCTAAAGTGCTTTACAACACCCTCTAGTGTTTAGAAAGGATGCCAGAATAATGTCATGTCTGCGTTTCCTCTGTAGAGCCTTAAATGAAATGGATAACATTACATGACATGGATAACATTACATGACATGGATAACATTACATGACATGGATAACATTAATGGAAGCACTGGGGTTCACGGGTTGAATCTTGTGTAAAAGACTTTGTCATAATTGCGGCATCATGGTTCCCATGTGTCCTGGAAAACCTGGAGAGCAGTTCATAAATGTTTCAGTCGTTGAAAACACATGGGAAAGGTAAACCTTGTTGCCATGGAAAATTATTTCAACATTTGCTATTTTCATTTAGCTGAGAATCAACTACAAGGCTCTCTATCTGAGATCCCAAAAATCGATAAGTGTAACTAAAAGGGAGTAGTTATAATATAGTTGGATAACAATTAATGGGAAAACAACTGTATGTAAGTTAAAGACTAGCTAATTGCTTTTTTGCTGGCATTTTATCTTTAAATGCTGCATTGTTTAGGTCAAACTGACACATGACTTAATATATTAAACTTTTGTTTTGCTAGGGTATTTGCTTGATTCTATGAATGAATCTTTCCTCCTTTCTATGCATTTAAGAAATTATTTTTGTATATTGTAGCAAAAGACATTTTAACAGACTTCCATAAACAATAACATGGTGGTGTTTTTCCTATCCGTCTGCTAGGTAGATCCTCAAAAAAGATGAATAACTAGCTCTTGAAAACCAAGCAAATATTTAACTCATGGCTTTGCATTAAACTATTTAGGTTATCTCTCAACTGTGATCATTATTGAAAATCTAAAATAATGTATCCAAAACACTCACATTTTAATCTAGATGTAAAACGAACATTTTCCTCGACCAATACCTACATAGTGTGGCATGTTCACGTTCCTCCATTGTCTGATCTAGGAGTCACAGCTTGTTCATGAGTAGCAGGTAATCCTCGAATGCCTCGTTGACCGTCTCTCTCTCTCTCACTCTCACTCTCACTCTCACTCTCTCACACTCTCACACACACACACATCAGGGGTGGATATCGAAGCAGCCCGGAAAGAGGAGGAGCGGATCATGCTGAGGGACGCCCGGCAGTGGCTCAACAGCGGCCAGATCCAAGACAGCCGGCACACCAAGTCCGGAGGAACGGCGCTCCACGTTGCTGCTGCGAAAGGATACGTCGAGGTTTTAAAGTAAGCTTTTGATTTCACAGGTAGAAGAAAAATATAACAACCAACTCTTCTGTTACACAAAGCCACATTATATAAATGCTATCTATGTTAAGGCCTTGTGTCTTGTGTTTCCTTGGTTAATGCCAGACATATCTTGGTCTATGCATCTCGTCAGTGATTTGTCTCAGTGGATTGTTAATAATCTCCGCTGCTCGAGGAAAGGAACTGCAGCCACCTGTCCATCTGGTCTGGGAACCCAGCCAGCACACTTCATACTGCCATAGAAAGCTCTTAAGATCTCCGATGACTCCAATATACACAAGACAGCGATCTAAATGTTTCTCCCATCATAACACATTTTGCCAACCTCGTTCTTTTCCAGTTTAGGGAGGATTTAAGATTATCAGATTATGTGTTTTGGTATCTCATAAATCTGACCCAGGGTTACAATGCTGACGTACTTCTAAAAGCCTGGACTTTATCGGCACCTTTTTTTAAATATTAGTTTACAGAGAGCAGAGAACCAGATTTTCAAATTCTAATAAACTTGTTTTTGTCTCTCCTCTCCACTCCTTCATCGTGCAGGCTTTTAATCCAAACAGGGTATGATGTAAATATTAAGGACTTTGATGGCTGGACTCCTCTCCATGCATCGGCACACTGGGGCAAAGAGGAGGCATGTCGGATACTGGTGGAGAGTCTCTGTGACATGGACCTCATTAATAAAATGGTGAGCAAATGGAACGGTCATGAGTCCTGTCATTAAGAGATGTGCAATCCAGATTTTTAGATACATTTTATTTCTTTCCCTCAGGGTCAGACTGCTTTCGATGTAGCAGACGAAGATGTTGTGGGACACTTAGAAGAACTACAAAAGAAACAGAATCTGGTAAGTCATTATTGTAATCTAATCAAATATACATGTTATTTTTTACAAGATTGTTTAGGTGTCTAATATTGTATGCTTTCCTGTCTTATCTCCTGTTGTACATCCTTTTTCTATTTTTCTATTCCAGCTGATCGGTGACAAAAAAGACGTTAAGAAATCTCCTCTGATTGAAATGCCAACCACTGGGGATAACAACCAATCACTGAAACCAATCAAGAGGTATGTGTTTAAAGATTTATGGTGATACATTGAAACTACTGACTTACTTAGTGTGAGGATTACATAAATATAACTAAATACAAGGCATAACTAAATACTACATTCTCTATCTACGTCTTGTTTTCTCCCTGTTACTGAATAATGTCCCACACTGATGCTGTAGTTCTGTACTGACGGTGTTAAATGTATTTGTTGCAGCAAAGAGACGCTGCTTCTGGAGCCAGAAAAGAGCGCCCTACGCATTGAGACCTTAGAGCCGGAGAAGGTGGATGAAGTAGAGGAGGGGAAGAAGGACGAATCGAGCTGCTCCAGTGAGGAAGAGGACGACGAAGATTCAGAGTCGGAGACTGAAGCAGGTACTGTGTTTGAGGGTAGTATTCAGATCCAGTACTAATGCCATACTGTAAAAGTATTCTGTTACAAGTAAGTACTTGGGTAAAAGTAAATAAGTGCAGTCAGCAAAATGTAGGAAAGTATTAAACGTAAAAGCAGCCAAGACAGAAACGATTTAAAAAAAACCACAACTAATTAACTCAAAATATTCAAATACATTTAAAATAACTTTAATGTTTATGGATGCCAATTAGTTATCTCTCAATTGGCTAGTTGATTAAAGGACTTTGTTGGGTTTCTATAGTCTGTTGGCTAGTATGATATTATATTGTATAAACTCTTGTGTTTTTAATGCAAATGTAAACTCTTGTCTTTTTAACTAAAGATATAAATAAATGTAGTAGATTACAGTATTGCGATGTTTCTATAAATTGCAGTGGTAAAGTACATTGACGTAAAAAAAAAACATTATGCAATTCAAGTTTATCAAAATTGAACATAAATGCAATACTTGAGTGAATGTACTTATAGGGGTTCAACAACTACTCGACTTAATCGATTAAAATCGTTATTGTCTTCATTGTTAGTATCCACATGCCTAAAACAACCTCAAGCTAAATCTAAAAGTTGATGGCTAAATAAGAGCGTTTGAGAAATTGGGCAAGGCATAATAGTCGATTAATCGTTTCATTAATCGATTATCAAATTAGTCGTTTGTTGCAGCCCTATGTACTTAGCAGTTTGACTTATTTTAGACTTCAATCAGTTCTCCAGACTTAGAATTGACTGGTTGTTGGTTACATTTGTATTTCATTCAGCTCTGTATTTCGATGCGTGTCACCAATAACAGGTTCCATACTTGTTTTGATTCATTGTTGTTTGACTCTCGCTCATTTCTCTCTCCCCCCTCCAGACAAGAGCAAGCCTGCAGCATCGGTGAGCAACAGCACGACGCCCGCCCCTGCCGACATCACCGTGTCGCCTCCAACCAGCCCAACCAACCAGGTGACAACCCCTCCCTCACATGGTGAACATGGTGCGACCTGGTGGATGAGCATTTATCATCCTCCCCTGCGCCGACAGCTGCCACAGTGCTGGCTTCAAAAGAAGCAAATTGATTTTAAAAAGCCCTGGAGTAAACTAGCAGCTGATGTGATCATGGCGCTCCCATCAAAACACCAAGAGCAGTATCACATCAACCGTGTTCTACTGAGACACAGTGGTGCCTCACTCGATACACAAATCAGTGTAATTCACCATCTAGTTAGTTTTTCTCCCACTTGAACGCAAACTCCATTTCACAGCTGACTGGGGGTTTACATAAATGAGTTTGCCGTTCACACTCGGGGCCATCACAGCAATAGTTGTCCCTGCTTGTGATTTGCTCTTCATGTCGCAGTACAATGAGCACACACTGCTAACAAATGTCACGGAGGCCCTGAGAGTGACATTTAAAAGTGATTGTTGGTGGCGTTGGGGGCAAACACTGCAACAGGCTGAGCAGTGGGGATGATTAATGGCCATTATTCTGGATGATGGTAACAGTTCATCATAAGATGGGGAAACTAGGAGGCTAAGAGTGGTTTAGTTTTTAGGAATAAAACTAAGGCTTGCATGGGAGTGCCACTTTTGAGTCTGCTGCCCTCTGCTGGCAGGATGAGGCCAAGCACTTAACTAACGTTGCCAAAGTGGACACATGTGCTTCAAATATCTTGAATTTAGCCAAAGGATATTGTATTCCATATATTGTTGTAAATACTCATTTATATTATTTGAAATACTTGTCAAATTATATTCATTTACATTCACAGATATAAAACGGATGCTATAAATATATATGGTTGTATTTAAAAATTGGAACCGTATTGATATTAATTAAAAGTGACATAAAATAATAAGTAATAAAATAGTTTATGAGATTATTATATTGTCTTGGGCAAATTATTCCCAGTGAAATAATATAATGCCCATCCCAACTATAAACTTTAGAATCTACCTTCATCCTCCTCTCATTCTTTTGTATCGTCCTAAACCTCTCATGTATGGGATACACAAAAGCCCTGACGCCCATTCCTTAAGTTATTATCATTCCACACTCCTGAATGCAGCCTAAATGGCAGGGTACCTTCACAGTTTTCTGCCCCCCCCCCCACCCCACCCCACAAGTAGGCCACCTCTCCAAAACGTCCTAAATGTTGTTTATTTTCTCCTGCTTCTGTTCTTGCGATGATCTCCTTGTTCCAGTCCTCCTTTGAAGCCTAGTGCTCACACATCACAATGTCTTCTGTCTAACAAGAGTGAGCAAAACATTAACAACGTCCAGTTTCGACACTACCAAATGTTTGTTGGACCTGTCACTTATTCCAGCTGAAAACTATACCGGTAGCCCCCCCCCTGGTTTGGCAGTAAGCATTGTGTGGTGTGACTAGGCCTTACAAATCTGTCCTTGCCATGTAGTGCGTTTCTTTTGCTGCTGCTTCTGTCTTATTCTGGCTTTTTTCTGTCTCAACCTCCTCCCTGCCCCACCCCCCCCTCCCTCCGCGTCTTTCTCATCCTGGGCTCTTGTTGGTTGGCTTTAGTTTGATTGTGTTACTCCCCTCATGCCTGTGGCGGAGCCAGGCTGTCCTGCATTGTGGCGTCAAGGCTTGCGCAAAACTGGCATATCTCTGTTGCCCAAAAAACTGATGGTGAGGCATTGGTGTGCACCGGAGTTGTTCTCTCATCCTACATGCACCTGTGCACTAAATTAAAGTATTTTACACCTCCCCTCGCCCCCTTCTAACCACCCTGGCCTGATCCAGGTGACGCAGAATGAACCCTCTAACGCTGGCGTCCACTCATAAGCCCTCCATGGTGTCGTTTTCACTTTTAATCAACAAATGCACTCTCCTGGTCGTCCTTCACCGTGTGTCTGTGTGGCGTCTGTGTTTTGTTTGGTTGCTCATGACCATGTATGCATCTTTGGATAGTGTATCATGTGGCCAAACCTGAAGTCCATCAACCGGAGCCTAAAAAACCAACACGTTTGATCGGTTTACTCAGAAATAACTTTTAGTATTGGTCGTGGTTATGATCTCTTAACTGGCATGCCCGTCCTCAGCCCCTGGAGATTAATCCAAATGGTTTTTGACCTGATTGACGTTTGTGTTACTCACCAATATGACTCATAATCTCCTAACTATTTAAATGTGAAGAGATTTTAGCTTTGCATACTTAACCCCCTGCCCCTTTCCTCTCCCTCTCAGAACCCTCCGCCTGCCGGAAAGGTCACATCTAAGGTGGTGGAGGACGACAGGAAGGACGAGTCTCCTGCGTCGTGGCGGCTGGGTTTGAGGAAGACGGGCAGCTACGGGGCGCTGGCGGAGATCACGGCCACCAAGGAGGCTCAGAGGGAGAAGGACACGAGCGGGGTGATGCGCTCTGCCTCCAGCCCCCGCCTGTCCTCCTCTCTGGACAACAAAGACAAAGAGAAGGTCAACTCTAGTATAGAATGTAGAAATATGAAAATGCTGTACCTTTTTTTTTTTATGAGAGCTCACTGAAGACTTGTATCCCTTGTTTGACAGTTTCACTAATGTTGGTCCTTTTTTGTCTGCAGGAAAAAGATAAAGGAACTCGGCTTGCTTACGTTGCCCCCACCATCCCCAGGAGACTGGCCAGTACTTCGGACATCGACGAGAAGGAGAACAGGTGAGACCTTTGGGCCTGGCTCTGTGCTAACATGCATTGGTTTGAGCGGCTCCTGCTGCCCACTGCTGTGTGTTGCAGGCAAGATGTCTCAATGCTATGCATGCTGTGTTGGCCTTAGAAACTGGCTTTCATTAGGATGTTATGTTTAGTAAGACAAAGGAGGGTAGATTTCATACAGGGTAGACATGTATCTACATCAGATCTGTTTGAGGAAGATTGAGGTACTATTGAAGTGTAATCCCCAGGGACTCTACTGCTCTGATACGTAGTGGCTCATACACCCGGCGACGCTGGGATGATGACCTGAAGAACTCCGAAGGAAGCGCCTCCACCAACCGAACCCCCACCTACCAGCGCAGGTCAGCCTCTACTGCGACACAAGTCCCATCCCCCCTCCTCATCAGAGCTCTGCTCCATCTGATGTCATGTGTTTATCCATTATGAGGTGGACTTGCATAGCCTTGGAACTAATACCACTGTGTAGGCAGCATTGATAGTTGTTGATCAGTCACCTACTGTACATTTGGCTCAGATTATGTCGTGAGAGATATGTACGTACATGCTTCCATGCACAGCAGCAGCTGCTGAGAAAGCACCTTTTCTCTATCACTGCCACTGAGTGTGTTGCATGACTGTACCTGTCCTGTCAGGCCGCTGTGCCACTGAGTCTTCATAGCATTACTCATGACATTTTAACAAGCCTATATACCTGTCTGACTACCAGATAAATCAAATTCTTAGAGTTGTTAAAAACCTAGCATGGACTCAAGCTGCATGCATGTCATATGGGGAAATCCTGGATCCATGATCTATCTTAAAATCTCTAAATATTCCTAGTTTTTACCTTAGAACTTGACTGTTCAAGGTGATTGCAATCATCACAAATCTACAAAAATCTTCATTCATGAACTCTCCAAACACTCCTGACAGTTGCTATGATTCGACCTCTATCCCCATATGACATGAATGCACAAATAGTGTGTGTGTATAAGCTTAATACCCCTTAAATATGTATGTGTCCTGTACTATATCTGTTTGTGTGTGCGCCTCCACCGCTAACGTGCCTCTCTCGCTCCCACCCGCCTGCCAACACGCAGCACGTCCCACACGCTAGCACTAGGGCGGAGCGGCAGCACGCGGGACGTGCCAGCCAAGTCTTCGTCCACCTCCAGCTTGGACCCTAACACCTGTAACACTAAACCCTGGCAGCCACCCACCTCCCACTACCAGTCTTACAGCATTTACCGCAGGTATACCCGCCGCCGCCCCCCACCCTCCCCCACCCACCAGGGCACCGCCGTCTCTACACCCTCCTGTCCTCTCTGACTGTCCGTGCTCTGCTCACTGCCTACCATGAGTACTGTGTTACATTTAATGTCCATATGACAAGTCTGCAAACCTTCAATGTTGATGATATGGAGGAATAGTACGACAACCCAGTACTATCAAGGAAATTATGTTCAGATAAAACATTTTCTGAAACAGTAGTATTTTAAATGTGCTTTTTGAGAGCACAGGTAATTTTTCTGTTTTATTTTTTTACTCAGCCGCCCACATCATTTCTTAAAAATTGGGGCTTAGGAAGTGCCTTCTGAGCTTCTTTTTCTTTACAAGCGGATATCCAAATACAAAACTTATCAGGCCGCTTTGGCTAAAAGTAAAATGTTTCTTAAAAATGATGTTGAAAATTGCAAGGTCAGAGTGAAACTCTTCAAGAAAGGTCTCATTACTTGATACTCAAAAACTATATATAATTTAAATCATGTCACTGGTCATTTATGAACAGATTACGTGACCATTCTTGGCACAGCTATTGGCTTTGCAAAAATAAAATCGAGTAGTCTCCAAAAGACTGCTTGTTTTCACAAAATGTGTGAAAAAAAGTGTTATCTCTAAAGCTTCCTCTAGTCTAGAGGGTTTCTCAAATAATATATAAAGCGTCTGACATTTTGACCATTTAAATAATACATGCCGTGCAGCCATTAGTATCCGCAGAGGGTTAGAAATACAGCATTCAGACTGACTGTCAAACCTCTGCTATTAGTAATGCAATATGTGTCTGAGAAGTGTGAAGCAAATAACAGAAAAAGAGTGCTTACATCTAATAATCAACTAATTATCTCTACAATAACTTAGCTAGATGCTGTGGTTGTTAATATATCGGTATTTGTATTCTGCTCTGGCTCACTGGTGACCCTGCTGTGTCCATGTCTGACGTTTTGTCCTCCAGCGGCTCCTTTGGCAGAAGGAACGAGGACGTGGGTTCCTCGACCACCACCTCGCCCTCTTCAACCACCAACACCACCACCACCACCACCACCACCACCTCTGTTACCTCGCCCACAGGCCATCGCGGACTGCTCTCCAGCCTGGGCTCCTCCTCCACCCGCACTGGCTCCACCAGTCTCACCAGCAGGTAATCAACAGCTTGTAGATATTCCACTAGTGTTATAACTCAGTGGATTTCCTCGGAGAAGGTTTATTCCATTTGTTCTGTATACACACTACAAACAGCATAGAACATTAATACACCACAGATCAGGTATAAATAAGACAGAATTACAGAATTAATATATTACAGAGCGTTATTGACAATTTTATATACTATGAATTAACAAATATGAGTATGCCGTAGAAAATATAGATGTTTTCTAAATACAGTCCTATTTAGGAAAAAAAAGAAGAGTGACTTAAAACATCAGCAAACCGTTTTCCCCACCTCTTCAGAGATTACAAAAAGGGACTTAATGAAAGATTGTCCTGGCAAAACACTTATTTTCACCTGTTCTAATGTCATGGACACAGGGGAGAAAACAACTTATATAAGTCTGGACCACCTTCATTCACCTTCAAAGTATTTTATGCTGCAGTACCTGACCTCCACAGTGGCTGCCAACAGACATGTGGCCTCATTTACAACCACACATTTATGTTTTATAACAAAGCCATTGAAACTGGATCCCTCAGTTTAAGCAAGTTTCTTGTTCTGTGTGAACAGGTACTGGTCAGAGGAGAGTGCAGACAGGGAGAAGGAGAAGGAGTCTGCCGCCGTCATCCCTACTATAAACACTGGCTCCACGACCACCTCGTCCTCCACCACCACCACCGCCACATCCACCACCACTGGCATTGTCACTGGCTCTGAAAGACGCAGGTAACGCATTAAAAAGTCTACAAAACTCATGTATACCCAAACTATTGTCTCACCTTCTGATATGTCTTTATACATTTACTAAAGGCAGCTCTAACATATTTTGGCACTTGCATTAATATCGTTCCATTAGTCAAATAGTTATCCGGATGCGCTTCCTTTGTTTGAGAACAGGGTGTGTGTGTGTGTGTGTGTGATCTTGAACTCTGTACACACAGACAGACAGAGAAAGTATCTCTCCTCCTCCACAGTGTGACAGAGGGAGCATGTATTTGCACGTGTGTGGGGTCGAGTGCACGTCTTCCTGTAGCAAACGCTGAAATAAGCCACCTGTCATAGTTGGAGTGAGGCGGGACTGTTTCAGAGACTGGATTGCTGCAGTGACTTTTCCTTTAAAGGGAGGAGGGCAGAAGCTGCACATTCTCCTCAAGGCCGAGGCTCCAAATGCGCTGAATGAGTTCATAATTCAGTAGTAGTGAGGAACACTGACACAAAGGGCTAGATTCATTTACAGTTTTATAACTCGGAGCCTTTTGAGCCTGGTACTGTTACAGCAAAAGGTTGAATGCAAACATAACTGAATCCTATTTCACCACAGTAACTTTCAGAAGGATTAAGAGTTGTTTTAGGGCACACATGTTCTTCATAAATCTGCACTCTTACTTTTGGCAAGTGGAAGCCTACATTCCGTCAGCTTTGGCCACTCGTAGTGCCTTATGATTTTAATATATTAACTTAGCAGTAATTATTGTTTAAGATCATAGTTATTTTCTTCATTTCCCGGCTAGTTCATAAATGAAAGCGGCCATCTTGCTGATCACTAGCTACCTTAAACACATTTACCAGATATATTAATAAAATACATTTAAACAGAAACATATTTGATTGCACTTTCCCCATCTCAACACTGATCTGATTCTGGATTGAAATATTTATGCTTTTATTGCCAGATGAATTAACCCTGTGTGCGTTTGTGTGTGTCTCAGGTCATACCTGACGCCAGTGCGAGACGAGGAGTCAGAGTCTCAGAGGAAAGCTCGCTCCAGACAGGCTCGACAGTCGAGGAGGTCCACCCAGGTTAGTTCATTTCAAAGTGTTGAGCTCTTTCTTTTCCTCCATCCCACCAAAAAAAGGCACACTTTTTGGTACCAATAAGTCTCCTACGTCATGGTGACTTCTAGTTGTTCCTGGCCATGTGTGTTTAAATGAATGTTGTCACACTGGTTGAAATGCCATGTTTTGTGTACATAGACACCACTTAACATCCAGGTCTGTACAAAGAGCTGACTGTTTTACTAGCTGACATTTATAGGACAACAAAGAACAAATTAAACATTGTAAATCACCAGCTAGACTTTTCACTGCATAGCTGCTAGGAGCTTGGTTTGAATAATACAATTATGTTTATAAAGGTCTAAGCCAAGCCAATAATAAGAATTCTAGAGTTCAAAGATCATTGGGAAACCGTGTTCATACTTTTATGATCTAACTCAAGAACTGTTCTCAATTTGGCTTTGAATTAAATGTTATCTATTAGGTTTAATTAATTCCTGTCTTAATTGATTTCTGTTGGTATTATGTTTGCTTTTTTGGTTTCGGCAGCACTTTATTTTTCCTTCTGTGTATGAAAAGTGCTATGTAAATGAAGTTTGATTGACCGATGTTGTATTGCGATCTCGTTCCAGGGTGTAACTCTGACTGACCTGCAAGAGGCTGAGAAAACCATCGGCAGGAGTCGTCCCCCAAAGACCCGAGAGGAGGAGAAGGAGGAGAAAGAGAAGCAGGACAAGGAGAAGCAGGAAGAGAAAAAGGAGATGGAGACTAAGGAAGACGATTACCGGTCGAAGTACCGCAGCCTCGAAGAGGTACATCTCTGCCCTGCATGTAATAACTTCCACACCCTGAATATTTGACTACAATGTCCCTCTAACCGTTCGCCTTTCTCCCTACCAGCGCTACCGGCCTTCGTCTTCCTCCTCTACCTCCGCCATTTCCTCGGTCAGCACTGCATCCACCCCGTACTCTAGCACCGGCTTGTCCTACAGCTCCAGCTCCCTCAACAGGCCCAACAGTCTGACGGGGATCACCTCCTCCTACAGCCGCTCCTCCAGAGACACGGAAAAAGGTCCGTACCACTCTCCAGAATACACCTCAAAATCCGCTATATGGCCTATTAAATTCCTTTATTAACAATAGTTATATATCAGTGGCGAGCCCTCTCTGAGGGCCTAAGATATTCTAAAAAATAATATTTAAAAACATTACAAATTAAAATATTTGTTTTTGTTTTAACAAAATAACTTGATTTAATTGTATTTAAAATAACATTTCCAAAGAAATAAATCCTTCGAATCTGCCTATTCAGTTTCTGTTTGAATGTGAAGGGTAAATGAAAGAAGCTCCTTTAGCCGTCTCTGCGAGTTACTGTGAAGACGGGAGCTGATTGGTGGTCCTGCTGTAAATTCACAGAGGGCCAGCGATAGTAACTGAACGAGAGAGTAATGTCAAATGACAGTACAATTGACCAATCATATCTTCCATCTAAATGGGTGGGTTTTATTATCGCAGACTTTATGACAAGTTCTGCCCGCTGTGAAGCTTTTCTTGTTTCCACAGCAACAACAACTTCCTGTCAACAGCGTAAACTCGCCTTCAAAATAAAAGCATGCCAAATTACACTTAAGACATACAACTGCAACGAAAGTAACAAACGCAATGCAATATCCTTTTCAAATTCAAAGAACACAAATTGGGTCATTTACATGTGTTTTGTGTGGTAGAGGGTCGCTTTCATTGATGCGTTTTGCACCCCGGGCCGTTGTTTTGATATTCCGCTGAAGTATACGCTGTGACGTAATAACTCTTTTCTTTTTTCGAGGGAAGGGTTGGGGGTCAGAGGGCCTAGGTCAGGGGTGGCCAACCAGTCAGAGGTTAAGAGCCACATTTTTTCTATGTTACTGCAAAGAGCCACATCAAACACACAGTCACTGATACCGCTTGTTTCCGTTTTTTGGTTTTCTGGAGACAAGATTTCAACCACGTCACTGATGCATCTTTGTGGCATTGGGATATTTTTTTTTTAAATCCTCTGGAGCAGAGAGAGGAGCTGTGGATTATTGTTATTGATTAATGCATCAGTGTTTCTTGGGGTCAAAAACACTAAACTCACAACTTAAAATGAAAGCGTTTAGTTTATTTATTAAAAGAGCACATGTTCAATGTGAAAAGTGACAGTAGTTATAGATTATTTGCAATTTGGTGCTATATATATATTTAAAAAAAAAAATTATATATTTGTTTTAAACACCTTGAATTTCAGGGGGGGGCGCGGGGCTCCGTTGGCGGGGCGCAGCGCCCCTCCAAAACAATGGTAGGGGAAACACTGGATATTGTTTAATCAACGATAGGTTTCCCCCCCCCTCAAAGGTGATTGGTTCATTGCATCACAGGTATTATTTTGATTGGCTCTTGGGCCACATCAAAATTAGACGCGCTGTCATCCTCTCATACTGACACCTGACACCACACATACACACCGGGAGCCGGGACGAAAGTAACACGCGACGAAAGTAACGGAGCGATTTTATCCGAGCCCAAACAACTTTGACCGGCCAAATTATGTTAATACTTAACAGACCTACTAAATATCAGGTTTAACTGTCAGGAGTAGCTAGTGTTGTCACGATACCAACATTTTGGTTTCGATACCAAGTCAAGAATTGCGATTCTGATTCTTTTTTGATACTTTTCTTAAAAAAAGGGAAACAGTCTTAAATGTAATTATTGTGGTTTATTTCACACCAGAACCATAACCATAACACACACTTTTAAACAATGAGAACAATAAACAAAATAAATGACAAGATTTCCTATTAAATAAAATTAATAAATGTCTCACAGACAGGCCTCGTGGTGTCCGTAGGCTTGCCCTCACTGTCAGAGATATAGCTCAAATACTTCCAAATTTCGCTTCTGGCGTCTTTTTTGTCAACAAGCCGAGGCGCAGCGGCAGTTGCACTCCCACTTGCAGCCATGCTTCTCGTTTTCTCACATGCTCTGGCAGCTAGCGCGTGCACGAGAGAGGGGAGGCACTTGAGCGTGCTTGAGAGGGAGGGACTGCAGGCACGGCTGCAGTGCAGAGAGTGGAAGCAGAGCGCTGAACACACACGGCTCTTATTAAAATGGCGCTTTCTCACCGGAGTACTTTCCCCGTCATTCTTAAAGTACCGATACTAATGAAACGGAGGAATCGTAACGTTTTTAACGGCAGGGTATCGCGGTACCTTTCAAGTATCGGTACACCGTGCAACACTAGTCAGGAGTCAGTGTCTCTCCCCCAAACTCACACATATACAATTCGATATGAACTGAAGAGCCGCATGAAACTAGGCAAAGAGCCGCATGCGGCTCGAGAGCCGCGGGTTGGCCACCCCTGGCCTAGGTATACAAGTCACGGCTCGCCACTGTTTACTGAAATGGTAAAAAAACTGGAAGATGTGTTCTAACACTGCTAAAAGCCATCTTTGATTACCTTAACTATCCTGAAACTAATATTTATTCAGTGCTATCCTCACCAATATAAAGCGATAAAGGCGCAGCATGTGGACTTGGCTGGTGTCAGTCTCCACAGGTTCACATTCACATGGGCGAACTGCCACATGCTGACAAAGTGCATCCAGACAGAAAGGGATTGGGTTGTGTCTCAAAAGAAGTCACTCTTCTCTTAACAAATAAATCCATGAAGCATCCCTGGGAAAACAGAAAGCCATTTTAATCTGTTCAACTGACGGAAACACTGACCTCTTTGTTCTCCCACGACCACAACCGTTTCTCTTTTTTTCCCTCTGAACTCGAGCCAAGTGGAGTTGTTGTCCTGAATGTGCTTTTGTGAAGTGAAATCATGCCTTATTTAACATTATCACGTTTAATCCTTGTTGAAATTACTGTATGGCTATTTGCTTACTGTTGATAAAAATAATAACAGTCACATTTTGCTCTTGTAAAATACAGAAGCAGAGGATTTATGGCAGGAACAGATATCAGTTGTCATTTTAATATTATGGGAGAAATATCACGTGTGTGTAGTTAACCTGCTGTCCTTCTACTTGATTGGACAGAAATGGACAAAAGGGAGGAGGAGAAGGAGGGAGAGGACAAGTCTCAGCCTCGCTCCATACGGGATCGCAGGCGGCCCCGCGAGAAGAGACGCTCCACCGGGGTCTCCTTCTGGACCCAAGAGGTGAGACACTCAATGACAGGAGTTTCAATTTGTATTTAAGTATTCGTAGCATTCTTCATAAGGGGCAGCCGCTCGCAACCCTCAAATGTTCTCTTTCATCATTTGGACGTTAACCCTTTTATCCTTATTTTGTATTAAAGGGTGACGACCCTGACCAGCAGTCAGACTCGGAGGACGGCAGCATCAAGGGAGAGCCACAGGTAACTCATCTCACACACACACACACACACACACACACACACACACACACACACACACACACACACACACACACACACACACACACACACAGCAGGAAGTAGGAAAAAAATACTCAACTGGCAGCCCAAAAGCAAACTTACCCTTTGGCTTTTCTTGTGTGGCCAGACCTCCGTTTGATTCTTGCCCTTCTGCATTTCCTCTCTATTCTCGTCTTTCCTCTTGTCTCATCTCGTGAAGTGAAGGCCAAGCGAGTCCGGCAGTCTTTGATATTCAGCGCTCTGCCCTGTGCAGGGATGATTTCCTCCCCTGCCACTTATCTTTCAGTCTCACCCTTTGATGCCTTTGAATTTTCTTTACATCTTCGGGTGATTGACTGGGTGACCTTGAACACCAAAAGTGGTATCAGACATGGATCAGTGGGTTTTAAAAACATGCAGACATGCAAAGGAGAGGAAGTCTGGGTCACTTGGGTCAAAGCACACACATAACAAGATGGTGGAGAGTTTTTCAGATTTGGAGATGATATTTAAAACTGTTCAACCCAAAATGTATGCTATTTTGTGCTTTTTTTTATACATGAACTCACTGTTAATGTAAAAAAAAAGAGGGATTAACCGGTCTTCCAGTCCCTTAAATAAAAAATAAAAGCATATATAAGCTCTTAGATTCATTTAATTATGTTTATACTATCCATGGAAGAAGCAGCATGGGGCAGAAATGGCAGTGTTGTGGAAATATTGCTGGCTGCTGAACATCCTGTTTAAATGGGAGTGTCTTTTAATAGCAGACAGTAGTCGCAGCCTTCAACCATCACTTTCAGCCAGATAGTAGAGAGGGTGGAGCAGCAGCAGAGCACTGAATAGGAAACAAACAATTATCTCTTCATGGAGATTGGAAAGCGAACAGGAAAAGCGTTTGAGTCTCTTTATTTCCTGCCTGACACTCTCAACAGTTTACATTGCATAGTATTGCATTTTTAGACGACATCACCAAGACTCAACTTTTAAATCTCTGAGGATGCAATTCAGGATCATTTTTGTAATTCATTTCCTAGTCTTGCAGTAAATGGAGGCACACTGGCACACTTTAAAGCTCTAGGGCTTCTTGACTCAGATGGTAGCGTTGTTGTGTCACCGCCCTCTGTCCGACTCAGGAAGCTCATTGTCATTTTAGAATAGCTGGAAGCCCCGCCCCGCCCTATCTGATGCCCGGCCCTGCTCTGAGGGCCGCTGCTGAGGCTCTGCACAGCGGGCCCGGAGACGCATCGGGCACTTAGCTGGCATGACAGCTGCTAAGACATAAGTCAGATATGTGCTTAGTGCAGGAGTGTGTGTGTGTGTGTGTGTGTGTGTGTGTGTGTGTGTGTGTGTGTAGGACGCAGATTGAAAGCTCAGAGAGAAGGGCTGCAGAGTCTGAAAGTATGACATTAAGTTTCAAATGAAAAACATATCCCATTATATTCTTCTACTTAGTTTTGCTGTATGTATAAGAAGGCAATGTCTGCGTTCGGTTTCATTAAGTGTTTATTTTTCTTCTGTATCCACATTAACATATCTTTCATTTTTGTTTTCCTACAGAGTGACAGATTGTCCAGGTATTGTTTCCCCTCTTTATATTATTATTCTATTTTGTATTATTATCTTTTATATGCTGTCCGTGTTATAACAACTCTAATTGAATTACATTTCTGTCGCAGGAACGAGAGCAGCACTTCAACCTTAGATCGCAACGACACTCTTTATAGCCGCGGCTATGGAGAGAGTCGGAGGACATACTCTAGCCGACTGGACAGAGACGACACCACTGACTATAAGAAGGTGTGTAGTGTATTTAAAACGCTATACAAACTGCTGCTAGAGATCAGTTGGGTTCCTGGTTTAATTCTGAAGACTGGCAAATTATTCTGTTAGACTCAGGACTCTGGAACACAGAAGATTCATTAAAAAGAAAAGTTACTGGCTGCTACAAAATGTATTTTTTTAATGCAATTGATTATCATTGCTCACAATCCGTAGGCCCGATTAACATATAAGTATTATTTTACAATCACCCTTTAATAATTGATAGCTCAGTCTAAAAAGTACCAAGTGATACAACATTTTAAAGGGACAATTAATATTTGTCCTCTTATCTTTAATGATATATATCAAATTGTTTTGGTGTAAGTGTTGGAGATAATGACAGTAAAGATGTCGGCCTCATAAAGACATTTAGCAATAAAAACAATTCAATAAATAGCAAGAGTAATGTAAAAAAAACGAGTTCCTGCTTTTGAGCTGGACATCCCCTTTAAGGGGACTGAGAGAAGTTTGGATTTGCTACCCTCAAAATGTGGAATTTACACAATACTAGGTTTTTACAAATGACTTGCCTCTTACACCTGCTGACTGTCTTTGTGTATTTCCTCCCTGCAGCTCTACGAGCAGATCTTAGCTGAGAATGAGAAGTTGAAGGCCCAGTTACGTGACACAGACCTGGAGCTGGCAGACTTGAAGCTACAACTAGAGAAGGCCACACAGGTACACTGACCTCACACCAATTCAGATCTATCGTAATAATAACACAATTCCTGATGACTGATGTTTTTTCCCTCATTGCAGAGGCAGGAACGCTATGCCGACCGATCACAGCTTGAGATGGAGAAAAGGGTAATGACAGTTCAATAACGCAACTCACAAACAAATGTCCTTCTTACACCATGACTGAAAACATGATTAACTTCTGTCTCTCAAGTTCATCTCTAATAAACACAGAACTCAGGTCTGTTCTCTCTGATAAATCCCTGCTTTAAACATGATGGTAACTCCACCAATGGGTTTTTATCTGAAGGTTACAAGCAGGCCCCAATTTCATCTGGGTGGTGGTATGATCTTAACCTGACTCTTTGTATCAGTCTACTCTCTGCTGCTGTCTGCGTGTCACACATGTAGTCGGGGGGGGGGGGGGGTCAAAGGGACTTCCTCCCTCCTCTCCACTCAGAACACCCCTCCCTTCTCTCACTCGTTTTAAAACCTAAGAGGCAGCGTGTGGTCACCTCTTCTCAAGATTGCTTATTTTGTTATTTTTGCGTGCGTGTTGAAGTGTGTTTATCTCAATGTATGCAGGACGACTGTAGACGGTCGAATGACTGTTGAAACAACTTGTGCATGCGTGTGAAATGACAGTCGAAGCATGTGTGTGTTTTCATCATTTTCCACTCATTCAATTATTGACATCTTCAGTTGCAGATGTGTCGCAATGAAACCCTACATTTGTAAAATCCATCCATTACTTTCAAAACCCATCCTCCATTTGTCTCTTATAGAAGAGTGTCCTCTTTTGTTGAAAAAAATGACATTCTGTCCATGTTCACGAGTCATTTACTTATCATCCTTAACAACCTCTAAACATCTACGTCCCCATCCCTTAACTCATTCATTTCCTTACATATGAATTATTTCTACATCACTGAATATGTAAGTGAACTGGCTGTTGCTTGCAGATTCCTCACAAGACATGTGTGTGTTCCAGTGTGTGCTGTCGCCCACCCTCACCATCCTCCACACCTTTCTGTATGCAGTGTGTCGAGTGTGCTTTCTGCTATCTCTGTTCAAAGTCCTGAGTTAACCTGCCTTTCCTCCGCCTGCAGGAAAGAAGAGCTCTAGAAAGGAAGATATCTGAGATGGAGGAGGAACTTAAGGTATAAACACACACACATTATATGTTCTGTTCATGTACAGTGGGGGTTTTAGAAGATAGGAGTCTATTAGGAGTGGTGAGTCACCTCAAATGCCATGATGCGTAAAAGATCATATGCAATTATTACAGACTTGATTTATTGTCATGGTTTTGCCTTTACTTGAACTCTAACAAGGAATCTATCATCCGGGAATGTGAGCAGATCAGCCGCCTTCCCGTAACTCAACAATTCCCATCTGGAGTATTATAATAGAAGTAATAATGGGTTATCTGGTTGAATACAGAATTGTATTTTCCTTAAGATACTCTGTATGCACATTATATCTTTTCCTAAGGAGCCCCTTGTGGATCACATTTTTGCCTTTTTTTATTTAAATGTAATAGATTTTTATGGCATAGATTTTGGCAATGGTGTAAGGTTTATTTCTTCCTTTTTTATAATTCCACCTTGACTCCTATTATTATTTTTGAGGCACAAGGGTGAGGCAGGACAATCGTGATATGGTCAGCTGTTGTAATCCATGTTGACATTGGGGGGGGGGGGGGGGAGATAATGTAGTCAATTCTAGTAAGCAGGTGTTTACCAGAATGGGTCGTGTCGCTGTGATTACAAAGTGTGTTTACTTTTAGGCAGCTCGCTGATCTTATCAATTTGACCTACAAGCATCATGCTGAGGCGGAAAGCTCTTAATCATTCCTTCGGTTTCCAAAAATCTGTCCCCATTTTCTAACAATCTTCCTTTTCTGTTTCCCTTCTCTCCTTCCTCTCGGCCCCTCTTCTTCTCTATTCATTTATACTGTCCTGTCTTTCATTAAACCTTTCCCTAACCCCTCATTTGTTTATTGAAACTTCCTTTTTCTGCCATTCTGTCCCTCTCTTCTCCTGTCCTCCTCCTCCTCTCTGTTTCTCTGTCTTCCCCTGTGTTGTGGTTGTCCCCCCCCCCCCCCCCTGCAGAACCTCCCCCAGGTAAAGCAGGTTCAGGCCCTGCGGCAGGTGAAGGAGCGGCTGCAGGCTGAGAACCGGGCCCTGTCCCGCGTCTTGGCAAAGCTCTCGCAGTCCGCCTGCAGCCAGCTGCCCACCGTCGACCTCTAAGCCACGTCCGTTTGTCCACCACCATCTCCTCCTCCTCTTCCTCCTTCTTCTTCCTCCTCCTCACCTCCCCCTCCCAACCCCATTCTTCTCATGCTCCATCCGTGCTCTGCCCGCTCACATAGACAGGCAGGTGTCCAGCCGCCCAAACATCACTGGTTTTGTAAAACTCCCCTTTCCAGCCCCCTCTGCCTCCCCAGAGCTTTTGGTTTTCAGATTGGGGAGGGTGCCTTTTTCTTTTTTTGGTTTGGAGTTTTTACAACAGGACACTCTCCTTTTTACAGTACACAGCTGGAAGGTGATTTTCACACATTTCGTCATATTAAAAACAACTTGAATATGTCAAACTAACTAGAGGAAAAGCTTATTGAAGTACAATTTAAAGCTGGGGTAGGCAGTTCTCTGAAAAATGCATCATTCATTCATTTAATTTTTATCATCATCCCTTTTTTTATTCTGATCCTGATGCAGTTTTCTCTATGAGAATTTATATTCTGTTTTTTTTAGCAAACATCTGTATAGTCGTACTATGATGTAGGGCTTTTGCTAGCTATAATATTTGCATAGCATTCCAGAAAATGAGAGAAAGTTGCTAATAGTTTAGCATTTTGCTAACCGTAGCCGTGAGCTAACCACAGCTCCGCCCCTTTGTTTACATCAGGGGTGCCCAACCTTTTTTGAACCGAGAGCTACTTTTAAAGTTGCCAGTCTGCCGAGATCTACCAGTCCAAATAGAGAGGCGTAGCCATTACTGACAGCCTACTACCAGGTAAATACACACTTCTACTTGTATAAAACTGACCTTCGTACGATTAATACTTCATAAAATACTGCAGATCCTTTATCTTACCTCTTTCTAATCTACACACATACAAGTATTTAACTGAAGTTACACAACAGTGTTGTTGATACAGAGTCACATACTACAGTGGGTAATGTTTTCAAGAAACATTGAACAGTGCTGCCACATATGACACAGGACAAAAGAAAAGACTCTGAACCCTTTCTTTGCCATTATATACAAATAGTGTTGCTACAAAAGTATAAATTACGCTTACTAATAAGACAATTCAGATCAGAAGCTACACAGGAATCTGCTGCCAAAGTGCAATAAAAAAGACAAAATGTATAGAATCAAACCCTTTTTTTGTTGCATTTTAGTAGAGTATAAAAATAGGATGCAAGCAACACTAGTTTCTTAACCTGAATTGATAATAGACTATAATCAATTTAAACAGAACAGATCTTAATGTTTGCATTCTTATACCATTTTGTACAATAATTATAATGAATAAGTTCAAACAAACTAAAACATACAGCTGATTAATAACGGTATCCAACTTGAGTTTTTATTATATCAAAAACCTGTAGAAATGCTGCTGTTATTTTTACTGTCCCGCAAAAGCGCGTCGCAGCCTCCAGGAAAGCTTCTTTCACAACTTCGCCGTCTTCGAAAGACTTCATGTGTTTCTCAAGAACGTGACGGACACGATAAGA
Organism: Gymnodraco acuticeps; assembly: GCF_902827175.1. Lineage (NCBI taxonomy): Eukaryota > Metazoa > Chordata > Actinopteri > Perciformes > Bathydraconidae > Gymnodraco > Gymnodraco acuticeps. The sequence goes on from NW_022990459.1 coordinate 1,140,769, forward strand.
TGCTCTGGTAGCAGCCTTGCTCTTGTTGTTGGGCCTGGTGAAAATGGACTGCTGTGCATTTAGCTGTCCTTTCAGGCCCCTCCCCTTTTGGAGCGTAGGGCAGAATTAGGAGGGAATTCCGTCTCGTAGCGTTTGTGCACTGTTTTGAAATGCCGCTCCTAAATTACCCTTCTTCGATAAAGCCACGCTCGCATTGCAGATGAGACAGATGGACTTTGAATTGGAATAGATACAAAAATAATCATCCTCCCACTCGGAGTGAAAATTATATATTTTCGGATTTTTTGCTTCTGCCATAATTGCGGTCTTGTGTGTGTGCGGACTGTCACTCCTGTTGACAGGGACAACATCAGCGAACTAGTGCACTGCCCACCAGCCACGCCCCGACACATGGGGTCACGCCGGCCAATCACAAAGCTTTGATGCGTTCAAGTGCATTTTTCTGGCACAGGAAGATTATGTTATCGGACATTAACGATAAAACAGAATATTGTTGTTCTATTTTTAGACACATCTCGCGATCGACTGGGAATCTCCCCGCGATCGACCGGTCGATCGCGATCGACTGGTTGGGCACCCCTGGTTTACATTTAGCAGAAGAGTTAAACTTTTAGCGACTTGTTCCCTCCATTTCTCCAAAACTTTGCATTGAATCTATTTTTATACTCCTCTAAATAGTCTTCCAGCCAATCGGAATCCTTCTCTCTGAAATGACCTGTGATTGGCCTGAATCCCCCTTCACAGGCTGTTTTATTAAAGATGAGAGGGAGGAGTCTAGTAGTTCGTCTCTACTTTATTTACAACATGCTCCAAGGTGTTTTTAGCTCATTTAAAAAAGCTGCCTACCCCAGAGTTAAAGCCGACCGGTTTCTAAATGTACTTCAAGTTTTATTATAAACAAACGCACCAAGTACTGTGAAGGAAAGTGTCCTCTGTGTAGTTTCTGGTGTTGATGCTTCCATTAGAGGGGGCTCTGGTTCAGTTTGGCTTGACCTGGCTTCTCTGCATGAAGTGGCTTCCTTTTTTATGCATCCACTTTTTGTCCCAAATCTTCAGGGAATGAAACGTTTTTCTTTCTCCCTCCCACGTTTGAATTTGACAGATGACATCAACAAATGTTAGCCGCATTGTGCCCGATCAGTATTATGTATCAAGTCAAGGATATACTTCAGATGATCATAATTTAAACCTACAGTTGATCGTCTCCTGTAATCAATGAATGCGTTTGTTTTAAAGGGGACTGAATCTTTTGTTGGAGTGTCACTGATGTAATTGATTTCCACCACAACACCAGTTAAATATACATATTTATAACAGCCTGGTTGAATATATATGTACTGCAGCTTATACAGGTGAATTTAAAGGAGCAATTACATTTTTTTATAGGAGATATTATCCTTTTCTTTCTCTACTTTTTCCAAAATCAGCAAACCTAAATTCAAAGTCAGAAGTGTTCATATAAAGTCTGTACACAAATGCATCACTATACACATCCAAGGAGAGTGCTGTCAGTCTGTCATGACAAGTGAAGCATTACTGTAGATGCTGTGGAATCAGGGAGGTGTCGTGAGAGGAATATAAATATTTACCTTTTGCCTTATCCAGTCTGTTTGTTTGTTCATGTGAGCACTTTCGAACAATACTGGACCAAACCCTTTATTTTCTAACGTGTAATTTACCTATTTGTAAAAAAAAAGAAAAGAGTTCCTCCTGACACCCAGCAGTTTAAGATAACACACAAAGATGTCACATGTTCTGTACGCTAGATCAAAAATTTAAAAAAGCTCTTTTGTTTGCTGTGTATGTATTGTGTGAGCAGCCGTTCAGATCCTGCATGGCTTTCTCAGGATCTCTGGCCTGTGGTGTGCCCGCTTTTTTTTTTTTTTACTTCTCTCTATCTTGACTCGGAACAAGGAGGTCAACTTTTTTTATTGAAGGATAAAATAAAACATGATTGATGCCGTGTGACTCCAAAGATTTGCTTTGTACACAGGCTGCCATTAACCGTTTGTGAAACTGGTTTAACAACAGCTGAATGTGTGGAGACTCGTCTAAGCCTTCTCTCTCTGTGTCTCCTCCTCCCTTCCCTGTTTCCTTCTTATTCCCTTTCAGACGCTCCCAGACTTGAAAGCAGACAACCAGAGACTAAAGGACGAGAACGGAGCGCTCATTCGAGTCATTAGCAAGCTTTCCAAGTAGAACAGACCCCCCCCTGCCCCAGTCCTCTGCACCCCCCCCCCCAGTCCCCCATGGCAGTGACTAATGGAATTGCACATTTAGATATTAATTGCAACAGACATCAGAGACAAGACTCCTTTTTTTCCCGTTTTATCTCCTCGCAGCTCTTTATCTCCATTTTGCTCCTCCACCACCACCACCACCACCGCAGCAGCAGCAGCATCCATCCATCCATCCCTCCATCACTATTACCCATAGAACCACTGAGTTTACAGAGCAAACGGAGTTGTGTGATCAGCATGTAAAAGCATTGTGGGTGGGGAAGCCTGAAAGCTATTTAACCAATAAGCCTTAGTTGTACATAAAGAGAAAAATAAAAAAACACTTGCAGCGATCTCTTCTATCTCTCTCTCTCTCGCTGAACGACAGATATTATCCAACACCTGATTTTATTTGTGCCACACTCTCTCTGATGTAATTATCTTTATTTTGTGTTTCCTCTCCCTGTGTTAGTGTTGTGTGCTGTGCAGTTTCTCCCCCCTTCCTTTTTAACCCCCTCAAAGTGCCACTTCCAAGCCTCATATCAGCTCCTTGTGGCCCCTCATTTTTACATTTGTACCCCCTACACACACATCACCAATGCACACCCTTTTTTGTTACCTCTGCGTGTCTTCCTCCAAGAGGGAAAAATGTTGAAATCTCGCTCTAGCGAAACGAGGCGGACCTGGTGGAATTTAAGCTTTCACTGTATGTGCAATATGCATTTCTTCTTCTTTTTTTTTTAATGATGAGTCCATCACAAGTAGGATTTTCACTCTTCCACCGCTTCCATCGCTCACCTTCCTCCTCCTCCTCTTTTTTGTTTTGTTTTAAGTTTGTAGTGTAGTCAGTTTATACTCTGTATTCTCACTTTGTTTTTAGCAGGTACTGAGTGATGCTGTATATACCTGTATTTGTTTGAGAGCAGCACATGGCATGCATTTATGGTTCCCGTCTGTTACTATTAAAAGTATACAAATTCCAGAGGACAAAGAGGTGTGTTTTTAATTATTTGATAGTCTAAAGACATTGGATACAGTTCAGTAAAGCCTCGGCTGGCAGTGTTCAGTGATTTCCTTCTTTTTTTTTCCAGTTTAAAATAAATGTTCACATGAATTGTGAGATTTAAAAACAAATAATCGCTTCACTACATTTCACTTTCATTGTATTCAGTATCTTGGAAGAGTGCTGTTAATTTTGTTTCCAATTTTTTTTTTTTTTTTAAAGCTGTAGTATTATAGCCAAGGTGTTGTCACTAAAAAAAAAAGAATATCTTAGGTATCGCTAACCCAGTTTTACAAATGTCTACATGCACTGTCAATGCCATGTGAGGAGTCTTTATGTCAGGTTTAAGCAACGCCACCATCAAATATTCCATGCATCTGAAACATTTTATGCATTTCAGTGGCCTTTTTTAAGGATATTTTAGTAAAAGAAGTTTTAAAAACAAAGTCAATGCAGACGGGCTGATGACCATCTGCTCTGGTTTAGACTTTTTGTTTTGTTTTTTTCTTATTATTTTTTTCCCGTCATCTTGTAAAATAGGTGTGTGGCTTAATACATGCAAGCTGTGCTGTGACTACCAACCACTGAAGAGTTCATTAAAAAATAAACTTGTACATTGTAAAGTTCCCACGTGTCATTATTTATTTACTGAAATGTTTATATACTGATTTATTTTTGCCTTAATGAAATGGCTGAGTTCACCCATTTTCACAATTTTTGTGGAGAGTTATCCTCGAATGTTGGGAATATCTCGTCTCATTGATTTTGATTGGGTTGTTTATATGTGCCGTTTGTTTCATTTTTATGATGTCATCTGTGAGACTATTGGATGTATTCAGGATTTTAAAATCACATCTGTTTAATTTAGTTTTGTAGTGTCTGTCTTTATAATGTTTTTACTAACTTATTTCTTCCTTTCTTGAACAGGATCAAACAGATGTGTGGATCTAAGGCTGAAGCTTTATTGGTTAAATTCATTTGAAATAAAATGGGGGGGGGGGGGGGGGGAAATCAGCCTTTATATCTATTTCCATCACAATACAATGGGGCTTAATATAATGTTGTAGATCTTTTGTTTTTGGACAACTTAAATATTGAAAGGGAGCAAAGAACCAATTCCCTGTTGTTACACCATCACACCAGTAGATGGGGCACTTCTTTACAGACCGTCAGTCTGCACCGAACATCATTTTACAATCGTTCACAGTTACAGTGGAAGGCTTTCTTGCATGTCTGAATATGTAAGGTAAGGATGTTATACTGAAACACTCACATTCATATCAATTGGCTTCATCAGCTGCATATTAGGCAAGGCACATAAACATCAATGTGCATTACAATAACTCAAAACTGAGGGCATGAACAGAAAACTAAAATGTTTTAAAGCAAATAAAAACAAACTAATGCAAAACAAAATGTCACTCAGGAGTTAAGGTGTTTAGAAATGTGTTCAATTTATGGCCTTTTTTTACTTTTGCACAAATTAATAAATTACATTTCATTAATAAAAGCAATACATACTGGGGAAATGATTTTTTTTTAAAAGCATCATACATCAAAAGTAAAACTCGTAACATTATTTATACAGCACCTTAAAACTGAGGGAGCAGGATACACAGAAGGCAATATAAAAAAGAAAGCCAAACAATGAGGCAAGTTACAATTAAAGAAAAAGGCAGAAAATAACATGCAGGGAAAAGACAATGATAACGTAAAAGAGATACTTTTTCTTTAAATGTCATTAAAAACGGACGTGGCTTAGAGGTCGACGGTGGGCAGCTGGCTGCAGGCGGACTGCGAGAGCTTTGCCAAGACGCGGGACAGGGCCCGGTTCTCAGCCTGCAGCCGCTCCTTCACCTGCCGCAGGGCCTGAACCTGCTTTACCTGGGGGAGGTTCTGCAGGGGGGGGGGGGACAACCACAAGACAGGAAGACAGAGAGGAGGAGGACAGGAGAAGAGAGGGACAGAATGGCAGAACAAGGAAGTTTCAAAAGGATAACCAATAAAAGCAAGTCAAAATGGATTTAGATTAAATCAAGAGGACACCAATTCTACGACTCATTTTCTCTGGCAGGTTGTTCCAAAATTCTAAGGGGACTGATGACAAATCCACGGTCACCTTCAGATTCAAACTCAGGATCAGCAAGAAAAAGCGCATCTGAAGGTCTCAGACTGCAAACCGCCTCATATGCCGCCACTAGTTCTGCTATATAGTTTGTTGTTAATCACAATAATGCTTAGAAAGTGATCAGTAGGCTACAATCTTAAATGTGAAGAGGAGCCAGGATTAGGGTAATGTGTCTGGAGGTACAATGCTGAGTCTGTTCTCCCTGAGTTTAAATCCCTTCAGATTCTTGGTATTCTTACTCAACTGTTTAAGTCAGGTTCCTCATCAAGTGATTTATATGACAGCGATAATGGAAGTTTAAGCTCTTATTTCTGCTTGTTTCACCGGGTGTGTCCTGCTCCTGTGATGAAGAGCTCCCACTTTCAAATTAAGTTTTCAAAATAAACGCTGCTATCTGCTGTAATTGCTCAGAGACATGCAAAAAGACTGTTCTGTTTTTCCGTTGCCTCAGCACGTGGTTAGGAAATCTGGTTCGTTTTAAATGTGACATGGACAAGCTTCATTAACAATCCCTGAACAAAATGTCTTCATCGGGTCAAAAAACTACTTTTTGACACATTCCTGGCCTTATAATGAACCCCATTATTATAGGAACAAATGGTTTGAATACATGCAGCCATTTCTTGTTGTTTGGCAGACTCAAAGGAAACTCTTTGCACGTGAATTTGAATTAAACTACAGGGGAATTAATTGTAGGGTCATAGAAATCACAGCAGGAGTATAAAGTCTCTTTCCTGACAGCAGCTCCACCATGAGATGACGCGCTGTGCTTTTCTGAGCTGGAAATCATCCATAAAGAAGGAATTAGATCGCTGCTGTCTCACACACAGACAGACACTCACTCTCCTCTTCTCCTGCTCTTTTTATTTCCACCACGGCCTAATCTGCCTCTCTTATACCGTAAAGTGCAGCAGGCCAAACAAACCTCCTTCCCCAAAATGCAATTTTTAAACACACCACAGATGAGACTTAGACACGCAGGATAAGCAAATACCCCTCAGATTCGAGCAGAAACAGCAGCGGGGTTTCTCCCTCGCTGACAAACAATGACAAATCGTGGCGTCCTGATGAAGTGACAGCTCGAGTCTGTCACTGAAACTAAGACGAACCCTCGGTGGGAAAAAGAAGGGATTCAAAGCAGCGGTAGATCTGTGAGGATGGGTTTAGCGAAGAGGAGACAGCTCTCTCTCTTTGTTGTGTCAGCAGCTGCACTGTGATGCATCATGGGTAGAAGAGGTCACACAAGGAGAGGACAAATGACTGTATAGTGCTACATGATATACCAATTAAAACAGTGTGATTACTGTTGATGACTATTATTGAGATTATAAAATATCGTACATTTTATAAAAAAAGAGTCCAAAGTTGAACATTGAGGAGTCTTAAAAAATGAAAATTATGACAATTTTGATGAGTAATTCATTTTTTCTGTCAATATTGTGACTCCAAATGTCCATCATAAACTTCCAATCCATTATTATAATGAATGGGCTGTTTTGAAACTGTTTCCAGCTCCCAATGCTTTTCTACTTCTTTTATGAAATGCTGGTTTAACAAAGCAAACAGCTATGGAACGTTACCATGTGTTGTGGGAGTTTACAATGACACTAATTATAAAGCGGTTCCTGGTTTACTAACTAAAACATGACTCCTCAGTCTCTCTCTCTGTGTTGAAGGATTCATAATATTCCTAACCTGACTACAGTGTGTGGTAACTGCAGACATAACGTCGGGGAGGCTCTGTCTGGAGAAACATTTCTTGAATACTTAAACTGTTGGATAAACATTTTCACGTGGGCGTGAGCTCCCAGCGTAGACTCCTCGCTACAAAATTACCCATAATGGCTTTTGACTGAAACATTACTGTCAGATAAATGAAAATGTGTGAACGCAAGAGTGCCCAGCCATGCACTGTTAATGTCAGATTACTTGGCATTGCTCATTTAACAGTCGAGCAGGCAATACATTTTCACCTCAAACGTGATATGTGTTACAAAACGCATGATATGGCTATTCATTGAAGAGCATTTGGGATTAAAAACATTAAGTCTAAACACTTACTTTAGGAATGTATCTCTGGGATGGGATTTTTTGTGTTGGCATGGAAGGAAACCCTTATCCAAACTAGTGTGCCTTCTCACAATCTTTGCCTTCCTCAAGAGCAGACAGAAATATGCTGAATATGTAGCAGAGTGACCTAAGTCAATAGATCAGGGTTTATTTTTAGGAAAGGCGCCTTACTCCCTTTGCTCCACCCAAATGTTCTCATTATCTGCAACAGGGTTGGACCTTGTAAAGATAATGGCTGAATGCCTGCTCTCCCGCTCACTAATGTGGGGATGTGGATAGGTGTCACATTTGTTGACATGTGCAGCAAATAGCAGGCAAGAAAGCCTCTTTCACATAAATAATATCGGGTTTGTTTTTATTCAATAATTGTTTCCATTTATTTTGTTGCAAGTCTGTGCTTGATACAATAGTACATGTAAACAGTACGAATAAATAATAATAATTTATTAAAAACAAACAAATACAAAAAACCCAAAAATAAGGGAGAAATACATTTAAAATAAGAGGGGTCGGGGTGATGGGGCTGTAATGATGCCTTTAAATTCATAAACATCCACATTAATCATAGAAAATTACATTTTACACACATACACAGTGTTTCTGAATCAATATTATTTACCAGTCCATGATGCCACTTCCTGTTTCAATCATATTTTGAAATAGCACGGCTAATTTAATACAATTTTTCTAATGGAAGGACTATTCTTAGTTATAGTTTTTTTCCATGGCTGGTTGATTATTTTATGTATTGTAGTTTTGGCTGTATTTAAATTTAGTTTTGTATGCTCTGTAACCATTCCATTTCTTAAAAAATACGATAAAAGAATGTAGTCCGAATATTCCATTGTGTTAGTGATGTTTTTCTTGTTTGCACCAATTACAAAGTATGAATTTTCCTGCTAGAAAAACGACATATGTGTGCTATTTGTATATGGGAAATACATAGTGACAGTCCTTAAAGTTGGTGTAGGCTGCACACACATCTAACACTATAGGGCTGATACCGTTAGTTAACCTATAGTGCTTTTATCCTTGCAAGAAATGAGTTTTCTGACAGTAAGCACCTGTAGGAAGGTTAAATCACAGCGTGTGGAGAAACCTGCTCGTACAGTGAGGTAATGGCACAAATGTTCAGAGACTGAATATCACTGGAATGCAGAATGTAGAGTTATTACAATGGAGCTTTGCATCAGTGAGCGGCGCTGACTTGCAGTAAGTTAGATTAATTATGTTCCCACTAAGCTGGGGTCATTACGCAGGAGAGCTGCAGGAGGGGAGGAAGCTCAGCTGTATGAATGTTTTTTAGTTAAACTGAGATGGAAAATGATATTATTAATATTAATATATTTTTATTTGAATGTGCACTCTTCCAAAACTGTGAAAATTACTTCAGCAAAACACCAATAATAGAACAAGGTAAATTAACGACTTTTTATAGTTTACTTAACTTAATATGCACTATAAAACCATGAAATTGCAGACATACTATAATGAAAAGCTCAAAAGTATGATAAAGTATGCTGATATATAAATCACTGTCTTTATGGGAACAGTACAGACCTATCATAACATACTTTAAATGTCTTAAAAGTACCACTAATAACTATAGACACATGAAAAAGCCCATGACAGTGACTATATTTACGTGCTGAGCTCGGCTGTTGCTTCGGCTTCAGTCGGAAGTGCTCGGGTATTTTCGGTATCACCCGGAGCGACGGAGGGCAGAGCGAGCGAGCGAGCTCGGCGCTCGAGACAGCGCCATTCATCCAAGAGGACCGAGAGCACACCTGGTCGGACCGCAGAGAGCAGTTTAGCGTCTGAAACAACTTCCCACAGGTGAGTTTCTACCTGACGTTTCACTTCTTCTCTTTCTTGTCAACTTTTGCACACTTTGGTGAACTTTTACGCGGGGAAATATCATCAGAGAGACACAGTTAGGTGCAACTTCTACGCATTCAAGCTAGCAGCAACTACCTGTTAACCTGACGTTAGTGGTTAAGAGTAACGAGGTAGAAAACAAACTTATCTGAAAAAAGAGCTGAAATACAAAGTTTTAATTGTCGTGACTTTGTTCTCTTTACCTGTCAACAGCACCCCGGCTAATCACTTGAGGAATGCTGTGGCATTAGACCCGAAACTCCATATAAACTTTAGGTTCATTCTCACCAACTTTTCGATAAAGGGATAATGGCAACGGGTGGATTTAAGTCAAGCGCCACGACTGACTTTTTGGAGGAGTGGAAGGCAAAACGGGAGAAAATGAGAGCCAAAATGCTGGGGGACATAGCCGCAGCGACTGGTGCTCCTCTGGTTGGCAATAACCCAAACAGTAACCGCCACACCGAGCTCACCAATAACGGAAACCCGGAGAGAAGCGCCTCTGCTGGGAACTGCCTCCCCTCCTCCTACACGGTGGCTCGGTCCTCCTCCGGCACGGCTTTAAAGAGACCCGAGGAGGAAACGCACCACCCCGCTGCCCAACCTGCTGCCCAACCTGCTGCCCAGCCCGCTGCCCACCCTGCTTCACCCACCCCGCCGGGGAGCAACCTGAAGAAGGCCCCGCCTCAGACGGAGAAGGATCAGTGCGCTTCCCCGGACTCCAGCTCCATGGCTTGCATTGACAGTGACAAGGGAAGCCCATCGCCCAGTAAAGTGAAAGAGAAGAATAGCTCTGGCCCCAGTGCTAGGAAGGGGAAAGGACAGATCGAGAAGAGGAAGCTGAGGGAAAAGAGGAGATCAACAGGTGTTGTCAGCATACCATCAACTGAGGTGAGTCCTGCTATTGTTGTATGTGATATTAATGTGAATCTCCTGCAGGGAAATCCCATGTTCTCCACCTGAAGTTAATGGATACAAAACAGATTCATTTTGGCAGGTTTATGGCTTACTTTGACTCTATTGGATGTTGGGTCAGATGTACACAAAGTGGGATAATATGGAGACCAATGTGGTGATAGGGGTGGCTTTCAAATGATTACAAAGACCAGGTGACAATTGTTTGCCATCTTAACTACATCTAAAGTCAGAACACCTTAAAAGTTGCATTGAGAGTAGTGACTGAGTGATACTGAGATTTGCTGAGCCAATATCAATATTAAAAGAATGTAATAATCATTTATCAGCTGCTAATAGTTTTTAACATGACATACACAAGCGTTTTGGATAAAAACCCTTACATTTACTTGATAATAAAAGTGTGTGCTGAGTGGAAGATTTTGCAGTTAAAAAGTTCATCTATGATTTGTATATATCATCTATGAACCTGTCAATCGTTTTGTTTTTTTAGATGAATTTGTCAGTATTTTAGTCTATATATTGAAATTGATGTTGGTTAAGTTTCTGCTCCACACAAATAAACTGTAAATCCAAGATAAACAAGACTAAACTATGACTAATATTAAAAGAAGAAGAAGTGTGTGGTGTGGACAAGCTTAATTTGAGATGGTTAAGATACCCTGTCCCCAAGGATTAATGCGTCTTTTTAAATGCATCCTTCATTTACCTGTACGCACTTGTCACGTTAGTCCTGCGATTTCTTATTACTTATCAGGTGACATGTACGTAGATACTCATACAATTGTGATAAGCTAACTTGAACTGATAATATTTCCCCTGTCAGTCAAACAAAAGATAAGTATGGTCCATTTACCTGTCAATCATGGCTTTAACACCACGGCCAGTGTGTGTTCTTATGTAAAGGAAAGTAGAAAGAAGGCCAACTGCTTTATACTAAATATAATATTGTCCCAAAGGAATTATGGGCCATGTGTTTGGATCAATGTGAAAGATTATTAGTCAAATGTAATTTCCTTAGGTTTGCTTTGTTAGATTTAATTATGTGTACTCTAAAGGGTTATTTGTTACCACTGCTTTTCTCCTTCTATAACTTTAACGTTTCTTGGCAGCAATTCTTAAAAACATCTTGGGACCTGTTTGAAAAAAACGTCTCACTTAAAACACATTTTTCCGTGGAACCTGCGTGTGTGTTGTAGATGTAAATAATTAAAATCCAAGTAAAGCATTTGTTTTGCCACAAATTCTTCAAATTCCTCCTCCCATACATGTGTCTGGTCTAATCGAGCCTCTGTAGCAGGAAACATGTAAGCAGCACTCATTAAGGGGAGGGGGAGGCGAAACCAAGGGAGGCAGGGGTTGTGGACTTGTGATGGAGGTGTGTGTATGGGAAGGCGGTGTTGGGGCTTTCATTGTTATTGAATTGAAATCATGTCACAGTGTTGCCTGATTCCTGTGGTTCTGATACGGAGCCTGCCAACAAGCACACTTGGCGAGCACTGTGACTCTGCATACTCAAATTATACCAGCATTGTTGGAATAAATGTTTTTTCATTAAGGCGATGGCAGTGGCACTCTATTACCACGCTGCTTCCCGCATCCCCTTCTCTTTTATATGATCGCCACCCAGAACCAGGTGCCCTCGAGGCAACTCAACTACGAGTATCACCCTTTTTTCACTTGGCGCTCTACATCCTGTTATTCGACGCTCTGCAGGGCCGTTTGAAAACTGGTCAGCAGCCAGGCTGTAATGCTGGGCTTCAGTACTCAGGGCCGTGCCAGTTTTGTTAGATCGAGCCCATAGGCGTCTGATTATGCAGTAAAGTGGCCGAACACACGATTACTGGGGCGGAGGGGATGTTGGAAGAAATCTGATGACGTTCGGAGCTGGATTGTGTGAGAGAGGCCGAGAGAAAGAACTAAACGTATCTGATCCACAACTTAATGCTTTGGTTTTAGGACCGTTTGTTAAAATGTCCCCATCTCATGAGACAGCTCATTATGTGAGATACACTCAGTATGTGTATATGTTAGCTCTACAACTAACGATTATTATCATTAGCAATTCATCCGTCTATTTTCTTGATGAGTCGGTTTATTAGATCTCAGAGGGGAAAAAAGGCCATCCCAGTTTCTCAAAGTCCAAGGTGCTGTGTTTAAATGTTTTAAGTTGACTCATATCTGCGGCTCTGTTACATGTGCAGTAGTGTAACGGTTATGATAAGGCTTTTGGGGCGTTCCTCCATTATCTCGAAGTGCATCAGAAACATTTCAGAAACCTGGATAAGCCCTTAACCTAATATTGATAAACCCGATTATGCTAGTTTGAATTCTGAACAGTTTCTAAACCTAGACAGCCATGTGTGCAGCTCTCTTATCAGTTGTATAGTAGTCTCTAAAAGCAGTGTATGATTTATAAAAAGAATGTGAAAGTCAACGATAATACATTGGTTGGATTTTGGACTTTTGTTCAGACAAAAGAAGCAGTTTGACAACACTGGAGATCTTCCAGAACTTTGTGATCTCTTAAAGATCAAATGATAAACCATTAAAATAATCGGCAGACTTTTGCAACAGTTCCACTGTTACATGCAACACTCCCACATTTAAACCTATAGCTAGGTGAAGCCCCTGACTCTAAATAACAGCTCAAGTTTTATACGTCCACTTTATGAATGGAAGCTTTATCTCTCAGATTTTCTTAAACTGAGAATCTGCCAGCTTTGGAAATCAGAAAGAAACAACAACTGGCATCACAGCAGAGATGTATTCCTTTTGTCAGATGCTTCCTCTCTCCTTCGGTTGCATACAGAGGACCAAACTATGCAAATGGAGACTCTCCTCACACAAGCCCTCTTTGTGATTTGAATGTGAGCGGACAGGTGTGAAAAGAGATGCATGGGATTATATCCCCGCTCGTTCTGTGCAGAATAAAAGCTTTTGAGCGGGGTTTCAGAGCATCAGGGGAACCCAATCTTCTGCCTGTTGAGGGTGTAATGGCCTGATAACAGCTCCCTGCTTTACTAGAGAAAAGCATCAGGCATCAAGGTGTTTCCTTTCTCTCACCCTGCTCTCTGCCTCAAACTGGAGGCCATTGTTGTTTACGCTGACCTTCGACCTGCTCACAAAATGCTTATGCAACAGAGGAATGTGGAAACGAGTGATTTTAGAGAGATTGAGCATCTTGGAAATGTTGGGTTGTGATGTAAGCGTGTTTCCAGAAGGGCACGCGATTTGTACGACCTCGCTGAGTTATGAGTTTGTGGTGGGACGCCGGAGTCAGGAAGTGTGAACTTTGTTTTCATGTAGACGGCTGGATGTGCCGTAACAGCTTTTTGTCTGCAGCGTCACCCCCCCGAGAGGTCAACAGGTTCAACATGCGATACTGTGCCGTGCGCTCAGGCCGTTAACACTCTGGTGATGGAAAGACATGCAGACAAGAGGGGTCCTTGTCCAACCTGATTCTTTGTTCACATGTTCATGTTATGTTTTACATAAACATATATTAACCTCTAAAACATCGCCTATGCTTTGCCGCCAAGCTCCGCTCAAACCCTCTGTACTTTATCTTAGGTAGCGGAAAGCCGAAAGTTTACAAATAAGCCAAATATAATCTGTTGAATTTGACACATTTGTGGGGTGGAAGCTTTCACTTAGAATATGTATTATTCTGTTTTATGATAATGTGCATTCATTCAAAACATATAATGTGTTACTGTCAGAAAGCATCAATAATTGACTTTCATGACCGTAAAGATTATTAAGGGAGTAATTAAAGGGAAAATATGTTATTTGTTGTCCCCTTTTGACAGTTTTACTTAATGCAAGTGTAAAGCAAGCTCTTTTTCTAAAGATTTAGATTCCCTATAAAGCATTCTGGCATTTAAAATGTTATCGTTGAGTTTCGGCATCAATTCTTTCCTCTTCTCTCTTAAAAACGGGCTGCACTGATATTATGATGTAAATCCCCCATGCCTCGTTTGTTTCCAAATGTGTTTCTGCTCCAGTTCAGCGGGGGGGTGGAGTTGTACTGTATGTTGAAAGAAGGGGCATGCTGAGAGCAGAGACAACTTGGATCCTGTTTTAACACAATTGCAGACAATGCATGGTTTGACACTGGTTTAATGAAATGAGCGCTAATGTGTTTGTTTTTGTCGCCTCTCCAAAAAGAGCAGCTAGATTGATGAGAAATGAAACTCATTGTCATGGGAGGCCTTCACTACCACTGCTGCTTTTCAAGCCCCCCACAGTAATGTTTAAACCCACATATTTACTCTTTTGCCACATGACTTTATATCTGAAAGTACAGGCATCTATTTTCGTTTTTAAAGCTTTCTAAAGATGGTTAAACGTTGTATATTTAAAGATTTAAGCAACTAACTGTCAGTGGAACTTATGATATCACTTGAGACACCTTGGTAACAATCCAAATCATTCTCTTTGTGACTTGAGTCACTCCCTCACAGCGGCGTGTTTATTAGACAGAATAGGCTCTGAATTGCACAGCTGTCTAACAAAATCCAAGAATGTGAATGTGCATGTGGTGGAGTGTGTTTTGCTTGATGTTAAACCCTCTCCAAACAAGGTCACATCATTACAGTAAATACCACGGGGATTTTATCATGGACTTAGGTAAGCATGGAGCTATTTAGGCAGGGTGTTAAACAACTAGAATGCTACATTCTCTAATTGAAACTCGTGTTCTTTAAAGTGACATATCCAAAGCCAGTAGCCCCGGTTCCCGAGAAGACCATTTTGTTTGTTTGACTTACTGTATTGAACTCTGGATTGTTTACGAGGCCCACCGTCACTGGAACATTTTCAAAGGGGTGACTAATGGAAATAAAAGTCCCAGTTGAGCTGTTCTGTGGAATTTAAGGGAATTCCAAAGGAAAAGGAACGAAAAGGAAGCGTCGTCTGCTTCTCCCATGAAGTCTCTTTCCATGCAGATACCTGGGAGTCTCTCAGCACCTCATAAAACACGCAGCACCATTTTAATGGGCCGCGGCACGTGGTTTTGTTCACATTGTAAGAACGTTACGTAAACTTCAGTTCCAATTAAAGGGACCCCTGACTCGATGAGTTATTATGAGGATTAGAGCCAAAGAAGCTGTCAGAAGGATTTATTATGGTATGTCTAGTTAGTTTTCACTTGTGGCAATGTACTACCTCACTTTGTTGTTGTCTTGAGAACAGCATCAAACATCAATACTTTGTTGGAAGTGATCAAGATCTGTCTGTAGCACAACATATCGAGAGTACTGTCTCAGAAATCCCAATTTAACACGTTTTGTAGTTAAAGAGTATTCTTATAAAGCTAATTGTCCTTTGAATACATTTAATAGGTTTGTCTATGGGCTCAGAACAGTCTCATAATACACACATGCACACAGAAGGATTCACGCTTGTATTTCCGGATCCACACTTGTGTTTTTCAAAGCACACACAAATGTGTTCCGTTTCATATACATGTCAATAAAATCCAAATACAGAAAAAAGTTTTACATATATATTTTTGATCCTCACTTATTTGTTTTCCGTGTAAATCCTCTGCACCTGCAAACACAACCAGCTTTCTGTGCACGGAGCGCTGTGCATTCGTGTGTGGGTTTTTTGAGACTCCCCTGACGGTCAGCCGATTCGTACTTGTAATTTTTTCTATCTATAGCCAATCACATGTCTCCTCAATTCTAAGCCAATCACATGAGCGCGCCCCCGCGAGGGTATATTTCTTGCATTCATGACGTAGCGCTTCATGTACGCATTTTGCGCAGTCCGGAGCTGACAGCTCCATGGAGCCTGCCTGCAGGCGCTAATCTCAGGACACCTCCACTCTCAGTACATTGCCACTTTCCGAACAGGAAATGCACGCAAATACAAGCCTTTATATTATTAAGGTACAGCGCCACTTTCCGAACCATTGATGAATGCTTGTGTAAACAAAAACGGCAGGCAAACCCGTTTTTAAATGTGTGTTTCCTGTGTGGCGAATACAGCTGCTTTATTTATGTCTGTATGAAGTTGTTGTGAGTGTGGAGGGAGCAGCTACAGGTTAGCTTAGCCTAATCGATCAGTGCACTACGAAGCCAGTGCTAGACAGTGAACTGTTAACGGGGGGGAGCCCCGCCGGTCATTATCGGCCGATATTCACTCTTAATAGTTTGATCGGTGCTCTCTATAAAGGCCGATCAGGAGAGCTGGATCTGATCGATATGGACATAAACGCGAGTGAAGTGTAACCGGACGCCAGAGAGAGATCAGATCAGCTGCTGAGTCTGATGGAGACACGCTGCTCTGCATGATCACCTGATGCTCCGCCCTCTGTTTAGCGAGCTGACCGGACTGCGCAAAATGCGTACATGAAGCGCTACGTCATGAACGCAAGAAATCATACCCTCGCGGGGGCGCGCTCATGTGATTGGCTTAGAATGAAGGAGACATCTGATTGGCTATAGATAGAAAAAATTACAAGTATGAATCGGCTGACCGTCAGGGGAGTCTCAAAAAACCCACACATGAATGCACAGTGCTCCGTGCACAGAAAGCGGGTTGTGTTTGCAGGTGCAGGGGATTTACACAGGAAACAAATATGTGAGGATCAAAAATACATATGTAAAACTTTTTTCTGTATTTAGATTTTATTTACATGTATATGAAACGGAACACATTTGTGTGTGCTTTGAAAAACACAAGTGTGGATCTGGAAATACAAGTGTGAATCCTTCTGTGTGCATGTGTGTATTATGAGACTGTTCTGAGCCCATATTTGTCTTCCATTGTTTAATGAACAAATGTAGAAATTTCCGGTTTGTTTTCCTTAATATATAGCCTTATACTCAGATGACACAAATATTCAAAGTCCCAACTTCTCTATTGCAGCAAAACTGTGTTTGATATTTTCTGTTTGCACACAAAGTCCAAAGTCCTGTTCTATCCAGGTCACTGCTCTTCAGTTACGGCTGTTTAAGAACTATGCGGAACAGAGTGTAGATTATTACTTAAGAGAAATGTACCCCCTGCACGGCATGCTCAGGAATGCACAGTCATGCAAAGCCTGAACTGCCTCTGAACGCTGACGTTGCTCGCTCTAATCTCGTGAAGAAGAAGTGAGAGTGAGAGCCTCTCTATTGCCTGCAGGGCAGCCTCACTCTCCTCACTCAGTACAGCTCAGCAGTTTCTAGCTTTTAGATCTCAAGTGTCCCAAACTCTGGTCAACTAAGGGTCATATTTTCAACTTCAGCATGGATGACCACTGAAACGGTTTCCCAACCTAAACGCTTCGGGGCTCTGCGTACGACAAACTCGCTCAGCTAGTATTTGACACTATTGCTGTCTTTGTGGTTAATCTTTAACTGCCCACTGTGGACATATGCAGGATATACAAGCAAGGCATCATTTAACTATCATTGTATTGGTGTCAACTTGAAATTCTAAAGAAGCCCCTAAATGGAGCACAAATGATAGATCCAGTGGAATTTGACAGATGATAAAAAGACAGTCCTGAATAAATAGTTAAACCCATTGTGCTGTAAATATTTAACCAAATCCACTTTGACTGTTGTTTCTGTCGGCGCAAAACAATGTCAGAGTGAATCTCCTCGTCCTCGTCTCACCCTGGATTCAGGCCATTCATTTGCCGATAAAGTTTGATTTTGATCATCTTCACTCCGAAACGTGACACCTTTTCGAAGAGTTAATTTGCTCATCTTTCAGAGCATCTAAGATTATTCAAGTTCTTGTATTTGTATATACAGCATTCACGCTGAGAACATTGACACAATATATCTTGGGATGCAATGCCGTTTGAAGTCTTAATGTTTGGGATTTGAAATGTCTTTGTTTTTCGGAGGCATGCAGAGATTAGTTGTTTTCATTCGGCCTTTTGGAAATAAGTCTCTCTCTGTTGTACGTTTGTTGGGGATCATTCCCATTCGGCTGCCAGTGTCTCGTTAGTTGAAAAGCACACAGACACACACAAACACACACTGCAGGGGGTGTTAAGCAAGAGAGGCGTGGATTAGAGGTGTTGGTGAGTGTATGTTGTGATTTTGTGTCAATTGTAACCCATTTGTTGGACATTCCTGTGTGCTCGCTGACCACTGTGGGGAATTCGTGAGTCAGTCCTAATCAGGCCGCACTGCATGATAAGGCATTTGGCAGCCAGCCTGTTTGTATTCATTAAAGTGGAATTACTTGGAGAACCCAGGCTCCACTTTCCCACTCAGTTTAAAATCTGCTGCACATTCAGTATGCCTGTTCCTCACGTTTCAACACTGTCGTCTCTGCTCTGCTCTGGAGGAAGAAATCTGACTTTTTTTCTTTACGTGTACTAACTTACTTTTGAAATAAGAAACAACCTAATCTTCCTCTTATAAATCACATCAGAGCGAAAACTGAGTCTACCTGGGCTAATGTTATATATGCACATCATTATAAGGAGGTTTTTAAAGCAACTGACACAGCATCATCTTGGGAAAGAAAAGCTCATTTCAAAATGTCCAAATGAAAAATGGCCACATTTAGGTTGAAACTGATCAAACTAGGAACTGAAAAGCTCAAGTTAGAACATTGTAATCCTCCTTAAGGCCAGTCATTTACATGTTTTCAAATGCTAGAAGTTATCAAATGCATCTTCCTGTAGCTTTGGTCAACATCTGATCAATTACGTCTCAGTTATCACTTTCGACTCATTTCAAACATCAGCTATAATCAATTATTCAAAGCAGTGCTGGCTAAAATGTGCCGCTGCCACAGTTCTCTGCTCACTCTGCCGTTTTATTGCATCAGGGACAATAAGCCTCAGTTATATTTGTGTGAGTGAATGCACACCAACAGCCTGATTTGTCTGCAGTCCAACAGGTTTCACGCACTCTGTGTTATGTCACCATGGGTCTCACTCAAACCGCTTTCTCCTGATGATAAGCATGGTTTCACACGTGTTACCAAACCTGCTTCTGAGGAGGGTATCATCACGGTCCTCCTCTCGGGTAGAAAGGGAAAGCAAGAGACTCCGACGGAAACAAACTTCATTTCCACTGACTGCAACAAAGATATTTCGATACTGAACCCAAATGGTGCTCTTGGCACTTTTGTTCCCCTTGAATGAAAACAAATAGCATTTATTAGAACGAGACATATGAAGATTCATGCGGCAATTTACGCCAAAGTGAGACTATTTCCAACAGCAGCACATTAATTCAATTCCCCTACGTTTAGACAGCCTGAATATTAGATAGATGTTCCCCTCGTGGCTGTCTACAGAGTTGCACATAGGCCACAGAAAGTTTCACTTGAAAAGGGCACAGTATTGGAAACACAGCTCTGAATAACAGCCCAGGAATGCAGTTGAACTCTTGAAATGGAATAAATATGTGGCTCTAAATTGCCAAACGCACGAAGCCTTGATCTTTAAGCCTTTATTCCCAACAAAGAAACCTGGAAGCTGCTTCGGTCTGGAGAAGCGCCTTCCTATTATCAAGCCTCTCTACTTTCTTTGTGTTTGTGCATGCTGTGTGATGTGTTTATGGAGACAGTGTGCCACGTGACACACGCAACTGGAGGAAGTGATCTTGTACTGTACCACCTACACATGCCTTGTTTCTCATTCCAGCTCTTTTACTGACAAATTGCTTTTATCCTTTTGTTTTGAGGCTCTGTTTCCTTCTGTAATGCCATCTTAGCACAGCATTTATGAACCCTTTACAAGGGCAAGTGGTAGCCGGCAGTACTCAACACCGCAAATAAACTAAGAAACAAAACAAAACAACCACTAAAGACATTTAAAAAAAAAAAAAGCCATTTTATTTTCCACAGCATAATACAAATGTAAAATAAGATTGCCTGTGCTACAATTACAAAATATTACATTACATTACATTACATTACATTTAGCTGACGCTTTTATCCAAAGCGACTTACAATAAGTACATTCGACCAGGAAGACACAACCTTGAAGAAAACAGAATCATATAAGTACATCAGGTTTCATAGAGCCAAACATTTCAAGTGCTACTCAACTGGCTTTAGATAAGCCAGTCCTTTATTAGTATAAAAGTGCTTCGTTAATCGTTCTAACGCTCGAAGTGGAGTCGAAAGAGATGAGTTTTCAGTTTGCGCCGGAAGATGTGCAAGCTATCTGCCGTCCTGATGTCAATGGGGAGCTCATTCCACCATCTTGGAGCCAGGATAGCAAACCCACGTGTTTTCGCCGATGGGAACTTGGGTCCCCCTCGCAGCGAGGGCGCAACGAGTCGTTTGGCTGATGCAGAGCGTAGTGCACGCGCTGGGGTGTACGGTTTAACCATGTCCTGGATGTAGGAAGGGCCAGATCCATTCGCAGCATGGTACGCAAGTACCAGTGTCTTGAAGTGGATTCTAGCAGTTACCGGAAGCCAGTGAAGGGAGCGGAGGAGCGGAGTGGTGTGGGAGAATTTAGGAAGGTTGAAAACCAGACGAGCCGCTGCATTCTGGATGAGCTGCAGAGGTCGGATGGCACATGCAGGTAGACCAGCCAGGAGGGAGTTGCAGTAGTCTAGGCGTACAAATATCAGTACAATGTTCAGTATCTGTAAACAAACTTTGCTCAAAAAACATTTAAAAAATATCTAATTTAATTATAAAATATCCCTCTGAAATTGGAATGCAAATATAGTGCCCATAACTCCAAATATCCGCTCATGAGAGTTCAAGGCCTCAGAACATGCAAAATGACGCTTTATAAGTACCTGAAATCACTAATACAGTACTTAGCGTTAATGATGCCTGGAACAGTGGAGGATAAGTGAACATCTGGGTGTGATTTTATTTGCAGGTTATGCGTGACGTATAGCCACAGTTGACGCCATGAGACTTTATGTTACATTGAGATATGAGGATAGTCAACATGGTGCTCTAGCAACAGACACATAAATAATAATCAGTGCCAAGTTGGCACACCCTCTTACAGAACAGTGCAAACGCAGCGTCAGGACAGTCATGAGTCTCATTGCTTCAATACTGTACAGCAGCGCAATGAATTGTCTTGGACCACCATTTTGGTTTTAAAAAGACAAACAGATCTTGTGTTTCACAAAATGTGTGTCTTATGGCGCATTTCCACTGCAGCGGGGTAGCCCCGTTTAAGCGTCCTCGCTCTGGCCTCAGGCCGCCTCGCTGGCCGTCCGAGGCCGTGGCGCATTTCCATTACAGTTTAGGACCTGGGGTAGCAACGCAGTGTAGGCGGGGCGATCGGCTTTGTTTTTGTTCACATTTCGAGTTGTTCCGTCGAGCTCCCGCTGGATTTGATCATCCCCAATGAGATGTAGGAACGTCGTCACCTCCTCGGTCGAGGTCGACCACGGTGTGCTTTTCTTATTAGACGTAGCCATTTTTGTAGCTCCTCCGTTTACAAAATGCTGTTTATAAAAATGCTGCAAGCTTGCTTCTAGATATATATGCGACGCTAGGGATGAACTCGCGCGCGATCTTGTGACGATTCTCTCTGACCAATCAGCAGTCGAGAGTGTTGACGTCACTAGTTCAGCCCTGGCCCTGGTCTGAGGGAACCACGATTTTATGGGGCCGGAAAAAGAGGGAAAAAGTACCCGCTAGCCGGTACTAGGCTATATGGAAAGGCCACCAAAAACTGGCCTGGCCGCTTGAGGACGGTTAAGGACGCTTAAACGGGGCTACCCGCTGCAGTGGAAACGTGCCATTAGACTAGGTATTAGGAACTTTTTACTTAAAGCTAGCATTCACTTTATTTGAGTTTATGTAAACTTGTCAAAGCTATAATGGGGGTACAATCTATAAAAGGGCTACATTTGCTACACTTTAAGATACTACACTGTTGGATCTATTAAAGCACCGCAAACAAGATGCATCACTTCTAGCCTTCCTTCCTTCCTCAGATGACAACAATAACATAATAGATCATCAGAGGTTTGCAATGTTTTTGAGCAAGTCTAGTCTCACTCATTGTTTTTCTTTACTATTGCTGCAGAGGTGGTTTTGATGCAATGACTTCCCTGATATGTGGGTGTTAACCTCACGTTGATAATCAGGTCATCAGAGGTTATTGCTCCCGAATGTCCTTCATGTTGACGGAAACCCATTTTCAAACAAGGCATGCACCAAGGGTTGCAAAAGCTGTTATTAATTCATCTTGCCTATCTAACATTCTTTTGCCAAAGTAAAACAAAAAATCAATATTGCAGCCGAAAAAGTTTTTCTACAGTGATGTAGCTCTCCTTTTATACAACGTGTATTCTGCCCTCACACAGATCACATCAGAAAGGAACTAGACACTTTGATTTGCGTGAACTGTGAACTCTGACCTTCACACATTGGCCCAATCAGCAGCCTTCTCTGCTCTCACAAAGCTGATAATGATGATTTAAACAACAGCACTAACAGCCTTTACCCTTTTAAGGTGCTGAATTGTAACAAACAAAGTATCATCTATCTGCTTTGGCTCTTTGACACAAACATGAGCTCTTCAGATCTGTAATGTATTGGAGCGTCTTGTATTTAGACTGTCAGTGAGTGGCAGACAGAGCATGTCATTTCCTCAATGTT
The DNA here is from genome assembly GCF_902827175.1 of Gymnodraco acuticeps. NCBI lineage: Eukaryota > Metazoa > Chordata > Actinopteri > Perciformes > Bathydraconidae > Gymnodraco > Gymnodraco acuticeps. The sequence goes on from NW_022990459.1 coordinate 1,163,537, forward strand.
TGTTTACTCAAGGGTCTGTTGACTCAGCCCTTTTCATTTTTCATCTTCAAAGCTTTGTACTGTAAACTGTCTATAAGCAAAGATCCCAGCAAGGATGTATGTCATACCCCAGGGGAAACACTCTTGGATCATATGCAGTTTGTATTTATTCTCTGAATATTTCCATCCATGCCATTTCTTTTCTGCTTTCTCCCCTCACTAAATAGCAACATGTTGTATTATTGTTTTTGTCTTGTTGCTGTCCTGCAGCAAAACTTTAAGTTAAGTTTTAGACAAGTTGAGGCATTTTAGTTATGCGTTGATGTTCGGAGAAAGAAAAAAGGTGCAGTTATATTTATCATTGTGGTGTCCTGTAGCCCCTCTCCTCTGTGGGTATTAGCCTTTGCCTGTGTTGTTGAAGGCCTCCTAAAAGATTCATAGCCAATGAAAGGTCTCGGTTCAGCGTGACGGATTGGATTTTTTCATCACAAGCTGCCCTGGTTGATTGTGTGCTCCTTCCTGGTTTGTATTTCTGTCTGCTCCTTTATCCTTCTTCTGGTATTTGGCCTGCGGATGCATATGGTTTGTTTTCCCTTGTTCCTTTGTTCTCTCCTTCTCCAATTCTAATAAAAACCCTGCTTTCCTCAGCTATCTCCTCAAACGGCCCATTATTAAATCTGACCACGATGCTGCATGCACCCATAGTCATTCCTTCGCAGATTGCAGGCTTCGAGCTCATAAGTAAACAAGAGGTATAGTTGTGTGTGTGGCCTGTGTGCCCCCTTTTCTCTTTCTCCCCTGCTTCAGTTTTCCTCCTTCCTTGTTTTTCACCATTGGTCCAGTAGTCAAATGTGAAGCTGTCCAGGGTAGGATGAATGACCTGGCATCACCAGCTGTATCTGTCCACTGGGCTGGATTGACCTTCCTCGCGTCAGCCTGAAAGGTCGCACAATCAAGTGCAAACAGTCAAGTGCAAACAGTCATTGGACTGTGTGTACACTTGAAAATTATTTTTAAACAGTTTGTTTTTGTGGCGCAACAACTTCATGATTTTAATAACATGCATGACGGTTCTTTAATATGTGATGTTCAAGTTGGACAAGGTATGATGTTTACATCCAAATAGACCTGTCTCAGTCATCACAAAGCCATTTGAGCCACTATTCTATCTCTTCATTATGTGATTATTGTGCCTCAAACAAATAGACCTATTGGTGGCCACAACATAGAGCACAGTTCTCTATAAGCTCCCTTTTTCCTGTAATAAGGCTGTATGCTAACATTAGTGCTACTCCCATGATGCCATGGCGTGCTGCCAACCAACTCCACATGGTTAGTTTGAGGTATTACCTTGGATATGGTTCCCTTTCAGAAACCAAATAATTCGGTTTGATCGTCATGGTAGTGCCTGGCAACAAGGGCTGCATGAGAAGTACGATTCTAAGGAAAGCTTTGGCCTCTAAAGATACCAAATAAATTGTTTGTTGGAATTGAGTCTTGATTTTTAACCTCCGGAAAGTATTTCTGTATCACATTATTTTCATATGGAAAACTGCATTCTTCCAGTTGACTGTTTTATACATTCAATTGAGCCCTAAATAACAAATGGTGCTTCTTGTACATCACATTATGATCAATCATGAGAATGCTGTGTCATAGCTATTGAACGTCAACATTTTCAGTTGCCTGTTACTTTTATATTTGATTATCCATTGTGGACGTAGATTGTTGCTTTTATGTAGATAACTTTCTCAATCCTGTCTTGTGCCTCCACCAGGAGAGAGTGTAGTCGCACTATAAAAATATATCCAACCTCAAAATCGGAGGAATCCATTTCTGCAGCTTACAGGAGAGCAGCCATGTGATGTACCCGCAGTGACAAGTGAAATAGAATTTCCTTATTTGCAGCGCTTGTTTTCTCACAGTAGCAAGGTACTTGAAACACTATGTACATACTGCATGCTTCTCTGCCGGTAACCGGTTTTTCATTTCCTAGCTCATGTACTTGTGTCATATCTCATGCTTGTTTGCTGTCAAATGGAACTGTAAGAGTATACTCATGATTTAGAGATGATTCAAACAGGCTGTAACCTTTCCCAGCCCATGCTGTTTGTTGCTGGTGGGCCAGTTCAGACTGTGCTTAGCATGACTCACGGTCTGGTTCGGTGTCTGCCGGCAACACAATGGCTTCTGTACACAATAGTCCAGCCTCTCTCCTGCTGGAATGCAAAACATGCTTCAACGGTTTCCGATACTGTTTATCGGAGGATTGTGTTACTCGGCAGGCAGGCAAGGTGCATTACACATTCTAAAGACGCCGACAGAATGCATCCTTTCAAACGGCTCAATATGGCATGATATACAAATCATTAAAAAGGCCAGTACGTACAGTAAGTATCAAAATAGACCTTCATCGGTACACTCCGATTCACCGATTCATTTGGCTTTTAGTGTAAGTTTGACATACATGTCATTAAATGAACCTTGGTAAAGTAAGAGCACTTAAGGCTCACCTCTGAACACAGCAAAGAAAAGACTGTCATTGATCAAAAGAGAATACACCGGAGAGAATAACAGTCCAAATAATGAATGAAACAAATACCTAGATTTCCTCATGTTTTATTATATCAGTTGTATTTCTTTTGAAGTTGAAAAGGATCATTGTTCAAACAGGAAGCCTAAACATTAGGCAGGTGTCGGTGCCTGGCGGTGCGGCTCCTCAGGGACCTGTGGAACATTAGTGTGATTATTATGGTGGTACAGCCTGAAGAAGCAGCCAATCACATGCCACCTGTCAGGCTTATCCTCATGTGCTCAGGACTTCCTATACTTACCATTTCTCCGGGAGAATTCTTCTGGGTGTTTCAGTGGCTGTTGACTTCCTCTGAAACACCAGGAGAGGTAATGACTCGCCTTTGTGTTGTCGCATCACTCAGCTCCTCAGCCATCTTTATCGCTACTCCACCCTCCTCCCACTCACTCAGAGTTAATGGGAGGCCTGTCGTTGGTGGGAAAGTGTCCACCCTCCACTTTGAAGTTTGTCCTCCCTCCATAGGAGTTCTTTAAGGGGAGTATTCAGGTTGTCTTTCTGCGCGGTGGAGAGGAGGATGTAGCTAAGAGGGAGGTTATGCAGCAAGAGGCATGCTTATTGTGCATCATCTGAACACCTGCCATACAAATCACGATTACACATGGTGGGAAATCGATCACTTCCATAATGTTACAGTTACGCATGAGCTGTCACGCAACTGAATCTTTTCACATGAGCCGCAATGACATACCTCTGCCAATTTTTAATCAGTTGGATCATTTTGGATTTCTTAGACAAGTCACATGCTGTGGGATTTAAAGTCTGGGTTATTATTGTGAGCAGGAATCAGGCATGTTGTGTGACTTGACTTATTTTGACAAGTGTCTGTTGGAGACCTGCTGAGAGCTGTGTGTGAGCGCGGTGCTTTCAATTAACCTGGCCGTATTTTCCAGCCAACTTCCTCATTTGCATGCAAAAGCTCTGCGTCTCTCTCCGTCTCTCTCTTGAAGCTTAAAACTGCACTTGTGACGCTTCAAAGACCAGATAAAGAGCTTTAGTCCTGAATAATTAAGAGGGTGTTATCAGCCGCCTGTACTTATCATTTATGTTGCAGGTGTTGTAACTGAATATTGTCTCTCAGGAGGCATCGCCTTTTCAATTTTCAAACTTAAGAAAGTTCTTTACAGGTTAGCATGGCAGTAGCAACATCATAACTAGGCGTTCAGTAGAGATAAAGGGGAATATGTTTCTCTCAAAATTGTTTTTGCATAACAAGCATTGGGCTCAATGGGCTTGAGTTTAGACTGAGGGAATGCCTGAATGCACATTCTTCTGCTTTGTATGCTTTGTCTTCTCTTTCTCCCTACATGCCCCCCCTCCATGCCCCCCTCCATGCCCCGATGAGCGTGTGGGCTTCTTCCAAAGATATCCATTATCGAAATACTGAACTAATTCTCCCACTCAATCTCTTGCTTTCTCTCTTTCTCCCCATCGCCCTCCTCTTCTCACAACTACTGTCCTCTTTGTTCTTCTTCCCTTTACTCTGCTGAGCAAGATAAGACACAGCGGGGCGCGGAAGACTGTGGATTGACGGCAGCCATTTCTGTCCAGCGGGCGAGAAAAAGCAGTTCATTTGTCCATTATAATTCTCCCAGAGTCTCACGAGGAGAGCCAGCGTTCTCATGAATAACAAACACTGACTTTCTGCCTCTCTGCTTTCTCACCTTAGAGCTTCAGGCTGCTGCTGAAAGCCCCACAGAGTTGATTGCACATTTCTGGGGTGATCCTCTCTGTGGGATAGGCTTAAGAAAAGGGAGCAGCGGGATGAGCATGTTTGAAATCTGCCTGATACAATTGAACAGCAAATACAACAGCGATGCAGGATGTTTAGCCTCAGGTAAAAACTGGCGAATAAGCAAAGAGAACTGCATGGACGAAGATGGAGAGCAGTGATAATATATATCCCCATCCTTTCCCTTGTTTGTATGTACATACTGAGATGAAGCAATGCCTTAAATCAGCCCTTTTAACTAGAAGGGAATGGAGAAGGAAATGTTATTGTTTCTCTGAGCTGCTCCACTGACTGTGTGCTGGTGCACCGGGTGGGTGGAGTGGTCAGGAATGCACTAATCACGCTACTGTGCTGCCCTGCCCTTGCCAGCCACATTGCCTTTTGTCTCCACTTGGAAAGCACAACAAAAGAACGTGCAAGGTTTCAACCATTTAGTTGTTTTTGTACGAGTTGTGGGAGAAGGTGGATACAGGAGTGGCACATGTTCTTTGTCTTGGTCTTCCAGGAAGAAAGGATCGCCCCGTTCTTCCCGATCGTATGGTGCTTTCTTCTCTTGCTGTGATGGGAATGTTGTGACACATTCAGTAATCCAGGCCGAGCTGTACCAAAGAGAATGAAAGCTCACATTCACTTCACTCTACTCTCTCTCAGTTTCTAGAACTCCTCACCTGTCCCAAATGTTGTAAAACATCTGCAGAAAGCAGCTTTATTCAGCATTAGTTATGACTCGTTGCATCGTGATGCGGACGTGGACGATTCTGCATCGATGCAGGAACATAATCGATTATAGCGTAGTAACGTTGCTTCCTGATCTTCCGGCCGCGCCTGGACAATAGCGTTTTTTTTTCTGTCACACGAATATCAAATCGGTCGGTGACGCAAAGATCAGGGAACAGAAGTGACAGCGGGACAGCGACTCCCAACACGGAGCAGTCTGCTGTATCCACCAACACAAGCACCAGTCCAGAACCAACAGCAGAATGACTCGCTCTGAATCAGGCCCGGTCGCTGCGGCTCAGAGACACACATCACAACACTCGTTGTCGTCATGTCAGGTTTTTGGTGGATTTAATCAAGTCTTGGATTGCAGAGTATGAATGTCCTCTTGCTATTTTCAGTTGATAAATACTTCTGTAAAGTTTGTGAAGGCAGGAGGAAAAAAAGCTTCCGCGATCACCGTCTCCTCCGTTCCACCAAGCCCCGCCCCCTCCTGAAAAGAATGAGTGACAGGCTGATAGTGACCCGATAGAAACTTTATTATTCACTTAATCACTGAGATATAATGAAGCTAATTTAATCTCCTACAATCATGGGATGTATGTAACAGTAAGACAGAGAATGTAAGTGTGCACCCACATGCACTATTTTAATTTGTATATGCTATTGTAAATACTCCTGTTGTCTGCTGTGTTCAGACTCAAGTCCTGTGTGTGATGCCACATTCAGGACATTCAGTGTCCTTTTTTTAACAGAAGGCCGTTGCTAGAAGCTGCAGCTAGACTGCAGAAGCATTATTTTTTTGTTTTTGAGGATGGAACAATTTCACACACAGATAGAGGGAGGCTAGACCTATACAAATGGTTTACTTTGGTTTATAATTTAATGTCAAGACATTTATGTTATTGATTTCTGACACACTTTCTAAATAATAAAAAGGGAGTTCATATGTATTTACTGCATGTATTATTGATGTAAAAGAAGCCATGCGCAGTAATATAGAAAATTGAGGATGCAACGCATTAGGGCTGTGCGATTATGGCAAAAATCATAATCACGATTATTTGGGTCAATAATTGATATCACGATTATTTTGACGATTATTCATTGACCATTTATTGAACTTTAAAACAAATAATATTTTACCAATAAACAAGATCAACAAATATGTTGAAGTGCACTTCCAAAACCATACTAAACATATATTATTAATATGATAAATAAAAATAAATTAGACCAAAATAAATGAAATCAAATATGTTGCAGTGCACTGTCACAACCTACTGAAAACTCCTTAACAAATAGCCAACATTTTGGTAAAACATATTCCACATATTCCACTCAGTTAAACGTTGAAGGCTGGCCAACCGTCATGGTCCAGAAGTAACAGGAAATAAATGTTGAACTACAATTTAAGACCAAATAAAAATGTTTAGGCCACCATGGCAAATGCTGGTAGGGCTGCTCGTGTCATCTCTTAAAGATTTTTTGCAAGAAACACCAGCCTGTTTACATGGTCTGGTTTCAGAGATGAGCGCAGGCAGGTGACGATATTGCCACCTGTACTGAAGACCCTCAGCCACGCCCCGACACATGGGGTGACGCCGGCCAATCACAAAGCGTTGATGCGTTCAAGTGCATTATTCTGGCACAGGAAGATTATGTTACAGGACATTAACGATAAAACAGAATATTGTTGTTCTATTTTTAGACACATCTCGCGATCGACTGGTTGGGCACCCCTGGGCTAGACCATAGGTGCGTTGTGGTCGCAAAGTAGTCACGGCATTTGTCACATAGCGCAGGCAGCGCAGACCTGCTGAAATAATACCGAGACGGCATCGCGTAACGCTTGTCCAACGTGTTGACAAGTTGCTTAAAGCCCTGGTTGCTAACAGTGCTAACTGGGCACATATCTTTAGCGATGTGAAATGTAATGGCACCTGTAATATCTCTGTGTCTCTGCGAGCTCGTCGCGTAGGCCGTTGCTCTGTACAATGCGTCCTGAAACGATGACTGTGATGATGTGGTGGATGAAGTCGAGCGGGCATCTGCTTTTTGTTGTATTACTGCCCGGTCGTATTGCACTTTGTGGTTGTATTTCAGATGATTAAAGAGATTGGTTGTGTTAGCGTGTGGTGCCAACACAACCTGGTAACAAATCCTGCACTGTACTTTGTTTTGCTCCACGTCGGACTCCTGAAAGCCAAAGTACTTGCAAATAGTGGAAATAGTTTTACCCTTCTTTTTAACGAGTTGCTGCTCTTGTTCTGACATCTTCGCTCGCGCTGAACACTCACAACACATATCACTCCCACGTGGCCGAGTGGGCTTTTAGGGAGGGGCGAAAGCGCACCCAAGCAAAATAATCGTATTTTGTCAATTATGCTGTTTTCATAATCGTCGCAAGCCATAATCGTAATCGCGATTAAAATACGATTAATTGCACAGCCCTACAACGCATTGTTATGCATCGGGATATCGAATCAAATCGTTGACAGGAGAATCGTAATCGAATCGTGAGACTAGTGAAGATGCACAGCCCTAATGCAAACAGAAGCTGGTTGTTTTGTAAGTCCTTGGTGTATACCTAAAAGTATTTAATAAGACAATAAACAGTTAGAAACTGCACACATCTTCTGCACAGGAGCTGCATGCTTTGCATAGCAGAGAGATGTCCTGGTATTGTTTCCTAGAACATGATGTGCTCTACTTTCCTGCAGTATAACTATACTTCTGCTCCGGTGAATTGATATAATGTTGTAACCAGTTGCATTATAACAAAAATATATCTTAGACTGCACATGGTTTGATGGTTTGGCCTGAAGGCAAGCCAAGCACATTCTTCATTAGGCTTATGTTATTTCCCTCTAGTGTATTTCTCTGATTTTTTCCATTTGCAAATGAATGATTGACAGCGGAAACACAGACAGCAAAGCTTTGAGGCACTGGGAACTTTCTGAATGTTTTTCTGAAGGCATAGACATCAGATTGGCTTATTGCTATTTTGCAGTAAGTTAATTGTATTTGTTTTGATTTGCATATTTGGTTCATGAAGAAGCGAGCCATCCACTGATTAATCTGACATATTAAGTCCCTTCACAAATGCTATAATAGTTTATTTTATTTTCCAACACGTTATTTAAGTATCTGAGAGTTTTGTTGCACAGAAAAAGTTCAGTATTACATGAATCTTCCGTCTGCAAACTGAAGTGCTGCCCTACTGCCAAAATTGAAGGCAGTTGATACTTCTGTCATTTCCAGATTGACATTGTGACAGTAAAGCCACTGACAATAGGGGAATTAAACCCAAGGATTTATTCAACATTTACACTGCTATTGAAGGTTGGTTAAAATCAGCATTGTGTGATAATACAAGATAATTGGACAATGTTTCTGGTTAGGAAACTGAGTTATTTTCTCGCAGATCAGGACCTGATTGTGACTGATTGGGCTGTTTGTCTCTTCCTTTCCAACTTGTAAAAACTCAGAAATGTTTCTTTTATTGTGACAGTGACGTGCTGCTCTTGTTAGTTACTTTGAATCGATCAATCATTTGCCTGCTGAGCTGAATCCTTTAATCTCATTATCAATGTAGTTTAATAACCATTGCAACAATGACCTCATTCATTAAATACCTGGCCCCTGCTGTGTGATGTAGGGCCTCCTCCCTAAATCCGCAGCAAAATGTAATACATTTCTCTAGTGGAGGAAGTTTCTCCACTATTAAAAACCCTGCTTGAATATCTGCATTATGTACTTAGTGGATTTATTCTATGCCTGAAATTAGTATCTGCAACTCAGATTGAGAGGATTGCTCATGTACACAATGTAAACCGTAACTCTCTTTTGCCAAGATTCATAATTAGTTAATTAAGTGCTCCATAACAGCTATTTTATGAAAGCCAACAACTCAATGATTCATGTACAAACAGCCAATTATTGTTGTCTTCAAAGTACCACTTCTTCTTTGTCTTTCTCTTGGTTTGCTTCTCTCTTGGTTCATATTTATCAGACAAGACTTAAGAGTCATTAACTGGAAGAGAAGATTAAAGAAAACACAAGTACAAATACAATGTCAGAGCAAACTCACACTCCAGTTCCCTGTCCTCCTCAACAGACTGGTACCAACATGTATTAGATTACAGCTGAGACAGTGTCAGGTAACTGAGGATTCACTTTGTATTTACTGCTGATTTACAGCATGTATAAATACATGACGCTGTCCACCGAGTATTTTTATGTAATACAGAACACAATCAGATCAACTGTGTGGAGAGCAGGACACATAAAAGCATACTTCTGAAACAAAATCAAATATAACCCAGGTAATTTTTCCAAGGAAGGCTCCAAAGACAACTTCATATGATGGAGAATAGTAAAAACATTGGTTAGCCCGAATCCAAACGATCTCTGCTGTGTTTGACTTAAAGTTAATCCCACTAACAAAACTGTTACAAACACTAATCACTGGCTACATTTGTTCAATGTTAAAGGGATAGTGGAAATCCGCGAATTTTGGGTTTAACTTATGTATTTTTATTAAAAATAAGCATAATAAGCAATTTTTTTTAATTTCATGCGCCTAGTTTCATTTTATTTTCAATTTTACTGCGCCCTCTCAATGAAACGAAATACTTCGGGAATCTTCGGGTGATGACGAGAGCAGAGGAAGACGGGCACAAACAATGGCGGACATTCAATAGCATTTGCATGTGAATAGCCGACCTTTATTATGGTGAATAGATGTGTCAATACTTTATACCGAGTATATTTCCATAAATATGATGATTGATTATCAGTAAAAAATTCTACGTGACACAACGACATTGGATTAACCTTGAGATGCGTTTTTATTCCGTTGAACACAACTTTTGATCACAAATCAAAAAAGGTAAGACGTAATTATTGTAATATTTTTGGAACCGGATGTTGTTTACTTTCTCTTTTCTGGCTGATAGCTCCAGGAATTCGAGGTCTTACAGTGATGACATTACATGTGTGGAGTCTCAGCTTTAAATCGTATATCTTGTTTGTGCAGTTAAGATAGTAATAAGGGCATTTCTACCGTGTGTTGTGTGTAAAAAAGCGTTAGCATTAGTTAGCATTGTTTCGCTCAATGCTAATTCAAAGGCTTGGTATTACTCTTGTGTTTTTTCTAGCTAACAATTGTTCTTATTGTCAGTTAGCGGAGTTTCTTACCTTTAAAAGGGTATGAAACATTAATAGTTTCATAAATGTTAAGAAGCCCTGAGACATGTGAGAGAAAAAAAACTGTGGGGACCTTCGGGCTTAACTGGTTAACAATGATTAATATTTGTAAAGGCTACAGGTGATCTTAAGATGCGTGAGCTATGCTTAGGGACCTACCAGTCAAGATTATTTGTGCGTAGGGGTGCATCATCTGGCGCCTGGTCCTGGTCATCCTCGCCATTGCCCATGCCGTGAACCATCACCTCGGGCTCGGGCTCGAACAAATAAGGACGTAATGGTCCATCGTCTGGCTCAATATTGTCACCATCGTCGCTTACTGAACCGGATTCAGATTCAGTTCCTAAAACGACATTTTCGTAGGAAAGCCGAGAGGATGTTTCTGACTCGCTATCATCACTGGATACCTCGTACAATCCTTCTTCTTTGTCTGGCATATTTGCCCTTCCACGTTCATTCTGCATAGACGCCATGGTTTGTTATCGTATCGTCTTCCTGAGTTTTCGTCACTTCCGGTTTGGCTGAAGCGATAATTTCGTTTCTAAAAAACTTCGGGGAAGCTGCAATAAAGTGCTTCTAACATGCGTAAGGCAATTATTATATATTTTTAATCAGGTGTGATTGTTTTGGTACGTAATTATGCTTGTATATAAGTTAAAACGAAACTATTTGAGGTTCCATTTCCACTATCCCTTTAAAGTTAAGATATGTGACAACAAAGCCTTTATGAAGCCTTCAAAAGGGAATATTAATGACTAAAGTTGACATCAATGTGATTCTGGAAATGTCCTGTGATGACTGTGTTTAGGAGCTTTGCCTAATGTGAAGATACTATCACATCATTTTCTATAGAACCTGCTTAACCAGTTTGAAATGTGTGTAACTGCAGCAAGTTTCTTTCCAAAACGTGCTTCCCTTGTGTTTCTTACCAAGCATGTTAGGATATGTAGGTGACTTGAGCCAAGACTCGAGATGTTTTGGTTTCTACAGTCGACATTCGATTTTGTCCACAGTGAAATCCATTTAGCTGAGTTTCATGGTTGGAAATTGCAGTGTAGATTGCACCAGACTGTTTGCCTTGAGGAGAGCAGATGGTAGCTTGAAGTTTTCCTCAGCGAGTTATTGCCCTTCAGGGTCGAGGAAGGAGGGCTTTTGCAAAGTCAGCCTGCTTGAAAAAAACAGACCCCTGCCCTAAACAGATAAGGGCCCGTTTTGACCCCATTAATGCCGGGAAGGATGTAATCTGTGAGGAGAGGAAGAGAAGGGCCGCAGGCATGCAGCACTAAGAGGCAGACCATTGTTACCTCAAGTGGAAATTACATAACATAATCATAGGGTACACACACACCACACACAGTTTGCCGTGTCCCAGTTTATGACTTCATAGGAATTCTGAGCAGGTTGAGTCAACACTATTTGAATTTGCTCAAGGACGTCACTATGCATGCCAAAGTCAAACAATAGTTTCGGCAATGGTGAGAACTTTTCCCGTTTTATTGGCAGAAGCTTTCCAAAGTCACCTTTTTGAAGTCAGTCACATTTTGCATTTTTCCTTCCACAAAACCATAATATATACTTAAAGTAACGGATAAAAGGGGGGGGGGGGACTCAGGACGATGGACAAACACACAACAATTTTCTTTGTAAAAGATACAAAGTGTACAGAATAGAAAAGTGAAATAACAGTATTTAGAAACAGAATGACAATATTAGCTAAATAAAATGCAAACGTAAAAGAAGAATTTGTATCCGATAAGACAAACTGTACCACAGAGAGCCGTAATGCATTCTTGAAAACTGCATAATCAGTATCTGAAATGATATATTGTTATGCTGTATATTGAAATTGAGACTGATTTTGATGGAGTTCACACCATATGCGCCGCCGCAGGGCAACGCTATCTGCCTTTTATCATCCCTAACCAACAACGAGCATCGAAAGCTAGAAGATGATTGAACTTGTGTCTTTTGTGCTTATATCTCGACTTGGTTAAATGCCAATCTCTGCAAAACATCCTTTGTTTGTACGGCATGCAGAGAGCCCACCAGTGCACAAGAAAAATAATTCACTCATCTCTGCTGCATTTCTCGTGTTTTGATATGTGTCTGCAGAAGTAAGATAAGACTGTACCTGCCAGTGAAATGACTCTGCTGTCTAAGTCTGTTTATTGTGAGGCCTTAGATAATATCTCCTCACTTATTGAACACTGGTTCTGTTCAAGGACCAGCAGCCTGTCTTGTCGTATTAATCTCCCGCCATGCATTGCTTTCAGTGGAAATTCAACACTATAGTAGCTCTCTTGGCTTTGACAAAGTACTTTATATTTCACTCTAACTAACTAGAACATCTGCAATGGGAAAGTCCAGTTTGGCTCGAGCGGTCAGTGGCCACACAAGATTTAACGTTCCACCAGATGTCATTTTCATGTTCGGGCGCTGTACAGAGGGGAAAGAAAGGTTTATTTTCCTAAGTGTCTGCTACTCATCTCTGCTGGCGAGAAGAGCGGACTCTGGAGAGTATGGTGTAACATGCCAAAGCAAACCCACAGAAACTTGATGAGCGTCCCACTGCCGTAGCTCTGGGGATAAACTAGCAGTCCATTGAAATTCCTCTGATATTGGAACCTGGCTCGCCGCTCAGTGCTGACTGATTATCTTTTCCACCAGAAGTACAGGCTCACACTCGCACGCACCATCACTGCTTTGGCTCAATTCAAAACAAAAAACTGCTGCCCTTATTTTTCATGTCCTTTATCTAGCTTATGTCCTTCACATTATTATTCTCTATTCTGAAAGTCCATTTAGTGATAAACTCAAATGATTAACTTTGTTATTAAAACCATAAGCCTGGTTTACTTAAGGAGGGAACTTATTAAGAAATGGACCCAGTTGAGCTAGATTGTTTTAGAAGAAACCTACATTTTGAGTTAAACCGAGGCTAAACTACAGCTACTTATATAAATATAAACAATTGGCCACTTTGGACAACATTGACTTTTAAAGTGGATTATGCTCCTGTTAAACACCTCCATGCTTCATTTTCATTTATTTAGCTTTTTACATCCCGATTATATTGTTTTGTTGTTGAAAAAGTTGACGTATTTTTTATAGCATCACATCTTTTGAATTTAGTCAAGCTATCATTAAATGTTCCTGATGGAAGTCCACATGCCTCCTGCCTCTAGCTCATGTTGACACATCACTTTTACAACCAGAGTAAATTAGTCAAGCCCTTATGGACTCTCTGTAATTGTCTTGGTTAACAAAGTGACGACAGGGTCTTAAATGGTACCAAATGGTTTGGGAATGTGTTGTTGAAGTGACGTTATTGCCTGGCTTTCAGGCTCAACATGTCTAAAACTAAACGAAGCATCCCATTAACGTCTTATTTTATTATTCATACCAATCATTAAAAAAAGGAACTCTGAGGCTGTCATTCCCTTCTTTTATTTTGATTGTAAAGTTTGATGTATCCATCATCCAGCTTCAATTGCATGCACCTGAAATGGCCCTTTTCTCAGCAGGAGGCTTCATGAATAGAAATGAAAAAGGGAAATGGTATTGCATGCTGGCAGAAGATGGTGGCTTTAAATAGAACTATTCCCTGTGTTTTCCACTCATTGTTTTTCTTTCTAAGGTGTGTCAATCACAGCTACAGTAGTCCCAGAGGCCCCTCGCCTGCTGCGCTGTGCGGTAGGTAGATGGTATTCAGTCTGCTGTTTGTTTGGAAGAGCAATTCCTACGGGCTATAACCGGGTTCAATGGGAATTCCACATATGGGTTCAGCCATGCAGGTTGTCATGCAATATGAGGCACATATGGGAACTGAAGGTCTGATATTAAGAGACACTTCAAATGTGGCATCAATCTTTTAAGTGATTTCATATTTAAACTGTCTTTCCTCCCACAATAAAACATCTACAGTATAAGCAAATAACAGAGGGTACAATGTAAACTAGAACAGATGGATTCAGTTGTTGTGGTGTAGGAGGAGGACCTCACAGTTGTTACAGATGTTTCCAGTTCGTCTGAAATGATACATTAATAGACTAGTTTGACAGGGTGTCTCTTTATGTCTACAAACGGCACCTTACTGTATACTTGTGGCATTCCCTTGTTAAAGTTATTACAGCTATAAAACGGTGTATACTGTGACTATAATGGGAAACTATTTTAGATGTATTCTCTTATTGCTCACAAGACAAAGAAGACACTTTATTTTCTATAAAGCAGCCTAATCCCTTGCTGCATTTCATTTTACTCAAACAGCCCTCGCCAACCGAGACGTCTAAAATAATTGAATTGTGACCAGCTCTAAAGCGGCAGGGTATGCTACTTGCCAGAGGTATTTATGTTGCTTCTACAAGATACTGTTTCCTTAATTAGGCTGGGATTTGAGCTTAGAAATTCCTCTCCAAAATGCCAGACCCAGCAATCTCATGAGCAAATCATCAGGAAGCCATTCTTCTCAAATGAATGGGTCAGGGCTCTGAGCAAATAAAAATACCTCATCTCTCTGGCATTTTGAGCGGAACACAGATCTTTTGGGGTTGCTATTTGATTGAATGCTAAATGTGTCTGGCCTCTGTTGTTAAAGAGACAACATTCCCTTCGGACTTAAAGTATGCACCTTCCATTAGGGCTGCTCGATTATGGCAAAAATCATAATCTCGATTATTTGGGTCAATAATTGATATCACGATTATTAAAAACGATTATCCATTTACTTTGAAAACATCCATTTATTGGAGAAAGAAAATGTGAACAGTATGTTTTTAACAGTTGATTACCCTGAACTTTAAGTAGAATTCAACTGAAAAACCAAAAAAAACAAAGTAAAAAAAAAACAAATAATGACAAAATAATCGTTTTATTTCGATTACGTTGTTTTCGTAATCGTTGCAAGCCATAATCGTAATTACCATTAATTGAGCAGCCCTACCTTCCATAGGAATGTTTTTACCAGCAATTTGTTTTAAATTGGTGCCAGACGTTTTCTGTAGCTAAAAGTATGCTTTGATACTTGGACGTAATAAAAACACAAACAAACTGGGAAATGATTTGTGCAATGGTTATAAAAGCAAAAGTAGAAAGTCACAGGCACTAATCCTTGGTCGGCGGATCTAATTGTCCATTAAACTGCCTAATTGGTTCAGTTTAAAAGGTTAATTCTGGGTTGATTCTGTTTGGCAATGCCCCCGAAAGTGGCATTAGATTCACATGAAGCCTTTGAGCAGGATGCAGAGGTGAATAGATTTCCAGGTGATATAACAGACCCAAGGCCTTCTTATTGGAGAATAACTGCATACAAATAGTTCAATTATGTGCTGCTTGTTATTTGAAACAGGTCTGTAAATCTAATATTGAACTGCTTCTAATGTATGATCATTTAAGCGGACTCTCTACAAATTAATCTTCACAAAGAAAATGGGATCAAACCATTTTTGAAGGGACAATAACTTTATAAAACAGAGCAATGAACTAGACTGAAAAATCAACAACATGAATATAGAACAAGACAATCTAAAATCAGATTTTGCATCAACAACATTCTTTGACATGAGCAGACTGCAAATGCGTACCGCCCATTCATCCACACCTCTGTTTTCCACGCTGCTTTTTGATCTTGCTCCTGTGAAACTCCATAATGGCAGCATCTGAGTTTGCCCGGAGATGTGACACAACCGCAAACCGGTTATTGCCAGGTGTGTCGTTCAGGTGTTGGTCGGGAAACAGGATGGTTAAGCACTGCCATCAGGTGCCCTCAGGCTGCTACTGCTCTCCAGCTGCACGCACGCACACACACACACACACACACACACACACACACACACACACACACACACACACACACACACACACACACACACACACACACACCACCACCACTGAGGGCGAGGCTGACGAACCACTGCATGTTCTCTCAACAGCTGTCTTTATAATCATTCACTCAGCAGGTGCAGGCCGTCTCAGTTATAGTCTTTGTGCTGTGCAGAGTCACTATTATTCCAATCAGCAAAGCATTTCTACTTTTTGTCTTAAAATCTAAGACAAATATTCTGCCCCACAGCACTTGAGTGTTCTGTGCTTCTTCTTATGTTTATGTTACCCAAGAGCAAACTTCTGTTTTGGTTTTATTGTCAAGGTTATTCTCTTTTACATTACATTACATTACATTTAGCTGACGCTTTTATCCAAAGCGACTTACAATAAGTACATTCGACCAGGAAGACACAACCTTGAAGAAAACAGAATCATATAAGTACATCAGGTTTCATAGAGCCAAACATTTCAAGTGCTACTCAACTGGCTTTAGGTAAGCAAGTCCTTTATTAGTATAAAAGTGCTCTGTTAATAGTTCTATCGCTCGAAGTGGAGTCGAAAGAGATGAGTTTTCAGTTTGCGCCGGAAGATGTGCAAGCTATCTGCCGTCCTGATGTCAATGGGGAGCTCATTCCACCATCTTGGAGCCAGGATAGCAAACCCACGTGTTTTTGCTGATGGGAACTTGGGTCCCCCTCGCAGCGAGGGCGCAACGAGTCGTTTGGCTGATGCAGAGCGTAGTGCACGCGCTGGGGTGTACGGTTTAACCATGTCCTGGATGTACGAAGGGCCAGATCCATTCGCAGCATGGTAAGCAAGTACCAGTGTCTTGAAGTGGATTCTAGCAGTTACCGGAAGCCAGTGAAGGGAGCGGAGGAGCGGAGTGGTGTGGGAGAATTTAGGAAGGTTGAAGACCAGACGAGCCGCTGCATTCTGGATGAGCTGCAGAGGTCGGATGGCACATGCAGGTAGACCAGCCAGGAGGGAGTTGCAGTAGTCTAGGCGTGAGATGACGAGAGCCTGGACCAGAACCTGAGTCGCTTTCTGAGTCAGCTGGGGACGTATCTTCCTGATGTTGTAAAGCGTGTATCTGCAGCAGCGGGTTGTAGCAGCGATGTTTGCAGTGAAGGACAGGTTGTTATCTAGGGTCACACCCAGATTCCTTGCAGTCTGAGTCGGGGAAACAACTGAGGTGCCGATGTTGATTGTTAGGTCAAGAGTGGGACAATCTTTTCCCGGGAGGTAGAGCAGCTCAGTCTTGTTAAGGTTGAGCTTGAGGTGGTGAGCAGACATCCACTGAGAGATGTCAGCTAGACAAGCAGAGATGCGTGCAACGACCTGGGTCTCTGAGCGGGGGAAGGACAGAATTAATTGGGTGTCGTCAGCGTAGCAGTGGTAAGAAAAACCATGCGGGCTAATGACTGATCCGAGCGAGTTTGTCCCCAGAGTCAGAACTAAACATGGAGAAGCAGCGTTCAGTTATTATGCTCCAAATATCTGGAACAAACTCCCAGAAACCTGCCGGTCTGCTGCAACTCTGACTACTTTTAAATCCAGGCTGAAGACTTTTCTTTTTGCCGCTGCTTTTAATTGAACTATTCACATCTTAAACTGCACTGTAACTTTTATCCATGTATTTTTTCTTTTAATGTTTATTTTATTATCTTTTCTTTTTAATGACTGATTTGAAATGCCATTTTCTTAATGTCTTTCATTTTTTGTAAAGCACTTTGACTTGCCTTGTGTTGAAAGGTGCTACATAAATAAACTTGCCTTGCCTTGTTTATAGATACATCTATTTATATAAAGCCGTTTGTCCGATACAGGGATTGTGCAAACCTTTTGATAAGGGTTGCATTCTTGCAAGCTTTGAGCCCCAGTATCAGATAGGTGGGTTATTTGCTTATCAAAACAAAGGTAACTTTCTACATTTTGGAGGATGCTTGGCAGTATTATTCTATAACAACCCGACAATGTGTGAAAGCCATTTGCACTGTGGTTACTGCTGCCACTTTCATAGCTTCCTGGATGCTGTGGACCTGGCTGTACTCCTGCCCAGCATGGCTGTGGTTCTTTTGATAGGTCTGTGAAACCTGAATAGTCCCAGAGTTGTTTGAGCCATGAATGAGTGCGAGGCCTCGGCCAAGAAAACCCAGCATCAGCAGCCAAAAAACACACGATTGGCTGGCAAAACGGCAGCGAGCACTGACTGGCTCTTAGTTCTTGTTCTCATTATAAAAACCCAATCGACAGAAAAACAGCACAGATGTCTGCTACTCGAGTGTCAAAGCTCAACAATGGCTAAAGACATGCTTTCTCTTTGTGAGGCGTCCATCGTGAGGAGGGTCTGCTTTCACAATACTTCTCTGTCCAAACTCTCGGCTTGTTTCTCCTCTGACAAATGGACATGCTCAGTCCATGCCGGGTTGCAAGGCAGACCAGGGCCAACACATTAAAGAGGCTTTGTGGGTAAAGTAGAAGAATGTTCTGGAATACCAAAAATAGCCCATTGTGCTGTGAGATGGGCAAGGATCGGCTGTTCACGTGACGAGATACCAGACATTCCAAGGAGGACGTTTGGGGAGAAATGGAGGCTCCAGGTCAGGGTTCACTTTGTAGTCTGCTGATAACATGCCTATGTGATAAGCAGTTAATAACTCTGAGGAATAATATGCCTTCCTATCCATCTATGAAACAAGTGCAACATGCACACAGTCGGACCGTAGAGGACATGCTCTACAGGTGGTGCTCATACATGATCTCAATTCATTACTCTGGCTCATGGTTTGATTTGATTTTCAAGATATCCTAACATCATATTATGCTTGTCAAAATTACTTTTCTTTTTTATATTCATGCTGATCTTAACCTTGACATGTTGAGAAAGCTCGGGGGAAATAGCTAGTAAGTGAACATTGCATGAATACTTTATGAGAGAGCCTGCAGTAAAGGGATGTCAGGAGATTGAGAGGTGCCTTCATACATACGTTGTAATATTGTTTAGATACAAATCCTGTGAAGGAGCAAAAGAGGGAAGAGGCTGAAGTGTGATATACAATACAGCAGAATGTTGGATCATGCCTCTTATTTTCATCCTCCTTTCTCCTTTTTGTATGATGTCACTTGTTTCTCCTATATCCTACTTATATTTGGAATACGGGCTGTAAGTAGAAATTGGGTAAATCAGTAATTTGTTCTGCCACAAATGCTGCTAGAAAAGTCAAAGTGTTTCGAAGACCTCATTTGTGCAGCAGCTTGTTGGGACTGGCGATTTCCTCAGGAAGGAAGGAGATGTGGTCATTCCAGCGCCGGGGAGAAAACGAGATTAGGGGTTAGACAAAACATGGGACCCACTTCCCCCTCGCGGCCGCCGTATGGCACACAGCAGGCGACCAGTTATTACTGCTGGTTTGCAGGAACAGGATTCATTACCGGGATGCAGGACTCAGGAGAGGTAGGCGGGATAAACGCTCTAGCAGCAGTCACCCCCGGCATGCCCCACCCCTTTTCTATCTGGCTTGAGTTACAGATCTGTGGTCGGGACACACAGATGTAAAAGCTATCTTTCCAAAAGGCCCAAAGCTCTTGTCCCTGCTGAGGAAGAAAACAGTTATTACTTAATGTCAAGTATTAAGAGGATGAGCCTCAGTAAGGGCATTTCAGAGTCACTTACCCTTGTATATATTTAAACCTCTCAAGCTATTGACTTTCTTCCTAAATATACCCTTGATATAGGATTCATATGGTGTTCTTTTTAGGTTTTGGCTTAGTTACTTCAAGTGTACGAATGCTTTCAAGTCAGCCATAGATTTATATACACTACTTTGCAGCATAAAAAACACTATGGCTGACTCCAAACCGCATCTTCTGCATTCAGAATCAAATGTAGCATTGTTTATAGAGGTAAGGCTTGAGTAATACGGAAAAAGATAAATAGCTGCTGGAGAACTAAGCCTGCTCTCAATTTCCTGGGATACAACGGTTGATACCTGGACGAAACCGAATACAAAAACAGGCTTTCTTCAGGTTTAAGGAACTGAAAGCAACGTGTTTGACTCCCACACTGATACACTTTCCTTATTTCGGTCTTTCTTTTGTACGTTTTTACCTCAGGTGGATCCATGACTAAGATTTATTCACATGTGCTGTACCACTAGAAAACATTGTTTAATATCCCTTATTATGGCAGGCCAGGTATAGAGGTGATTCGTCTCGAGAGGCATGAAATGGCGTCTTAAGTCATTTGAAAACCAAACAGATTTGACATTTTCTTCGCAGTTATGTAAAACCAATCTGTTATGCATAAAGTCAACCACTAGCTAAATATTTATCAGGCATTCGAGGCCTAACCATGTAATTACACAATTATCCACGATCCTGAATGATTTCATGGCATTAACCATAATCAGTAAATGTCTTCCATTAGCTATGTTTTACAATTTTACACTTCCTGTCATGAAACCCTTCATTTTGCTGTTAGACTCATTAAGTGACGCTTAAGTGCAACTTTTAACGTCACCTGCCTCTTGATTTCACTTCCTTCAATAAGCACTTAGGATCTCATCCAGAGCTGGATCCTACTTTGAATTCATAATAATTGTTTTGCACCTGAGGCTGGCAAGAAAAATGCTGCTGTCATCAATACTGATTAATTGGATAACATTCAGCTATGGAGCTTTTACAGTGCAGTGGTGTTTTAAAAGCTTAGTAAACTACCGTTACTATAAAAGACGATCAGTTTGTACATGCAGAGGTGTCACAGTCACACAACTATTATGGTCTGCTGAGGGTCAGAGGCACAGTGTGGCCTTCAATAAGCCTGTGTAAAGCAGGCAAAGGTTATTGAAGGTTTTCCCCTGAACTATTATAGACTTCACTGTTTGTAATCCACGTTGAAAAGCTCTCTTAAAGAAAGCTTTTTGAAGGCAATGACTCACAGTTGAGTCCTTAACCCTGATATCGTTATATATGTCAAATCGCCATACAAATGTTGCAAATTAAATATTTAGGACTGCTGTTTTCTGCATATATTCCCATATGCTGAACCAAATATGTCTGTTACAGCCCCGTATTGGCCTGCTAATGTCTATAAAGTATCAACATTGTGATATATAGATAACCTCTTACATTTTGGATATTGTAATATTGCATTATTGTGTTTCTCTTGTTTTAAAGGCTGTATTACAGTCAAATGGTGCACTTTTTTTAAATTAACCACATTTGCCTTTACCCCCTTTACATCTTAAAATCATTAAATCAATGTTACTTCTTGTCAGCACCAATGGTCAACCCTAGAATATCATTCCAATATCGGTATCAAGGTATTCGGTCAAAAATACAGTGATATATGGTTTTCTTCTTATCGTCGGCTCTAGTCTTAGACTTCTTGCCAAGGCCAATGTCTCTGAGCAGAGGACTGAGTGGGGGCCGTGTGGTTTTCTGTGGATGTCTGCGGTGTGGAGTGTAAAGTCCTCTTTATACAGAGTGAATCCCCCTCAAAGCTGCATGTCCTCTCAACCCTGCACGACACCACTCTTTATGAGCTCCTTCAAAGTGCTGATCGTTCCAACCTACTGAGGAGGTCACAGACCGGAGAACATGTTTTGCTAACTTAAAGTATTTGGAAGGCCGTTTCCCACACTTGTATTGAAGCTTTTTCAGACGGTCAGAGATCTGGGGCCCGGCCCAGCTGAGCCTGAGTCCTGCCCTCAGGCCTCGGCCACGTCTGACCCATCCAGAGGAATGCTGATGCAGCTATCTCAGGGTCAGCAATCACAGCTCCACCCCTGTTTTTTTTTTTTAACTGCTCCCCACGTGTAAAGTTGACTCATTTTGAGGTCTGGCTCAGTTGGAGTGAAAATGAGGGTCAAAAAGACTTCAAGTTCAACTCTACGCCTTCACTTGATAAACACATGGATTTGAAAGAAAGTAACCTGCGGCTGTGTGGCACACAAGCTTTGATTCTTTTCAGAATGGCTTGTACGCTGTTTGACTCCACTCTGTCCCCAAACAACCCTTTCATAAAAGACCCTGTGTTGCAATTCTGGAGCTTAATCAAATGAAAGGGCATGAGAAATAAAAAAGAATGAACCCAGACTATCAGGATGATAAATCTTGGAATAGAAAAGTGACAATGTGCAGCCTCACTGTAGCAATGTTCAGCTCGAAACTATTTTTGTATTAGATATAATAAATGACCTTTCACTTCTAAACCTTTCGCTCAAACTACAGTATACCAGTAACATCTTAATGATATTTTAACAAAAGAAAATCTTATTTTTTGTAAGTCAACAAGAGTGAAAATCTTATAATTTCTCTTGTCAGAAATAAATATAATAACTTTGCCACAGATCAGTGGCGGTCCAGTAACACTTTTTGAGGCTGTCATATGATGGCTCACTTCTGCTCAGTTAGCGCGCCCCCCTCGCCCGGACACTGACCTTGGCAGTCTGTAGTTTGACATTAATCGGCAGCAGCTCGGAGAGGGGGGGGGGGGGGGGGGGGGGGGGGGGGGGGGGGGGGGGGGGGGGGCGCACTTTGATCTGTGCCATACCTGATGCAGCCTGTCCGTATTGATGTCTCTGCCGGTGACTCGCAGTCCTGGTTGAACATGGTGGACATCAGGCTGCTCTTCTCTAATAGATCATCTTAATGAAGTCACTGTGGTGTGACCAGTGACAGGTGGTTAATACACACATGTCATTAGGCCGGCTGCATGAGGGGGGGCCTCGGGTGGAGGTGCTCTTTGCTTGTTTGGAGATAAATCTGAGGACTAAGTGGACTGGCAGGGTGACGAGACAGAAGGGATGTTTACATTGGATCCTAACTGGGTTTCAATAAATAATAATCCTGAATTCAATATAAAAAATACTTTTCCTTTAAATCATATTGTCAAGCCCCAATTTCTTTTAAATTACGGTATTTTTAATATTTACCAGAGATTATACATTTCCTATACATTTAGTCGTGCATTTCAACAATTAGTGACTAAGGTGCAAAGAAAATAAGTATTTCTGAATAACCGATTGCTGTTTCACATTTAAAGGTGAGGTAGGTCATTTTGGAGAAACCAGCTCAAGTGCGCTCGAATTTGGAAATACACAGCCGGAACAAATCTGCCACTTCCTTCCAGAGCCCCTCCTCCAACACACACAAACGCGCACATGACCAATGAGGGCACGAGATAAGTTTGTGCACAGATGGAAGGCTGACAGGCAGGTAGGCTATCCAGTTACTTTAGCCGGGCCGGCTCACATGATTGGTCGTGCTTTTTACAGTACTACAGCTTCCACAGATGACATTTTTTTAATGGATTTTTTGTCAAAGCACTTCAGATATTCATTGCTATCGGGATGTTAAGAGCATTCCATGGAATATAACAAAAAGTGTATCTCGAGCCGGTTTCTCAAACTTACCTTACCTTACCTTACCTACTTTTAAGTCGATTTTTTAAATGATTTTTTTATGATATTAAAATCTAATAAAATTGTAAAAAAGTGGCTGAAACTTCCTTTTTTTGGACAAACTCAAGACAGAGATGTTGTAAACAGATAGTTGCACTAATGGTTGCCATGGATGCCACTGTTGCTATAATTTTCTCTATTGTGTTGTTGCAGAGAAGGTTTTACTTCTGTTTTGAATCTTATTCACAATCCCATATATATATATACAGTATATGGGATTGTGTATATATGTGTACAGTATATTATATACTATTATATTACTGTATACTATGTACTCTATTTAACCTTTCTTATTTTTCATGAAGAAAATCAGCAACTCTGTCTAAGTGTACATTAAGTTGACATGAGCCTTTGACAGCCCATCACTTTGAACCTTTGTTATATTGTGTATAGCTTCAGGTCTACTGCCACACAATGTACTCAGCTCACTCAAAATAACCACAGCATCCCTTTGACAGTCACTTAAACGGCAACTGTCAGAGAAGGGGAGTTAAAGCAGACTGCCTGCTGTTCTCCAGACAAAGAACCTGATGCGTTCAGATATCTGCAGCCAGCAAAAGAGCATCATAAAAGATGACTGATCCTTTTCCTCCCCAAGGAGTGAGTTTCCAACCACAACACACACTCCAATAGAGGTGAAGCTCCAGATGTATCTTCTTTAATTCTTCTTATGCAGAGTGACGGACTTGGCTCTGGAGTTTGGTGCAGACCAGGATCTGCGTTTGACTTGTTTCACTAAAGTAAACACTGTTGTGAGTTCCTGACTCTTGGCCCTGCTGTAAACAGGAAGCAGAGACAGTTCTGGAAAGCTGGCTGCTAACGCTCATCTTTTTAATCTCTTTGACTTGGCATGTATCTTCATAACAAGAACCCATGTTCCTCAAGTTATGTGTATTTACTTTAGGCTGTATTTTACATTCATAACCTTAATTGTAGTTAATTGGTGGGGCAGTATAGATGATATGATTAATTAACATGCTATTAAGCAAGTGTTTTGTATATTGTTAATCAGAAAGTTCTGGCGTGCATTAAAACGTGTCCTCGTGTAATCAGTTGAATCTGGGCAGCATGCACCAAACAAATGTAATTCATATTGAGTGTCAAGCCATAAAAGACATTCTGCAAATATTGCTATAAAGAAACAAAATACACTACATAACATTATTTGTTCTGATAATACAAAGTGTGCTTTCTTTTACAAGCTTTAGGACAATGATCTGTTAGAAGTGTCATTAAAAAACAATGCTTTGTATCTCTGACACTATTTATGTTCAAAGTTATCCAATTTGTTCTAACTCCCTTTGTTTGGATTAAATCTCAACAAATCCCTAAAACATTTCAAGTCCAAGCATCCCTCCACACCTTCCCTGCTTGTTTCCATGCTTCATGGTAAGAAAACTGCCATAAGAATCCACAGACCCATTCTTATGAATTCAGGGGCAAAAACATCCCTTATATGGTTACACTCAGATCCCCTTCCCTTTTTTCTTCTGGAATAGAAGAAATGCAAAGCAATTTGGAATACTAGCAAACAGACTGCATGGCTATCCAACATAAACTTTGAGATTCCCAATTCTGCGTTTCAGGCACGTTTTCCCATAGCAGAGGGGTTAGTCACTGCCATTTACTTTGTGTTGACGCAGACAAACCTCTATTTCATTTCAGTTTTTAATCTCCAAAACCTCTGCCATTTTGTACCCACATATTGTGAGTACACGTTCAAATGCTGAGTGGCAATGCAAGAACACCTCATATGATGTAAGTAATAGTATCTCTGACTCTTTTATTGTGTCCACCCCTGTGCACATGCATGTTAGAGATGGAGAGAGGTGGTGAGTGAATTTAGGAGGAGAGTGCTAAACTCTGAGTCAAAAGAAAAGGGCCTGGTGTTTTCCCCAAGGGCAGCTGATAACCCGTTTGGCAGGAAAGGCCTTGCAAATGACTGCATTCCTTGTTAACCTTGTAAGGCTATTTTTACCACTAAAGGGTCTTTTGAGCGGGCACCTTTTGTTCGCCCTCCAGCATGAAACAGGAAAGACTGGTTTTCATTGCAACCCTCTGGGAGCTTGGCTCCGATCTCCGTCTCTCGTCACGATCCAACCATCCATCCTAATGCTGATCTCTGTTTACGCAATGAATCTTCAGGGCTCCCGACACATGAACCCGGTAACTCCGCTGCACAGTTCACTGTAAAGTAATGCAAATAGTAAGCTGAGGCTGTGCACATAATTCACGATAAAGCTAAGATTACAGGAAGAAAAGTTGGACGTTTTCCCAGGGAATGTGAACAATCTGTGCCTAAATAATGAAAGCTAACTCCCCACTCGTCTGTCCAAAAGTTGTTTGCTCGGTGTATGTTTGTATATGTATTTCATTGTTTTTTCAAGGGACATTCCTCTGGTCAGAAATCCCCTCTGACTGTCCCCAAGAGGTGAAAGGTCCGCAAACAGGCCGATTTCCTGTTGCCTGACCAGAGAGTCCATGTAGTGTTTGAGCTGCAGCTCCTCAGGGATTCCTGGCAGTGAATGTGATCATGTCCTAAGAGGATTAAGAGGAGACCCTGGCTGCAACGAGCCAGAGGTCGACATCGCTGTGATGGTGGGAATGACCTCGTCTGTCACCACACATCTGTCAGTGTACTGAAGTGACCAAGCAACTGTCGTCAGGGACCTGATTTCTTTGCAGAGTGTAAACAATACATTTGATTTCTCAATACAAAAAAACAAGAGAAAGACGTTG
This sequence comes from Gymnodraco acuticeps, assembly GCF_902827175.1. Classification (NCBI taxonomy): domain Eukaryota; kingdom Metazoa; phylum Chordata; class Actinopteri; order Perciformes; family Bathydraconidae; genus Gymnodraco; species Gymnodraco acuticeps. The sequence continues at coordinate 1,189,791 of NW_022990459.1, forward strand.
AAGACAATCCTACAATGTTACGAGATCCCATGTGCATGACAAAACTAGAAGTGGGAAAGAATATCTCAGTCAGAATTTATTAAATGATTAATGGGAACTTCAATACACACAGCTGTGCATCTTTGTATGCAAAATAATAAAAAAGAGACGGAAACGGACACTGTAAATTGGCATGGCAAGAAAATGAGAATGAAGACACAAAGCGGGTGCAGATGAAAAAACAACTAACTATTTAAATATGCAATTAAATGAAACAGCCATATTTCAAATACACTCTGGTTAGAAAATAAAGGATATAACCTGCATTTAGACATCGTTTTTATAGTAACCTTGGGCCTCTTTTACAAAGGCAATTTTCTTTGAACACAGTAAATATCATGGTGTCACATTTATTTCACGAATGATTGCTGACAAATGTGCAAGGCCCAAAGGGCTTCGCATGCTTATTCATGGGTTGCCGGCATTAGTGAAATCAGCCAAAACTTGTTCTCTGATTTCTTCAGTCTTTTCCCTGTAAGCTGACTTCTTGTGTTGCCTGTTAAACATATTCTCTGGGACTGTACTCGAGCCACCAGAGGCTGATCAAAACTCATCTATCATCTCTTCATCTTCTCTCAGAGCCTGGATGAACTGGAGGATGATGACGCCGTGGAGAAGAACAGGAAGGAGGAGAAGGAGCTGGTTCAGGCCAACACTTTCCAGAACGAGGCCATGGCGGCTGACCCCGCCACCGGACACTTAATGGTAAGGAATTACAAGACGGGAGGTAGGAGGACAGAGCTGCGCATCTTTAATGGTATCTAGCTGAAATGTCAGCCTCAATACAGTGAAGATTTAATATAGAAGGGTCCCATAACATAGTCTTATTTTCCACCACACTCTACACAAGCTAGATATTGTACATGGTTCCTGCCAAACAGAGGCACTGTTGCTCAGAGAGTTTGTGTGACAAGCTGCAGTGATGCAAAACCCTAAGGTGTCTCTGCGTTTCATCATCACTGTGAAATCGGTTAAAAGCCAAAGAAACATATCCTTAATTCCTCTTAAAGCTACTAGGAGAGACTCACACTCCCATGTTAGGTTTTTGGTGGTGTAATTGTCTAATTCCTAAGGCTGTTGGAACATACAGAGTGTGACATAAGCTTGAGATGTGTCTAAAGCAGCTACTGTTAATGTGACTCTATAGAGAAATGGATTTTAATTGTATCAATATGAGCAGTGAGATTAATTGCCCTTAATTGATTAGTTTGAGTCATAATGGAGCACTATCTTCAGCTTCTGCAGTAGAAATATTTGCTGCTGTTTTCTATCCTTGTAAACTGAATATATTTTGGTTTTCGGGATGTTAGACAGATAATTTAAAAAAGTCACTCTGGGCTTTATAATTGTTTTAAAACCAAATGAGTAATACATTATGCAAAATACCAATTAAGAATTCTAGATAATGAAAATAACAGATTCAGAAACAAGTATCCGGTCTTTCACACTCTCACATTCTTTGTGCAGCTTCACAAGGTCCAAAGCCACATCAATCCAACATTATTTGCGAGTCAGGGTTAGTGTGCTTTTGTATAGGGTGTCTGGTTCTTAGCAGTGTGAATCAGTTACTGTTACAAAATAAGTCTTTTAATCTTGGCAAGCAATACTGTGCTTGTTTAATAAAAGTCAACTCGTGCAGAGACAGTCTGCTCTTCCTACAAATAAGTCCAGGAAGTGTCTGAGGAGTAAATCAATTAGTAAAAGTAGTTCATATTCAGAAGTGCATTGGGTGCAATTTCAAACTCAACTTCAAACACACTCAACTTCCAACACATGGAGGGATTTCCAATAAAGATTTGAGCACACGCAGGAAATGAAAAGCATCCAGCTGTGTACGAACGACTGAAACCTCCTCTGTTTGTATTTCGGTAAAACATCGTCTGATTTACATGAAAATTGCTATTCGAGAGGAATGGAAGAAATCAAATGGCTGCTCCACACAGTGACAGCTCTCATGGATGCTGCTCAGAGTTCCAGATGGATCGGCTGTTCTGCATCAGCAGGGCTCTTTCTGATTCAGGCTGGAACCGTCTGAGGCTGTTTACTCGAAGCGAGGGGCTTGTGTATGAAAAATGTACACAAACACCGCACTAAAAGGAAGACTGTGACAGCACCTGCTGGGATGTAGAAAATAAAAAGCAGAGGATTTGACTCTTTACATAAGGTAGGAGTGAGGAAATAAATAAGCCATTCTGTGGAATCCGTTTTCTGCAGCTTCTCCCCTTCCCGAGTATTTATAGTAGGGATGTAACGATATATCGCGATATCGCGGTAAATAAATGTCTCAATACCGTCGTGAGCAGTGGCGGCTGGTGGAAATTATTTTAGGTGGGGCTTTTGTAATGGTGAACATTTTGAGAAATGACCCCTTAAATGATGACTTCTGGTGATGTTAGAGATATGAGAAGACTGATCAATACCTCCATAATCTTCAGTGTGGTTAGCTATGAATCTTCCAAATACCTTGTCCTGGACATAGTTTCTACAGTAAACTGCAACAGTACCGTAGGTCCAAACAAACTGCAGAACACCGGTTCTTTGGGAACACTCAAATGATTTAATTCCCATTTAAAATCAGGAAACTAAATACGAACATTATATGCAGACACAGACGTGGTTCAGAAACACAGAAATATTAGAAAACAGACCATTAAGGCAACAAAATCTAGTTTGATGGATGCTGTCAAAACTCAACTATATACAATAATGTGTGTGTGTGTGTTTATTTATCACAGGCACATAGTATCTGTCCCCGGCTGTTTGAAGAGCAAGCATGGGAAACAAAAGACAGCGTTTACCTGTTTGCATCCAGCTAGTCACACACACAGTTACAATCACACTCCCTGTAATTTACATAATAGATAGTTTAGCTTCTCACCATAATTTGCTGTGGCCCACTGATGTTAACGATCGTAACTGAAAGGCTGCCTGTCAAACGTAAACATTCAGCCACGTGACTCGCAAACTCTCGCAAGAGTTTTACACAAGACGGATCCTTTCTAGCCATAACCAACTCACAGACTGTCAGGGTTTGAGTTTTTGTGTGTCTAGTTTCGGGGTTATTTTGCTGTTCTGTCCTCCTGTCGTTAGTTTCCCTGGTGTGTCTAATTGTCTGATTGTGTTCACCTGTTGCCCTTGTGTTTCTCCTCCCCTGCCCGGCTGTTTCTCATCTCGTGATTACCCCTCCTTGTATTTAGTCTTGTCTCTTCCTGTGTTGGTTCATTATTTGTCGTTCATGTTGGTCACAGTCCCTTTTTGTTTGGATGCTACCTCGTGCCTTGTACCTATTCATGGATTCATGGAGAATGAACCAACCTCTGTCAGGGTTGGGGAAAAATAGGACCCAAATGCAGAATGAGGAGGGAAGCAGGTTTCAAAATTGAACAAAAGGCGAGCTTTATTCACAAAAAGCTGAAAAAACAAGAATCCATGACAAGGTAGCATCCAAACAAAAAGGGACTGTGACCAACATGAACGACAAATAATGAACCAACACTGAACACAGGAAGAGACCAGACTAAATGCAGGGAGGGGTAATCACGAGACGAGAAACACAAGGGCAACAGGTGAACACAAGACAATTAGACACACCAGGGAAACTAACGACAGAACAGCAAAATAACCCCAAAACTAGACACACAAAAACTCAAACCCTGACACAGACTGCATCGGGCGCTGAAATTGCCGCCCTTTGAGCATCAGATCTGACGACTCTGATTGACTGAAATGATGTTTCGGCGGCATAGTTTACAGATAGCAACAGTCAGCAATGTGTTGGCTGCTGCTGCTCTGGCTGAGGGCTCCTTTCTTAGCACCTAGACGAGAGAGGGTAAGGATATGCTACGGCCAGGCAGGAAACATGACTTATCAGTAACTTTAGACATCGTTTAGATACAATTTTAAACGAGATTTTATTTTTGATTATACATTTTACTGATACCAACTATATAATATTACCTTTTTTTCATTAAAAATAAAAATATATATTTTTTCAATATATTTTTTATTTGAAATACAATCAAACATGTGGGAAGAGGGGGGACGGCGCCCCTAGCGCCCCTATGGGCCGGCCGCCACTGGTCGTGAGACTGACTAAATCTACCGCAATTGTATTTAATTAAAAAAAAAAAAAAAACTTTATTTAACCAGATGGTCCCATTGAGATCATCGATCTCTTTTTCAAGGGAGACCTGTCCAACATGGCAGCAAGTAGGTTACAACATGAACATAAAACAACAGATAACACAAAAGGACATCGTGTTTACAGGGCTACATCATGTACACACCTAGAGACATTGACAAGTACCAACAGTATATTTATCTCTCGCCCTGTCAATAAGCCTCACCTTGTTGGCTACAACTGTATTGTTTTTGAAGTGGTGGAGAGACAATGCACAGTTTTACCCACTGCTGTTACCCATGGCCAAAGCATATCTCTCTGTCCCAGCAACATCAGTACCAAGCAAGAGAGTTTTTTCCACAGCAGGGGATATTGTAAACGACCAAACATCCCAGCTTCTACCTCGAAATGTGGACATGCTCATATTCCTAAAAGATAACCTTGATGATGCTGAGTGAGTGAGTTAGAGTTGAGTTACTTGAAAAACTAAAGTGAAACTTGATTTATTCTATTGCAGGGTCTGATTATTATATTGTTGACACTTTAAAATACTACTATCCTACTGTACAAATCAGATTTATTATTTAATAAAGAAAAGAAGAAATTCACATTTTCTTTTCCTTTTATTTTTCAATATCGCGATAAATATCATACCGTGGACTTTTTATTGCGATATTATCGTACCGTGAGTTTTTGGTATCGTTACATCCCTAATTTTTAGTGAGAGATTCTCAACATCTGAAACTGAACATGTCCATTTATGAATGCCGAATCTATTCTCACAGCATGTCGTCTATCGCACACCAGATGTGGTTTTGCAGAAACTAGCCTTTAGATGTCTCACTGTCACTCATATGACATTCATAACCTGCTGGGGGTCTGGTGCCAGCGTGCTCATAAAGAGGCAGTCTGGGAGAAATAAAGAAGGTCCAGTGTGGTCAGCAGATTTACTACAGAGCTGTCAGCTTGACATCTGTAAAGATGGAGCATCCCAAAAATGTGCCGTTCCTCTCGGGCCCCATTTATCAACGAGAGACAGAGATTGCCATGTCAGGCCTGATATGATATACGGCGTCCAGTCAGGCCTCTTAGCTAGTATCAAGATATCTGGACAACATTTGTTTTCTAGAAGCTCAGTTCAACTTGTGTTCAGAGCTGTAGGGCTGTTAACAGTCTCAGAACATTTCCCAACACAAACAAGCTGTTACTCCTCTGTTTGCAGCATAATGGAAACACAAAGGATCTGAATTAGTTTATCAGATGTTTTAGATTCTGTAATGATGTGTATTTTCCATCTCTTTGTGGGACATGTGTTCCACCGCACATTCTATCAACAGAAATCTTTTCATAATAGTGCAACTTTTTAAATGAAACGAAAGATGAGCCATTTGAATAACCTTTGTGAGATTATGATGGACATTGTTGACATTTTATAAACTCAAGTAAACAACCCAAGTATGCACAGACATTTTCTGCAAGGTTAAATCTGACAAACTAACTCCATGGTTATATTCCTTTAATCTGTTTTAGTTAGTTATAAGTCTGACATTTGAATAAAGTACACATCACTGTTAGCAGTTCGACTCAATTCTTGATAAGAGATACGTTTTTAGAGAAGTACTCATCTGGCTTTTCATGTCCACCCATGGCAGCTGTTTATTTGCTTATAAAGTCGATATCTGTGAGTGTGCATGGACAGGACACACACCTTCTTCCAGTGAGACAGGACTAATGTATCTGATATGTGCCGGTGCGAGAGGCCCTCTGCAGGCATGTGGTCCTGGTTATCAGGCCTTACCTCCCTCCGGTATGCAAGTATTACATGAAACCTGCTTCAGTGATCCTGCAGTCAGAACCATACGTACGTAACATTCCTCGGGATCATCTGCATTTAATGTGGCGCCAGGTCCACTGCAGAGCAATATCATTTATTTTGTACCTCTCTATCACATGCAAAACACACACTGTTATCAACCCCCTTCCAGCACTTTTTTTAGCAAGCCTAATTATCATTTTTAATTAGCACCTTTCAATAAAAAAACCGTGTGCTGATGCAGAGCATGTTGTCTGAACAGCAGGGAAATGTTCACCACCATCTCTTGGCATCTCAGCCAAGAGCAGCAGCCCCGGTGATGACAGCAAACGCAGTTTCATCGTTTAGCTTGAAACAATATTTGATCACCCTCATAACTGTTGATTCAAGATTGCTAGGATTACAGTTATATAAGCCGACTGAATCGCAATCATATTTATCTTCGACAGGACCGATACCTGCAAAAACACTTGGTGAGAAAGTGAACTATATTTGTACAAAACAGGGTCCCTTAGCCACTTATTCAGATCTATTTTAAAACCTTAAAAAGAATAATACACATGCAACAGATGTACAGGGTAAGAGGTTAACATGATTTTCTGCAGCTATTTTCTTCGTAGACTTCAGATTAAACTTTCTTTTATTTTCAGCCTTCCATTAATGTTCCAGTTTGGCCTTTTGACAATTGTTTCTTCAGCCAGCATCAAAGGCTGAGACAGTGAACCGAGCATCTAAATGAAAACAGCAAACACATCTCTTTCATAACAATAGACGTCGCCTACGTCACAGTAATGTTTGCCCATAATTATTATCACAAAGGTACACGTCATAAAATGAATTGCAGCAGTAAGCAAAGTAACAAACAACACTCACCTTTGAAGAGCACCTCTCAATTGAATTGATTGAATGCCTCCAGTCAAATTGTGATTTTTATCACAGAAACGCGTTCAGAGAAATGCTTTGAGTACTTCGCTGTCGGCAGCTGGATGGAAAGCCAAAGATCATCTTTTCATGGAATAAAACGGCATTCCTTCTGAATCTAACAAGCTGTCGACACAAATCGTAGACCCCGTCAAGCTGTGAATGCTCAAAAAAAGACATTTGTTTGAATTACACATTGAAAGTGGCCTGGAGTGTTCCTTACACTACAAAGAAATGCACTTCGTGTAGCAATCTACTCTAGCTCAGGGATAAAGCACTTGTTTTATTGTTGATATTTGTCTCTGTATTCTTAGTAGCTCTGCAGCCGGGGCTTATGGGAGCTGTCAGCGCCGCTCAAGCATGATAAATAAAGTTGCACAGGCTTTGTATTGTGTGCAGTGAAGAAGACGCCCATGAATTACACTGACCTTGTCTCGCAGATACCTATCCCAGACAGGAGCTGTGCACTCTGTGAAACACTGCCAAAAAGCTGCAGCAGTAATGGGATGTTTCTGCAAACACAATATGCTTTTATTCTCAGATGTGCTTCATGTCACAGAGGGATATCGGTGATCAGTTTATCCCTTAGTCATAGAAGTAATCAGAATCTGAATACGAGGGGAATTATGTCAACAGTTGATCCATTAACAATAAAATACAATAAAATGATCCAGTAAAATGTAAAAATATTTATAAAAACAAGTTAAATAAAAGGTGTTTCAAATAAATAATATAGAACAATAATATAATATATATGTGATGTAATAAAGATATGTTGCTGAATTGCACACTGTATGATGGTCTGCCATAATTTAGAGCCGTTTGATATTGTACAGTTAAGCCTGTAAGGCATTCATTTGTCTTCTGCTGGTTAAAAACCTTACTTATTTTCTAGGATTTCATTCATACCAGTTCCATAAGGTTGATTTATTTTCACGCTAGCCACAAGAAGCAGGAGATACCATCACTGTGCTTCAGCTTCAGAGTCTATTCTCAGAATCACATACAAATTGTTTTGACTGTTACAGGATTGGCATCGCCTCACAACGCCTGCTGACCGCTCTGACCTCCCCTCATATTGTTGTTTAGACTATTTCAACCCCTTTTCAACTCGGAAAATAATCAATCCAGTCCACTGACCCTTTTCAGAAGGCAAACAGACTTTGAATAGGAAACTTGCTCATGTCGGATCTTACAAAAACAGATGTATTAAAGTTCCTTGGGACATGTGAAACCAAGCAATTGTTTCCTATGCAGTCAGCCTCCTGTGGGAAACCAGACGACTGGGTTTCAGGTCAATTGTGTTTTTCAAAGAATCCTGTTGGTTTTTATTCAAGTTACACTGGACTGTGGCATCAAGAGAGTAAACACACATTTACATATAGACAGCATTTTGTATGTATTCCCTGTGATCTGTTGACTGGAGGCTTTCATAGAGGTTAACTACTGCTTGAAAACAATATTATCCATTACAACTCAACAAAAAATGTGTTATTTGAGGATACAGACTTCCATTTTTTTTTCAGTTTGGGTTTACATGACTGATGCATCCCCTTTACTCTAGGATAGGGATGTAGTAGTACTGAAACAAATAGTTCAAAGAATATCAAAAAAAGAAAATGTTGACGATTCATGATTTCAACTTCTTAAATCAAACAAAATATAACTTAAAATACTTTTTTTTACATTTGAAGTCCTTAATCTAAGGGGTTATAGACATTATTGTCTATAACCCCAGTATGCAAATGCTGGACATCAACCGTGTTTTTTCTGAAGTCCAATAATATGTATTACATTTAATGGGTTTTGGCCAAGTACACATGACAGGTAGCACCATCTTTCTGTCTTTTACTAAATTCCTGATAAGACGGATTCTGGAAATACTGAGCAGTGTCAAAACAACTGGCTTTTCAAGTCAAGCCCTTGCAGCTGTTGGATTACACCAAATCCTCAAATTGCATCAAGCGCTCTTAAATCCAGCTGTTGCTTGAACCAGGTCAGGTGCGCAGAAGATGAATTATTTATCATGTGACCAGACTGCCCTCTTACTGTCCTCCATCTTAGTAAATCTATCCAGGCTGGAGCTAGGGAGGAGACGAGGGTTCGGTATCTCATCCAGGAGTAATGGATGATATGTCACAGAGACAGAGAGGCTGGTGCATGCTAAGAGGCGGGCACAACGTTTCCCCCTTGCCAAAGCCAACTTCTGACTGATAGATTGTCGCAGAGCCAAGGACCCTCGATCAAACCTGGGACCCTTCACTGCACAAGACCTTAGGAGAGAGGAGCTGCGTATTCCTCTCACACACCTCATTTTTCCAGGGAAATGCTCTTTTACCTCAGGCCATTTTCAAGGGAGCATCACTGCTGTATGATCTAAGCAACCTTTAGATCATACAATAATGGGAAAAGAAGATAAACATGTTGCAAGACAAGATTGCCTTCCACAACTTGGGGCAATAGGGCTCCTGTAGGACTATTAAATGGAACAAAGCTCATCTGTATAGACGCTCAGCAGCAGCGATTCACAAACAGTCACACACAACCTTAAGGCTTTCTATAAATGGGTCTCCGTCCTGATACATTTCTCTTATCCTGTAGATGGAATTCTTTTTTTCCTTTTTGCTGAACCTTCTCCACCCAAGGCAGATGAACACAGCAAATGATATCGAAAAACTCATTCTCATATCTACTGCTTTTATGAAATCAGAGTCTGCAGAGCACTACTATTCAAAGGATTTAAAGGCTAGTTTTGGTAATCTTAAGTCTTCTTCTCTGAGAATGCAACATATAACATACTTAGCATAAAAAAGGGCAATAGACAAAATGTTGCAGGTAAGGAAAATGCATACAAAAAAGATAGAATACATCACACATAATGATAAAGCAAATATATCTTAGTGTAATAAAACGTTCTTATTATTAAAACGTATTGTATTACCGTAATAAAATTAGAATTTTCAGACTCTTCTGTTATTGTTAGGTATAGGTGATTCTTTCCTTTCTGTTTCAGGAAACCTCCAGATCTGGGAACGGCCGTCACAAGAGGTGAGTCTTTTTTCTTGTTTTATTATCCGGACACTTAGAGCTCAGTTTATCTGCCTCAGCATCACTAGTAATGTGTCAGGAGGCAGAACAGAGGCCGGGATGAGAAACACACTTTGTGTAATTAATTACGAGGGAAGATTCCCTCTGAAGGGGTCCGAAGCCCTTTTCCTGATGTTGTCACCGTGGATCGTTTGCCTCCCTGCTGCTCTTTTCATGTATAATGGCTCAAGAAAGATGCCTTTTATTGACATATTTGAACAGTGGTTGACAGGACACCATCTGGACCTCGTAACCACCATTTGTTCACTGCGTATCTGGTAGGGCGTTTTGAAGAAAAATCATTTGCTTTGAAAGGATTGGAGTCTAAAATCTGTGCTTCATTTCGGCCAAGATTGCACTTGATAAGGGGCTTTCAAACTTCAAAAAGATTGATGCTTGCACCAACAACTCCTTCTGGACAGATTTTTTCTTTTGATTTCATAGAATTTACTGTAGAAGTTTTGGCAGAGAGCACAGAAATGGTGGACGAAATGAAATATGCTTTCATCTGCTTCCATTATACTTCCCTACAAATTAAATAGGAGTGACTAAACTCTTGAAGAAAATTAGAGTAATTAGATGAAGCCTCACAATGCAGCCTGTAACACACAAACATTTTAACAAGTGGTGAAGTCCTTTTGAGAACATTGGCGTGTCCAGCATGAATTTATTTAGCTTTTTTTCGTGGCCAAACAACAAAGTTCTGCAGCTGACATTCAGTCTGGCCTGTAGTCATGGCGGCTGCTCTCCTCAGTTTGCCTGGCTTCACATGGACGCTCCACAGATCTGCAGCAGAAAACCCGCCAGGTGGGCCGGGCAGCACCAGAAGTCTGACAGAGCAACTTTATCGATACGTGTCTAACTACAATTGACCCTCTTTTCGAGCCTCTCCTGCTTTAGTCCCTTTATCTTGTCTCTAGAAGACATTCATCTGAACAGTGTGTTCATACTCTCCACAAAAACACCCTTTGTAATAAAATGTAGCTTTTTGTGCAGCTCTGATATATCCTATCATTTGTTAACCATATCTCCTGTTGATATATTGATATGAACTGTACGTTTTTATCATGTCTTACTTATTTCAAACCAACATTTTAACTGATAATATACATGTTTTGGGACCATTTAGTAGTTAGGGTTTGTTTAGTTTTGATGGTATTTGGTTAGAGTTAGGTGTTTTTAGCTTATAAACGTTTCTGTATAATACATGAACTCCCCTATTCTCAACTCCAGCTTATCCGGCTTTCCAATTTCCAATACCTCAATTATGTCTGTATTATTCTGCTTGAATGTGTAACCCTTTGTGAACACAATTTGGAGATAACTTGAGGCATATTCAAAAGAATCCCCAGATATGCACATTAAAAAGCAACAACTTTTAGCATAAAGCTGCTTAATTCCAGAGCTAAAACAGAGAAGGGTCAATATGATCTAGAAGTAAACCTAGTACTGCTTAATAAATAAGAAATATATAATCGACTTTTACTGTTGTATGTTGAAATTAAATTCTATTCAAATATCTAGGACTTGACATTGTCTGCTTTTTCTGCAGTTAGCTCATGCTGCTTATTAGCTTTTCAACCCTTTTTTGTGTGTCTGAAGCTCGTTCTAGCTTTCAATTTATTAGCTAAACTATCTACCAATCATACCTCATCTTGAATAGTTTGGGGGCGTGAGATATTGAAGTCTTACAAACAAAAATACACCTGGGCCAGCCCTGCCTACTTAACTTAAAGGGGACATATCATGCTATATTTGAACAATATATTGTAGGGCCATACCTATATAAAGTATATAAATACATATATTTTTTTCAAAATACCAAACAGATCCTGCATTTTAGACATGCCTCATTTCGCTCCATTTGCTCTTTCCAGCGCTGTTTTTGCAGGGGCTGATTCTGTGAGCTGCAGCTGACCACGCCCCCCTGCAGGAGAGGGGAGCGTGCTCTGAGATCAGCTGCTGGGCGGTCTGTAGAGGGGGAGAAAAAGAGATCTCCGTCCTCCGTGTTTATTCTTATAGAAGTAAGAAGAGAAGTAATGGGGCAGAAACCCTCCTTTTTACGCAGCGGTCCAGACATAGACATCAAACGGCGACACATATTCAGTTGCCAGTTACTTTGGCATTAGGGCAGGGATATCTAGATACTTTCCAAGGTTTGACATCATGAAGTGTGCTACTTTTAAAGCAAGCAACGATATTTTCAAATCTGTAATCAAAAAGCTCCTCAAAAATGCTATCGAAGCAGTTCTTGCCGTTGCTACGTTAGTTCAAACAGTAACAACGGACTATTTTTCTTAGCGGATGCATGTCAATTTAAATCAATACAACTATTTTTTAAATCAATAAAATCATTTTCTAAATCCATAAAGCATTTCAATTAATATTGGGAGTCATGTCGTTACTTTGTCGAGAATGTGGCCATGTGTAATAAGCGGGATCTTGATCCCTCCGCTTCGCGTCGGGCTCCTAATCAGCCTGTCGGTGTTCTTTTCCCCATAATGACCGCGTCGCTGCACATTATCCCTTACATATGATTATATAGTCATTATTCATTTGTTTTAAAGCAGGAGGCGCAAAAGCTTGCTTCGGGGAGGGAGAAAAAGAGCCACAGCGGAGAATAAACAGAAGGGCAACCATGGCAACCATGGAAGGGAAGTCTTCTTCGCTGCTTTTGTGGCACTTACAGGCCTGGTATATGTACTACAGCGTCTCCAGCGCTTTCGAGCGGCAATGGCCGGCTGTGGCCCAACCTCTCATTCCCCTGATAGGTGGAGAGTTGACCACTAAGCGGAGCACCCCTTTTGTGACATAGAAAATAATTCAAATCTGGATCAGTCTGTATCAGATCCGTTACAGCCCCTTTTTTAGAGATTTGGGTATAGAGGAAAAGAGAGAGGGTTGTGTTTTCTGACACTTGGTGAGTTCCCTGACACACCGGGGACACATATTCATGTATAAAAGACGTACAAGAGTGCATTTTGCATGATAGGCCCCCTTTAACTTGAAATCTCAGCAGCCATTGAAATAAAAAGCAGTGGCTGGCGTGCACTTGCAAGCCTCCAGCGATAAATTACAATCATTTTATGCAAAGGGTCGTAGAGAGATATAAGTGATTACTTTAGCAGCTCAAAACAGCTCTGAATTGCTTGATGTTTTCTTTATTTTTAAGGATTGGCCTGTTGAGGCGGGTTGTTAATCTGTTGTTTCAGTGCTGCGTGTCGAGGTTTCCAATGTCGTTTTTGGACATATTGACACTTGAGTTTGTAGGAGACATAGTTCTACCTGTGGCTGCTGCTGTTATTTGCTCTCCTGTCTGAGCTTTCTCCTCTCCCCCCTGCTGAGACTCCCGAGGGCGCGTGATTGGCTCAGCCTCTCTCTCCCCCAGACCTCACGCTGCAGGGTGCTAATGGGCTGCGGTGTGATATTTAGTTTCGAGGCCATGGATGTTTAGGCTTAGCTTCATCACCTGCTGTGTGTTGTTTGTGTGTGTGTGCAAACAGGGAGATTTTTCTTGAATCACGATGACATGCAAGGATGTTGGCACGCATGCCATGCCACTCTTTTGTGGCTTTTTTTCAGCCTCATGGAGAGGGGAAGCAGTCGTCGTCACGCTTTGTAATGTATACGTGTTTGTCCATGCAAAAGCGGTTTGCATGTGTGCTCGTGCCGATAACGACTACCCATGAAGACTACCCATGAAGACTGCATGAGAGAGACAAATAATACACACGTTATCTTGGCGTAGGCGAGTGCCAAGGAGAGCGTTTCAAGGACTCCTTCTTGATCATACATGATGTTCCTGCACTTTGTGGCTCTCTGTAAAAATAAGCAAGACAAAGCCGTTGGTCCTGTAAATGTCACGAAACTGAAAAATGCCACTTCTGCTTGTGTAGTAGAAATGCCACAGTAACCTCAAAGAGGACGGAAACTGAGAGTCAAGATTTTAAACGTATGTTTACATCATGTGGCTTTTGTCTCAAAACCAGGAATCCTATATTCGCCCAACAGCGGGGAAATGTCAAATGTTGCTCCAGATAAAAGGCAAAATAAAATTATTAAAGGAAGAGGTCTATAACAATATACAGTAATAAATCGAACAATCAAATTGATTCGCTGTACGTTTTTGTCCACAATAAATATTTGTTTGACATTTATATTTTTGCTGTATGATTTAAGAGGGAATGATAGTTTCATAATTCTCATATTTATTGAAAATCATTTAATAGATCATGGTGTGATTTTTTTTTTTTTGTGCAGGAGCTGTTCAAAACAAAGTTCTTTTTTTATGTCTCTAGAATATTATTTGTAGACCAAAGTACTTTGTAAATATGTCTAATAATGGGAACATCGTAGTTGGCAGATCCTGAAAAGAATGCAGATTGTACAAAGGAGTTATATTTGTCCTTTGTCTTGAAATATGCAGACAGCCCCCTTCAGACAACCCAGTGAAGCCCACTGACGTACAGAATCATTTCATTCCCAGGGAGGTTTTATAAACCTGGCACAATGTGTTCCTACCGGGGAGAGTTGGTAGTTGTGTATTGGTGGGTGCAGAGCCAGCAACTCATTCCAACTTTCCACGTCAATAATTATTGAAATAAGGTCAGTAATAAAATATACTGCGCATGAATATTCTTTCCTCGCTGCACCGGAATCTGTCTCTAAGTAGCGAGAAGGTGAAGAGGAGATAAGGTTAATGTTCTGCTCGAGCTGCATACAAAAACCTCTTGTTTTTTCCCCACAAGCTTAAGAACAGTGACGCATGAGTGGCCACCGCCATTCTTGAGCCTATTTGAAGTTGTAAATTGTTTCTTAACCAGAATCCTTTTTGCACTAACATTTCAAATCCTTGACGGCCTTTTCTTTCCAATAATGGAATAAAAGGCACAGGGTTGTTAATAATGCACGTCTAATTGAAAGGGCATGCAGAAAATGTTCCCACCTGTTCTTTTAATGATAGATGTGTCATCATCCATCCAGCCATCTTCTCCCGCTTATCCGTGGTCGGGTCGCGGAGGTAGCCGTTCCATGTGTCATAAGCTTAATAGTGTGGCTCTGATTCCTACCTTTAAACAGTGTGAATACGGTATTGGACAATTTAAATAGTGGGAATAGCCACTAAATGCCCAAGAAAGGTGATGTTCATTTGTCACATTGCAGATTTTGTCACCTTAACTCTTAAATAGAATTCAGTTAGATGGGCACACTTTTAGTATTGAATGTATATAAATATATTCCTAATAGGTGTGAGAGCTCCTCTCTGCCATCAGGAGATATATATGGTGAAGAGAAATAGCAAGCATAGTATTTTTGTGTAGGTATATAGTATATGATAAATATATATGAATAAATAAAATGGTCTTTTCCTTAAAGATTATTTGAATTGGGGAAATAAAGTAATTTAATATGACGTTTATCCTGTTCAAAGAACGTTATTTTTCACAAGAATTATTCAAGAATTCAAAGTAAAAAATAAATAATTGATCATTTGAGTTGCATCTAATGTTATATTTCTGTTTTTGTGTGTTTGTAACAGCTCTTCAGGGCCGGGTTCTGAGGAGGAGGGGGGGGGGGAACAGCAGACAACGACACAACCGTCACGCCAGAGATGAGACTTTAGAGAAGAGGATGGAGGAGCTGGAGGCGGTACGTCTTCTGACCCTGGGGTCATATTACTGCTCGGTTCCACTCGTTTTCCACAGAAACTCAAGAAAGTTACATTGTGTTAAAAGGAATAGACTCAGTTTATTGTCGTTTGATAGTTTACTTCATAAAGGATGCTATTAGACTTCAAACACAAACATCTTTGCTGATGGAAAGGTGAGTAAGTGTTGGCATCTTATCTTGGTCCGGATGAGTCAGAATACACACTTTTGTCAGGTTTGATCACCTCCCTGCTGTGAGAAGGTCAGTGCTGTTGTTCTTGAG
Source organism: Gymnodraco acuticeps (assembly GCF_902827175.1). Taxonomy (NCBI): domain Eukaryota; kingdom Metazoa; phylum Chordata; class Actinopteri; order Perciformes; family Bathydraconidae; genus Gymnodraco; species Gymnodraco acuticeps. Next base: position 1,205,702 of record NW_022990459.1, read on the forward strand.
GGTTTGATTGATATTTATAGGAACATTTTGCACACTTGCTGATTATCTTTTAGTTATTACTTTGGCTAATGCGTTTCAGTGATTCATACCACCAGTTCTTCCTGCTGCTTTTAATAAAAATAAGGTTTAATTACGATGGAATAAGAACAAACTGTTCTTTTTAATCACATGTTCTCTCGGTTTGTTTTTAATTAAATTATAATCCATAGTTTCAAACAGATATCAAATGAGCAACTCATTACATGTATGCCACGTTGAATCATTTTTTAAATGATATAAATATTCTTTTAAGTTCTTCATTTTCTTAACTTTATTTCCCTGCACTAAGGTGTAAAAGCTGATTTGTGATTCAAAGTGTCAAGCATATACGTGTGAAGCAATACAGATGTTCTTTATATAGATATCATTTATAACATTTGAACATATTTCATTCAAAAATATGTTTTATGTGTTATTCAAAGTCAGCTTCATGTCTGAAAATCAATACTGAGGAGAGTACAGAGCTGCCCTGACATGAACAAAAACATTTCTTCTTTGAACATGCTTTCTTGTGGCGTTTCATTCTCTTCCAGTATGCCCAGTGTGTTACCGTCAAGGTGTCAGATTCACCCTTGAAATAGAAATCTCAGCAAGTGAAAGCAGACCTGAAGAAGCTGACTCCTTTTATCACCTCAGGAACATCGCCAAACTCCGCCCCACACTCACTCTGTCTGACGCCGAAAAGCTGGTCCACGCCTTTGTCTCCTCCAGGCTGGACTACTGCAATGCGCTCCTCATCGGGATCCCTAACAAAAGCATCCAGAAGCTCCCATACATTCAGAACAGCGCTGCTAGGATCCTGATGAGGGTGCGCAAATATGATCACATCACCCCCATCCTTAAAGCACTACACTGGCTACCCGTGGAACTGAGGATCGAATTCAAGGTCTCCGTCCTCACCCACCAGTGTGTCCATGGAACTGCCCCTCCCTACCTCAAGGAACTCCTCACCCCCCATACCTCCTTGCGGACCACCCGCTCCAGCAACTCCAACTTCCTCAAACCCCCCAGGACTAAGCTCCGTACTATGGGAGACCGGGCCTTCTGCTCGGCTGCTCCCAGTCTGTGGAATGCTCTCCCCGACCAAATGAGAGCACCACAGACCGTGGAGGCTTTTAAAAAAGGCCTCAAAACCCATCTCTTCAAAAGAGCCTTTGCCTAGACCTTTTTATCACCCTTTTATTTTTTGTTATTGCTTTTTATTAATTCTACCGTGTTGTGTAATGTTTATTTATACTGTTCATGCTCACTACTTGTAGCACTTCGGGATTTGAAATCAAATATGAAGTGCTTTATAAATGGAACCCATTATTATTATTATTATGTTCACTGGGTTTCCTCCCTCTTTTTCCCTGTGTGTAACCAAAGATAAATCAACCGCAACCACCACGGAAATATCAAATCACAGAGGAATCATCCGTTATATATGCCTTAACTTCCAAATCCTATCAACTTTTCATTGCCTTTTTTTTTTTTTGGAAAGTCCATCCCAAGTTCTGAGAGCCTTTAACAGCTGCACTTTGTTCAGTCGAAATGTCACTTTGAGACCTTTGATCGGTTGCCTGAGTTGTGATTTAATGGCTGGAAAGTGTGGCTCAGAAATCCTCCTCAGTGTTGTTGAAGCGATGACCTTTTACAGTGCAGATATGTCTTTTCCTCCTACACCACTCTGATCTGACACCCAACCCCTCACTGCTGCCACTGCAACAAAAACATCTCTAAATAAAATGTCACTTGGGTGGGTTTCGGAAAAAAGCTTTTTAAAGTAAGAACTGCTTTGACCTCAGTGGCTTGGAGGTATTTCTCTGAGTAAAGGCTCTGGAATCATTTCTAAAATCCCATTTCATGCACTTATTTTTGTGCATTGTTTCCTCGGGCGGGGGTGGGTATGTCGAAGGTTGGCTCGTATGACATTGCTGCCAGGTAAATCTCTGAGTCTCCAGCCTGCAACGTTAAATCCTTAGACATTGCTTACATAAGTCAAACAAGTACCAACATGAACAGTATGTTTGATCTTTAGAAACTATATTTCTCACAGTGAAACCTGTTCTACAAAGCCAAATAATATCAGACCACAACCCAGAGTGGAAGGAAAGTCACATGGCAAGATCAGATGAGCTCAGGTTTATTATAGGAGTACACAGTAATTTACTTTGGAGCATACGTTAACATAGAAAGAGGAATTAAAGGGGCCCTATTCTGCTCATTTTCAGTTTCATAATTGTATTTAATTTGGTTCAGTTTGGTGTGTAAGGCTTTAGAGAAACATTTTGTGACCATTAACAAAAACCTTTAAGTTGTTCAGACAAGGACATGTGTTACGAGTCTTTTTAAAAACACACACAAATATATAAGAGTAAATGTTTACTAGAAATATAAATATACTTAAAAGTAAGTAAATACAATAAGAATATGACATAAAATAGTTATCATTCTCTCCCTAACATACCAACTCTCTGAAGCTAAGTAGTATCTAACCTCAACCTTGTTGTGAGGACATGTCATAGAGCCAGGTCACGCATTCAGAGAGAAACAGCTAATATACATTTGGCCTGCGTTACTATTAAGGAGTACATGAGATGTATGTTCTTATACTGCAAAGCTGCATTTATCAGTAGTTCCTTTTTAAAAACAAGAATGAATAGAGTTTGCGGTTGCATTTATGTCCCCTACATTAATGCTTTGTACTGCAGAGAGATGCCAGACCTCCTCTACTCAGGACTTTATTATAATATTCTAAACCACATCCCCGAAAAACCTTTTAAAACATGTTATTTTGAGTTTTTCCTTTCAGTCAGCAATGCCTCAGTGAAAGTGTTTTGAAACTGACAATAACAGTTTCCAATACAACTGAAATAATTACAGTTTTAAGTAATTGTTTGAACCTTTTCCTCTGTAAAACATATCTATAATTGATGTAATCATGTTGCCCGTGTGTATCCAGGAGCTGGTCAGAGAGCGCCAGGAGAACGAGCGGCTGCTGAAGGCTCACGAGGACAAAGACGACCTCATCGGGAAGCTGAAGGAGGAAATCGACCTGCTGAACAGAGTGAGTCCAGTGGTGTCTGATATTTTGAGCGCTCCTTTGTGGTTTCATGTGTGGGCGGCCTGTGTGGGTTGAACATCATCATGTGGCATTTTAGTGCACTTTTCTATAAAAGCTTTGTGTTTTTCTACACTGATTATTTATTAGACACAAACAAACAGTTATGTTTGGATCGACACACTTACACGACGACAGCACATATTTTACACAGAGGCATTGTATGTGCAATTTGTATTCTAAAAACTCACCGGAGGTCTGATGACATTTCAGCCTCATAGTTACTGCCTCCCAGTGTTGCATGTAATATTAATGTCTTATTGATTTCTCCACCAAAAACTAATGTGCTGCCTGGTGGATACAAATCTCAGATTGTACATCTCAAGCTAATCTGAAAATATATATATCTTTTTGTTTTATTAGGCAGTTCACCTCCCAGGGTGTTTTGACAGATCCTTTTGGTGAATAAATGAAAGAAAGAAAGAGATGGATGTGTAAGAAAGTGTGCAGCTGAAGGCACCGTATTTAACACAGTCTTCAACTTTAAAAAACAATCTTTTACTTTTTCAGTGCTGTGAGGTTAAATCTCTCGCTCTACTTTCATTTGATACACTCTCAGGCAGTGTGTTTTATGGTACACTCAGAACTAGCTTACAGTTTTCATAGTGTGCAACATTCAAAGAAGTTAATTCAAACCTCACATTCAGTAAGGTAGAGCCTCCAACTCATACTTGCCAACCCTCCCGATTTTCGCGGGAGACTCCCGATTTCATTGCCCTCTCCCGGTTTCCTCCCAGGGTCATATTTCTCCCGATTTCTGACAAAATCAGATTTACTCACGACTGTTTCCACTCGGACTTTAATACAGCTACACCAGGGGTGGCCAACCCGCGGCTCTCGAGCCGCATGCGGCTCTTTGCCTAGTTTCATGCGGCTCTTCAGTTCATATCGAATTTTCTGTGTGAGTTTGGGGGAGAGACACTGACTCCTGACTAGTGTTGCACGGTGTACCGATACTTGAAAGGTACCGCGATACCCTGCCATTAAAAACGGTACGATTCCTCCGTTTCATTAGTATCGGTACTTTAAGAATGACGGGGAAAGTACTCCGGTGAGAAAGCGCCGTTTAATAAGAGCCGTGTGTGTTCAGCGCTCTGCTTCCACTCCCTGCACTGCAGCCGTGCCTGCAGTCCCTCCCCTCTCAAGCACGCTCTAAGTGCCTCCCCTCTCTCGTGCACGCGCTAGCTGCCAGAGCATGTGAGAAAACGAGAAGCATGGCTGCAAATGGGAGTGCAGCTGCCGCTGCGCCTCGGCTTGTTGACAAAAGACGCCAGAAGCGAAATTTGGAAGTATTTTAGCTATATCTCTGACAGTGAGGGCAAGCCTACGGACACCACGAGGCCTGTCTGTCAGACATTTATTAATTTTATTTAATACGAATTCTTGTCATTTATTTTATTTATTGTTCTCATTGTTTAAAAGTGTGTGTTATGGTTCTGGTGTGAAATAAAGCACAATAATTACATTTAAGACCGTTTCCCTTTTTTAAAGAAAATATCGAAAAATAATCGGAATCGCAATTCTTGACTTGGTATCAAAACCAAAATGTTGGTATCGTGACAACACTAGCTACTCCTGACAGTTAAACCTGATATTTAGTAGGTCTGTTAAGTATTGAATGCTGATAATTCTGACGTAATTTGGCCGGTCAAAGTTGTTTGGGCTCGGATAAAATCGCTCCGTTACTTTCGTCCCGTGTTATGTATGTGGTGTGTCAGTATGAGAGGATGACAGCGCGTATAATTTTTATGTGGCCCAAGAGCCAATCACAATAATACCTGCGATGCAGTGAAACAATCACCTTTGAAGGGGGGAAAACCTATCGTTGATTAAACATTATCCAGTGTTTCCCCTACCATTGTTTTGGAGGGGCGCTGAGCCCCGCCAACGGAGCCCCGCGCCCCCCCTGAAATTCAAGGTGTTTAAAAAAAATATATATATAATTTTTTTTTAAAATATATATATAGCACCAAATTGCAAATAATCTATAACTACTGTCACTTTTCACATTGAACATGTGCTCTTTTATTAAATAAACTAAACGCTTTCATTTTAAGTTATGAGTTTAGTGTTTTTGACCCTAAGAAACACTGATGCATTAATCAATAACAATAATCCACAGCTCCTCTCTCTGCTCCAGAGGATTTAAAAAATATATATCCCAATGCCACAAAAACGCATCAGTGACGTGGTTGAAATCTTGTCTCCAGAAAACAAAAAACTGAAACAAGCGGTATCAGTGACTGTGTGTTTGATGTGGCTCTTTGCAGTAACATAGAAAAAATGTGGCTCTTAACCTCTGACTGGTTGGCCACCCCTGAGCTACACCATTGTTTGGTTTCCATGGTAGCGCGTCTCTTTAGCAGCGTGCGCAACTCAAAGTCTGAGAGGGTGAGGTGTCACAGACAACTGAACAAGAATCAACAACTCGACCCTCTGCTCACTCCTTTCCTGTAAAATACAGGTCCAGCCCACACATATGCTCCATGGTGCTACAGGCCGCAAGGCAGTGCACTTACAACTACAATAAGTATGTTAATGTTAATCTAATACAGCTCCGGCAATCCACTACTAGCACCACCACCCCCCCCCCCCCCCCCCCCCCCCCCTCGCCCCACGGTGGTTTTGAAATGCTCCCGATGTCTGAGGTCTCAAGGTTGGCAAGTCTGAGTCCACCAAATCTTCAGCCAATCAGTGTGCTATTGTCAATCTATCCAGAAAAAAAGATTACAATCAACAGAATGGCTTTGTTTCACTGCTGCCTGCAAGGCCTCATTTTCTATTTAAAATTCAGCTCATTTGTCAGATTCATAATCCAGCTAACTGTGAACAGCGCACTTTTTGAGTTTATGGGCTTTTGGAGTTTTTGCTCAAGTTTTTTTTGCATTTTAGTACGTTTAAAAGAATCTGACAGAAAAAGGGGAAAGCATAAAGAAATCTAAAAGAATTGTACACTAGTTTTATTTCTTCATGAATTAGTCATTATGCATTAGTAACAATTATTAATTATTCTTGGTTTAAGAATACTTGGTTCATGAGAACTCTTTTAACCTGGGGGTGGATTAGGCAAATGAAGCCGCTGACGTCACTTCTTCTTCTTCTGCTTTGGGTTTACCGGCAGGCCGCAAACCACCCAAAGTCCCCGGCCGGAAGTCCCCGGAGTTGGGGACTGGCTTCAGTAGAAGCTGCTGGGACTCCCAGCAGCTTCTACTGAAGGCTTCCGAGTAAATCGCCAGAACGCCGACACCTCCTCATCTCCACCGCTCCCATGTTTTATTTTGTGTTGCCATAAGTTAGTCTCTCTGCGTTTCTGCGCTGGGCTAATGCTAATAATGCTAATGCGAGGATAATAAAATGGCGGCTTCACAAAACTTTTTGGGAGTTTTACGGGGCGTGGTTTGCAATCCGCCCAGCCAATCAGAAATATAGCTCTTTTCTCACAAGAGAGCCGTACGAAAGTCCCTGCTCTCTAGCAGCTCTCTGCTCTCTAGCAGGGACTTTCGTGGGGGTAAAAAGGTTCTCATGAACACATTTTAGTACCGGCTCTTTTTGGTGTGAACGCGATAAAAGAGGCTAACGTCCACGCTAGCTGCTATATGTTTTGCATTGAGGTGATACTTGATATGCTGCGGTGATATGCGAATTTCTTTTTGCATAATTTGCACACAACCGTGCTCTTATCGACGCTTCCATCCGTCCGTTTTTTAAAACAACATTTCCCACTGTTGTTCACTGTGGTTTGTTGTTGTCTGAAGTCATGAATGTTAGTTGGTGCTCCAGTATAATCGGTACGCCTGAAACTCATCCAGTGAGAAACGTTCCGCGGTGCAAAAATAAGTGCGATTAAAATGCGTTAATTTTTTTAACGCGTTAATTTTTGTGTAATTAATTAATCTTAATTAACGCGTTAAAGTCCCGGCCCTAGAAATAACCAAATCTACTTTTTAGCATCTCTAAAGCAAAACATAGCAGGGGAAATAAAACACTTTCATCTGTAATGTCCCGAGAACAGCAACTAGGCCAATAAACGTTGCTGGGTTATTATCTCGCCTCTTCAGTCCTCGTGATACACACTGCTACCGCTCTGCAAACACTGAGTGCAATATTGCATCCCGCTGATAGCATCACAGGGACAGGAAGCTGGTCCGAAGCAGAAGGCCTTTATGTAAGGACGGTAAACGTGGTGATAGCCATCAGAAATGGCCCCAAGAGAGGCCCCCGCAAGGCCTGATGGGAAAGCAGGAGATAACAGCTGATCCAGTCTCTGTGCAGAAGAAGATTGAAGCCTCAGTGAAGTTTATTTGGGAGAGAAAGAAAAGATAACTGCTGGACTTAAATCTCTTTCTTTTCATATACTGTGAAGAGAGAAGTCCTGCTCTTATCCCACATACATCAGTGTGATTCAATCTTCAAACTTATGAAGAAGTAAGTTGTACATTTGGTATTTTCAAAGGTTAAAGGGCTAGTTCGGATTTTTTGAAGTGGGGGTTATATTAGGTACTTTCATTCATAATCAGTATGTACCTTCAGTAGAAGGCAAAGTAGAGACCTGCTTTATAAAAAATGTATTTCAGCTACCTAAAAAAAGGTCTGCTTCTCTAAACTGAAGGCAAACCATGTACTGAGTGTAATACGCTGAATATGTATACTATACATTATACAACCCTACACTATTATTGTTTCATTTTTGGCCACTTGGAGCAGTGGAAATATGGCGAAAAAGCGACATAATTACAAATTGATAAGGCAAACTTTTAGCACAACTATTAACACATTCAGTAGATTAGGAGGAACAGTATTGTTAGTTTGAAACACCGTTTGCAACCCTTTGCTGAGTGTAAATCCAATATTCTCTCTTTTTAGCACTGTTTTTGTCTCACTAGCTACACGCAGTGTGAGCAGGTAGTAAACAGTGGGTTTTGACATGAGGTCAAAGCAGTGAGGATAAACCAAAACAGTACAATTGCAACCCAGATCACCAAACAACTTACTAACTGAAGCTCATTTTAAGACGCCATAAAGCCAAGGAGAGCCTCAAATTCAGGTACCCCTCAATAGGTTCACCACTACAATCTGCATCTTTCACATCGTCACTTTGTTATCCCAAGAATATCCCTTATGGTTGCCTTAAACACAAAGGTCTGAAACTCGTCTGCACATCACTCGTCAGCATGACGACACTGACCTCCTCAGTTTGACTTTCTCTCTCTCTGTGCAGTTGATCTTGTCTCAACAGCCACGATCATGATCAGTGATGGAAGAAAACAAAAATAAGGAGTGTCACAACCGAGAGCCTTTCTCATTTCTACTAATTAGAGCTGCTAATGTCTCATTTGTTGCCATTAAGGCTGGCTGTAGGGGGGGGGACGACGACGACACCACGCAGCAATAACGCCAGTCTATTGACTCAGAGCGCAAGGCACTCCGAGTCAATAGCCTGGCATTAGAACATACTTTACCCTCTTAAACTGTGCAATTCATATTCAAATTGAAACTAGTTCACTGCTGTATACAGTATATTGTAATTTACATGCTATATATAGAAGTACAAAGTGCACATTTTTACCTTAATTTCTATATTTATATTCATATTTTCATTCTATTTTTGTATTTTATTTAACATTATACTTAAACGTCTTCTATTCGTACACATATCTTTATTTTATTTGATATATGTTATCCTTATATTGCACAACCTTACTTAAACGTCTTACATTTATATACTGTACATATTTGCATAATTGTTTTGACATTACACCTTAATGTCTTTTGTTTGTATAAATATCTTCATTCTATTTAAATGTATATTATTTGATGACTAACTTTTGAGATGTTTATATCAATAAATATATATATTTGTATTTTATTTAATAAAAAAGTGGAGCAACTGTCAAAAACCCCATTTCCCCAGGATAAATGACCTATTCTAATTGTGATTATTTAACACTCACCTGGCAGGAGCCTCAACCGTACGGTGGCTGTTGTGAATATTCTCTTTAAATAATACAGAAAGTATTAACCCGGTTTTGCCTTTTTTCCTCAGGACCTGGATGACATCGAGGATGAGAACGAGCAGCTGAAAGAGGAGAACAAGACTCTGCTGAAGGTGGTGGGTCAGCTGACGAGGTAGAGACCCCCCCCCCACCCTTGAAGATCTGCTTCCTCCTGACCCCCTGCAGCATGTCCTTAAATCGGTTTAATTCTGTCTCTCTGTGTGTAAGAGGTGAAACTGTAAAGTAGAGGAGCCTCACAGCCCTGAGTACATCCCCCCCCCGAGGAGGATTTATCCCATTGTTGGTGAAGGCTGAGTGAACTAGAGGCAGTCTCACGGGATTGATTGTCATCGTATACATATTTAATGTAAATGTATTGTATATAGGCCATTTAGATTGTTCATTTTGGGGGGATATTTTTTTTTTGATAAGGTCTATAAAAGCAAAGGTAAAATGAATGTATGTGCTCAAAAACAAGCACACAAAGTCTTTTGAAACTTGTATAACGGTTTAATGAAAAATCCTCCGTATCGCAGCCGTCACCCAGGTAACATGAAATCTCCAGTGTTATTTCAATTAAGAGCAGTTTTATCAGTGTAACAATGGAGCTTCTTTTGAGGACCAAATTCGACATCACTGCTACTGTACCGTCAGCCAAAGTCTCACAATACATGTCAGGGTATTCTGACATTTCTATCCAAATAATGTTTTAAAGCTTGGTGCTATCTAATTGAACATGAGTGCTAGAGTTACTTCCATCCAATCATTTCTCGTTAGACTAAATTCCAATTCGGAAATCTACAAATGAAGAACATTGTATTAAAAATCATTCCAGTTTTAACGTTAACAAGACTTTATATGAATCATGTGCTTTACGCATTTCATTCCTAACATCTGAGTATATATATATGTGGAATCTTTTTTTAAAGCTCTCTGTAATTGGTTTACAAGTTATGTCTTTGCAATATTTGATAGGCTGCTCTGATTATGGCATCTAAGATGTGTGGAGTGAGCTACAGTGCATTTTTGTGTGTATGGTAACCAAATGAACTGAAGGAACATACTATTTGAAATGCATCTTTTTGTTTACTCAAGGGAACAGGCTTGGCTGGTAGTGGCATTTTACTTTCTGTATTTAGAGCAAATAATCTGTAGGTTTTAGAAGGCTCTGCTTCCACAAATATCACGTGTTTTGGGGGTAGACGTAATCCCCTCCGCAGACAGTCATCACAGATCTCTTTCCATGACATTATGCATGTACAGAAGATTAAGTCATTTAATAAAAGTTTGATTATCTCTCTCAGTCGACTCGCTTCTGTTCATTAAGACTAATTTGATGTGATGATACCATGCCACTGAGTCGCTAATGCAATGTGACGGTGGCGGGGGGCTCAGTTCCTCTGCCTAACACACACACACACACACACTCTTATGATGATTCAACGTGCCAATCACCATCCTGGGACAGAGAGCTCCACAGAAGCGGTATTAGCTTCTGAAATGCAGTCATTCCCTCACCTGGCAGGACTAATGTCAACTAAATCTCCAGATAATGGCCTCTTTCAGCTGCAGGCTCTCTATAACCCATATTAGCATTTTTATGAAAAGTTGTATAGGGTCTGTCATTTGGAGGGCAATTCATATCTGTCTCTAGTCACAATGGGCTTCTGGTTGGCTCCTTACGGCAACATCAAGACATCCTATAGAGTTCAGAGCGTCTGATCACTAAGGATTCTAGTTCCACTGGGTGTGAGTGTGTTTTGAAGAGTGGATCTCTCGTTTTGTTTTGGATGGTTGCAAGAAAAGCCATGTTTGAGACTTTTGTTCATATTGTAATCTTGTTTAGTGTGAAGAAAGCATTAGACTTCACTCAGGTCATGACTTTAGTATGTTGTCTGGTGATTAAGGGGTTTTAACATTCTAAATAACTTTACCACTTTAAATTAATCAAAACTAAATGATGTGTAGCTTTGAAAGGCATATCTTTTATACGATATAATAAACCATTAATGTTTAAATATATGGGGCCATTTCCTATTTACGTCAGCATATTAAGTCTTTACATAAGAAAACTTATATAATGAGAAAAATGTAACTTAATTGTTCTGTGACGTTATGAGGTCATAGGTTTACTTTACAAATAATCAAGTTGTCTGAAATTAAAGTCCCACATTAACCAGAACAAATATATATATTTCTCATGGAGACACATTGCTCCATATAAGGAGGTGCATCAGTATTGGACATAAAGATATCCTTCATTTTTTTGCAAGTTTAGCATGAAGTATACCAATGATTGAACATTTAGAATACCTTCTTTACTGTGATTAAGTTGTGTGTTGGGGTGACCCAAGTACTCCTGATGAGCGTGTGTTGATATCACTTGATGATGTGCTACAACCCTCCTGTCAACCACTTAGTGGCAAAACAAGCCTTATATGGGCGCAGTGGAGACAAACCATCATGCTCCTGACATTCCAGAAAGTAAATAGCCTGTGGACATTGAATCATGGCTTCCTGACACATTTATCCTTTGAGACCCCACTCAACAGTTGGACATAAAACAGCTGACAGTAACTAAATCACTCAACATCTGAAACAATATGGCAATACCAAAATTAAAACATTGCTTTAATATATTTGCTTATTTTGTTGTGTGCCTTTGTTAGTTAAATGTGTCCTCCACCAATCCGCCATTTTCCTTTCTGTACCATCCAAGCCACACTTACTTTGTTTTGCTGTATGGTGCCTTGCAATGATGAGCATGTGTCCAATCTAGTTTGTTTCTGTATGTTCTGCTGTGAACAGAAAGGTCTTCCTCCTCATCAGATCCTGAGAGGCTGATAGCGGGACACAGATGAGAGGCAGGCCCTATCTTGTTCTTGTCGAGACCCGGCCATATTTCATTATCAGTAGCTCTTGTGCTCCTGATTCTCCGGCCAATCTCCTCCATCTCCAGGGTCTGTGGTGCGGGGAAGCACTCATCCACACGGAGGATGGCGGGGGTCAGAAAGAGGACTGGACATATTTGTTCAATTTCCTCTGCACTATTCCTCATGCTCCACTTTGCCACAGCAGCCTATTTTTTATCTGAAAATGCACCTTTTACACCTCATTATCTCCAAACTAAGTGATATCTGAGGTGACACTTTGAAGGCGAAACCAAATTGAAGTGTCCTGGGAGGATGGGGAATGATTGCGTTCAGACCCCTCATCCCAAGTCATAATGTCACACTGTACCTCCAGCACAATCACTTTCAAGTAAATGTGATTCCTTCTTCTCGCCCCCTATGAAAGTGCTTTTTGAAATCCCGCTGCCAGTGCCGTTTTCCTGAAGACAAACAGCGACGGTGCCGGAGCTGAAACTGCAATAACGAGACTTCAGACGCCTCGCATGCACTTCCCTCCACACCTGGACCACATGTGGATCTGCCCTTTGTTGAAATGCCCTGTAAAAGTCAATGGCATACTAACAGAGTTCACAAACTGAGAGGAATCAACTAATGGCTCTCCAAAGGTGTGACATTTACAAAACGGCATAATTTAACTCTTCAGACGACATACTGAATAGGAGGACAAATGGGTTTTCATTCACCAGAAAGGATAATAAAACAGCTTGTTTTTCTATAAATGTAAAATGATAATGCTACATTGCTTTTGCTTTATTATAAGCCAGGATGTAATAGTTTTAAAGGCTTTATTCCATTTTCAGCCCATTTAGAAGACATTTTGACGAGTGACTATTACTTTATCCGGCAGCCATTGCATTATCAGGTGCTCTGAGTCTAAGGCACATCCAAACAGTTTCTATCCGCACCATTTTATCACCACGATTACATAAACATCCCTCTTATGCCTAAATGACTCCTATCTATCCTTACCACCCATTATCCTAAAAAAAGGGATCTATTTGAGACGGTACAAACCCATATTCTGCTCCTGTGGTGCATTGGTTTGGATTTTATATCTATATCCCATCTTCTGTTTTTAAGCTTTAGACCAGGGTTTTCCAAACATTTTTCACTGAGGCCGCATACAGAACAAATATACGAAGGGCTGGGCCCCTAAAGGTGAGGTATATTGCCTCATAAGTTAAGTTATAAGTTAGCTAAATCAATCAAATGAAGTTCAATTAGGCTAGATACTTGAATATGCTATCACAGCTTTCCATAGGGTTTCATTTATTTTTGTTACAAAAAGTGTTGTAGCTTATCCCTTAACTCAGAAGCCTCAGATTGCTTAAAGTAAGGGGAAATAGGAAGGGTATATTTGAGGCTTACTATATAAATAAGTTATTAGGCTTTTTTTATCAACTAAGATTGACTGAATTTATTTGAAAAACTACGCTTAATAACACGTGATTACTGGGTAATATATATTTTAGAAGTACAACATAAGGCAAGCACACGTTTCATGTGAGGGCCATTTCAAAATGAACAACGGGCCGCAGTTAGTCCCCGGGCCGTAATTTGGACACCTCTGCTTTAGACTAACTTTGTCCAGTTGATGTGTGTCCATTGGGCTTAAATAAAGTAGTTCTTATGTGGTGAGGCTTTTATAAAGACGTGGAGTAGAATAAATAAGAATCAATTATCTTCCTGACATTCAGAAATGTATTCTGCTACGGTATAAAAAACTTTGTGAGTATAATTATCCAGAGACACTTTTTGATTTGGACTTCCATATTCATGAGGAAGCTGCAGAATAAACACGGAGCACCTCCAGCTGACAGAGTACACAGGGGGTTGACTTTTCAATGCACTTGAAATGAACAAAAGACAAATATAACCACAGTTCATAGTCACGGTCAGATTAAGTCACTGTGGCCCCCGGGGTCAAAACTGAGTTGTTGGGGGCCCCAATTAGCTTTCAACACAGAAATATGGAGAATGTTATGGTGACACTTTATTTGACCAAAACCTTAAGGGCCATGGATATAGAGAGGCAGTTCCCTGGTTGTTCATCTGGAAAGCTTTTACATTTACTTTCTACATTTATTTTTTCACATATTTCCATATAATGTAGTTTCTTATCAAAGTAGATACACATCCAAATTGATAAAAACACACATTTTTTGCATAAAATGTTGAGCGTAATTACATGCTCTGACCACATTTACCAATGCATGCATTTTGTTCCTGTGAAAGCGGACTTTTCATGTTCAAAATATGTTTATGTCTACTTTAAATGTGCGTATGCAGAAATTACGATTAGGTCAGATGATCAACACAATACACTTTTATTAAATTTATTTTAGGATAAGAAGTATTGATATTGTTATAAATAACTGCTTCAAGAAAGAGATAACATATTTATCATAGGATTCTTTTTTTGGATTTATAAAGAATTAGATTAATGGCCTCACATGAAAAGTGTATTCAGTTCAAGCATATAAACCAACCACAGCCAGACAATAGACCTGTTCAATTTGTTGTGACACACACACACACGCACACGCACGCACGCACGCACGCACGCACACACACACACACACACACACACACACACACACACACACACACACACACACACAGCAACAACACAGGCAGAGGATGACGGACTTGAGTGGCTTGTTTCTCCTTTGGGAATTAAGTCATCTGTTCCCGGAGATCTCTTTCTCAGGGCTCCCCGGGGTTGTCATGGCAACGAGATAAGACTTGTGTGTATCTCAATCAATCCTTTAAAAAATGTGTGTCCAATCACATCCTTTCAAGTGAGTGCGGACCCCCCTCCATTGCACATCCACACACAACTCCTCTTCCTGTAAACACCCACTGACAACACACACTCATACACACACATACAGGATTTATATAAAACCATCACACTGTGCAGAAAATGCCAATGTATTGACTCGGTGACTCAGACTTACTATGAGAGTGATGGCTTTACATGTGCCCCCCCCCACAGCTTCCGAGTGGCTGCTGGGAACATTATTGATGCTCTATCTTTTCACTGCGTTCAACTAAGTGAATTGTACGATGATAAACAACACGTTTTATTGTTGCAGAAACTAAACCAGCCAACAAGTCATCCTGAAGGTGGAGAGATTCCCCTCCCAGCATGCATCACTTCCTCCAGTGGGTGGCAGTGTTCCCAGCTCATTAGTGTGAAACCAGATGAAGTCTGTCATGCTTCTGATGTTGTTTCCTGCTGGAACACCCTCATAATTTAATACATAGGCAGAGGAGAGCATTCATTTATTAAATATATTGTAAAACATTTTTCAATTTTGTATTTAATTATTCATTTATTTGTAGGAAACAAGTACAGAGAAACATTGACAGTTGCAGAAGCATTGCCCAAAGTCCTGTATTCTAATTTACAACACAAGTCCCCTGATGTGCATTGATATTTTAAGTATGCATTCAAATGTTACAGTTTAAAATCTTTTATTGAAAACATATAATGTAAAAAATATAACAAATACATTTAAATAGTTGAATCAAATAAACACAAATAATGACTTTTTCGAATAACTTTTCAAAAATCTCGAGCTATCACTGCAGGACATGACTGTTGCGGAAAAAAAGTTATTCCTAAAAGTTAAAAAAACACGTAGCGAGGGGCAGCCTTACATTTTTGTTAAAATATGTTGAGATTGATGTTGTAGACACTTACATACGTGTAAAATTGAAACATTTATTGACATTGTTAAAAACAACTTCAGGTTAAAGCAACTATGAGAAATGTGTGTTTTTTTTAATCCAGAACTTTGCTTTCTTGGTTGTTATGGGATGTGAGTGGTAAGCAGTGTTTGATTTGATGAGACCACTGTAAGGGAAACTTCTGTGTAGCAATGCAGTGGGAGTCACCGACTCAGGAAGGAGACACGGTAGGAGCAGGAACTTTGATGTCAAAACACTGGAGGTTTATTTGGAGTTACGGCCGGAGGATTCACATCACAAGTCACAGCAGCCTCGGTGAGACTGCACGGGTGGGTTGCCACGTCAATTCTAAAGAACTCTACCTCAGACCCATGTATTTAACTAGTTCTGAGAGCATCATCAAACTGCTGCATAACAAGATAAAATCATAACACCTCTATCAGCTGACGTCAACAGGCAGGAACATAGAATCATAACACCTCTATCAGCTGACGTCAACAGGCAGGAACATAGAATCATAACACCTCTATCAGCTGACGCCAACAGGCAGGAACAGGGAGACATAACACTGAGCACAGCAGCCAAGGTTACGAGGTGCGTGTGCTCAGTGAGGACAGTTTGAACTGATAAACTGGGTCAAAGTTATGGGCCTTGGAAAATATTCCACAACAACCACTTGTAGTGGAGCTTCTTCTTAGTCGACATTGATGCTCTTCCTGCACAAAACATTGACGTACTGTTACATAACACTCCTGCTTCCTCCTGCTACTGTCTGTTAATACAAATATAATAATGGAACACATCACCCTTTTATCCTGCATGTTCCATTATCAAAAACGTCATTTATGCCACATCTTTTCTTTATGATGTATTTATGATTGACTATGGTAATCAGGTTGCACAAGCTACAAAAAAACTGTTCAGCTGTTGCCACTTCCATCATTTTTTCCCCTCATTTGGTCTTCCATTTTAATAAGCCCAAACCTCCAGAGAGGGAGCATGTGAATCTGAATGTTGTTGATGACTCACAAAGTCCGTGCCAAGCAGAATAGGAGGCAGCTCTGGGGAGCATCAGCAGCCTCTGAAGGTCACTCTACGCTGTTACCATGACAGCGCCGGCCTCCCTCAGAGAACTTGGGAGCCGCTTGTGTTGCGTGTAGCGTGATTTAAGAGGGAGAACCTGCGTTGGGATGCGAAAACAACAACTCCTGCTTGGCATGTGTGCACATACAAACATGAAGTCCCCTGCCACCCTCCTCCTCATCATCAGCACCAGCAGCTAGTCAGCAGGGGGGAGGCAGAGGTGCTCATTCTCTCCTGGGAACGACGTACACAAACATTGAGCAGGTCGTTAAAAACATCTATATTAATCGTTCAGTTAAATCCTGGGTGACTGGAAAACAAAGTTTGACTAGAAACACTCATCATCCATCTGTCACCTACACTTACTCTGAAAAATCCACTGAAACGCGGCCGTCTCCATCCTCTTTGTCCTTCCATTCACATGTCAGCCATCACCACCCACGGCTCTTTGCCCTATCTATGGAAAAACGTGTGTTGGCAGGCGGTACACAGGTGGTGTATGGCTGAGTAGGAGTGTGCAGTTCATCCATATATGCATGACCATTCCCATGGCTGCTCACTGGGGAGCGCACTTCATAGGCAGTCCTAACAAAGCAATTATCCCTGTTAGGTTTCATTTGACTCCTGATAAATGTGCACTTTCCTGCAGGGGTTGGACCTTGTATACAGAAAAACCTCGGTCTCAACTTTAGTTGTTAATAGCAATCCTGTAAATTATGTTTTTACATTTTAAATGGGGCTAAGGGAGCTAGGGAACGTTTTAAACCACAACACAAATATGTACTTTTTGTCCACTAGATTACATATTTTTTAACATGTAGCAACCTTGCATTAATCTAATGATTTACTGTCACTGTCTCTTATGATTATGTATATTATTTTAGATTTTGAAAACATGAAAATACTTTGTTGCAAGTGAACAAGATTCATTTTCACATTTAAAGAGCCACATGGTTGTGGGTGTCAAACACCAAGAAGCAGAAGCATTGACCTGAGGTCCATCCCATTAACATGATGTTGCTTTAATTTTGTGTCAGAGTGTGGTCACCTTCACATGGGAAATCACTTTTTGGGGACACCTGCTATGCTGATGATCTTACTTGGAAGGCAAGCACTAAAAAAGAAAATGTTATTTCAATTTATTTGTCTAAATATGCATGCCTGCAGCTGTTATGAATGCAACAATTGCTCTTTTCGTATGGAGCCGGACTCACCGAGGTTTGATATTTTTGCCTCCCTTGAACGTGTGTTATCCATGAGCTGTGTGCAGCCTTCTGTCCTGTTTGTTTTGGTTTCCACAACTGTCATTTGATTGCTGCCAATTATTTCCTTGTACAACTGTCTACTGTTTAACCAAATACTTTCCAGCTGCTGCATAAAAAATGAACCAAGTGTGTACTTCTGACTGTTTGTGTTTGTATGTGAGTTACTGCGTGCTTCTGTGAGTCCAATATTTTGCTGTGATCCTCTTTCCCTTATTTTTTGAGGTTGCTTCAGTGGAGCATTGCGAAACACACATTCAGACCCCGCTATGCTGAGTGGGCTTTCAGGAGCATCATGGGCAGGTGACACATGGCTGAAAAGGTCATTCTCCACGTGGTGCTGCCCATGATCCCATAATAGCAGGAATCATCCACTGGGCGCATGGTGGTGCTGTATAGATCCAGGAAAAGCTGTATGGCTGGTATGGCCTTCAGAAAGGTATGTGAAGTATTGACATTTAACACAAAGAAAAAGCAAAACAGTCAGCACCCACATAACCTTCCATTGTGTGTCTTGTACAACAGCCTGCACATTAAGATTGTTTTTCTCAAAACCATGACAGGATCTTGATGTGTTCTGAAAATCTGGTTGTCACATCAGATGTTAAGATCTCTGCCAATCCACAAGAGACCTCCAACTTTGGCATCCGTCACCATGAAAAAAGGTCATTGTGAGGCGGCATATGGGATTGGGGAGACAGAGAGGGAGCAAGAATGGACTGAAGCAGCATATTTTCCACTCTAGTTTACATAATGGCTGGCTGCTAGGGCGATATTGCAGGAAACGTTGGGAAACAGCAGTGTTGATGGTTTTGAAACTCCTCTCCAAAGCCATTAGTGATTAGATAAAGGATGTAGATGGACTTGTAATGATGCTCTCCTGCATGTTCTCTCTCTCTTTATCTCTCACTTCAACCAGATGAAAGACACTCTCTAGGCTGTTGCTGTGGACATTAATTTACCCTAACAGGCACTGTATGGCCACTCCACCACCTGCTATTGCACATTTCTGCTTTAATCATTGAGTTTTTTTTGGTAAGAAATAGGAACTTGAATAATGCAGATTCTGAAATGAAGTGTAACCGGAGCCCGTAGGACCACTATATTACCACTATATTACCAGATTTGACAAACATGTAGCCCAATCAGAGCCTCAGTGTTTTTAATTTGGGATGTTGGATGTTTTTGGCCTTTTGGTAATCCAAGGCCAAAAATGTTAGATATCTTTACATGTCATTGTAGGCCTATAACATGTGATACGTTTTCATCAAAGAGCTGAGTATAGGCCTACAGTGTACTTTTTTCAGCCTACATCATGATGTAGCCTATTAGTAGAATGTAATTAAATGTTTTTGCAACTTTATACTATTATGCCACAACTATTCAAAGGTATAGCCTACATTGCATTTTTTTCTCCACTGAACATGAATTGCATAATTTGTATTATGTATTATTTCAGGTTAATAATCCTCAATTTAAATTCACAAGTTACAGAGCAGTATGGTACAAGCAACTATCAGCTTTGTCAGTGTCAAAAACAATTCCCCCCCCCCCCGCCTAATCAAACTAAAAGTAAACTAGTGCAGAACAACTTGAATGCACCATTTCCTTCCTAATGAGGTGTTCTTTCCAGCTGGTTGATTTCTTCCGCCATGTTTTTCGGACCTTTAATTGAGTGGCTTGCTTGCTGCTCACACTGTTGTTTTTTTGTAATTTAATAAGAAAGTTTGACTACCTACAGTCTGAACATGTCCGTTTCTGGAAGAAGTAACGGTGTTTGTGCTGCTCTGTTAATGGTTAGTTCCACTGCTAAACGTTAGCTAATGTTGGCTAGCTAACATGCTAATTAACATCGATGAGTCAAACTAACTTCAACTGTCAAACTCGCCACTTCAAAACGGAAGCAGAGTTTTCCTGTCCTGCTCATGGTCCTGCTGTCGTCGTGTTTCCCGAAACATGAAGATGTAAACTGCTTCAAAAGTCCAAGGTAAGAATATGTTGCATTTGGTAACACAATGAACTTTAATAAGACTCAGAGGCGTAACAAGGTTGTGATTGGCCCCGGTGCAAATGTTTTTTTGGCCCCCGAACCCCCATATATATCTATCTATCTATCTATCTATCTATCTATCTATCTATCTATCTATCTATCTATCTATCTATCTATCTATCTATCTATCTATCTATCTATCTATCTATCTATCTATCTATATCTCTCTCTCTCTCTCTCTCTCTCTCTCTCTCTCTCTCTCTCAAAATCTATTTAAAACTCATAAACAAATAAACAAAATTCCCAAAGTTGTCTTGAAATTAACTAATTAAAGGGATAGTGGAAATGGAACCTCAAATAGTTTCGTTTTAACTTATATACAAGCATAATTACGTACCAAAACAATCACACCTGATTACAAAAATATAATAATTGCCTTACGCATGTTAGAAGCACTTTATTGCAGCTTCCCCGAAGTTTTTTAGAAACGAAATGTTCGACTCAGCCAAACCGGAAGTAACGAAAACTCAGGAAGACGATACGATAACAAACTATGGCGTCTATGCAGAATGAACGTGGAAGGGCAAATATACCAGACAAAGAAGAAGGATTGTACGAGGTATCCAGTGATGATAGCGAGTCAGAAACATCCTCTCGGCTTTCCTACGAAAATGTCGTTTTAGGAACTGAATCTGAATCCGGTTCAGTAAGCGACGATGGTGAGAATATTGAGCCAGACGATGGACCATTACGTCCTTATTTGTTCGAGCCCGAGCCCGAGGTGATGGTTCACGGCATGGGCAATGGCGAGGATGACCAGGACCAGGCGCCAGATGATGCACCCCTACGCACAAATAATCTTGACTGGTAGGTCCCTAAGCATAGCTCACGCATCTTAAGATCACCTGTAGCCTTTACAAATATTAATCATTGTTAACCAGTTAAGCCCGAAGGTCCCCCCAGTGGACCCCTCCCACAGTTTTTTTTCTCTCACATGTCTCAGGGCTTCTTAACATTTATGAAACTATTAATGTTTCATACCCTTTTAAAGGTAAGAAACTCCGCTAACTGACAATAAGAACAATTGTTAGCTAGAAAAAACACAAGAGTAATACCAAGCCTTTGAATTAGCATTGAGCGAAACAATGCTAACTAATGCTAACGCTTTTTTACACACAACACACGGTGGAAATGCCCTTATTACTATCTTAACTGCACAAACAAGATATACGATTTAAAGCTGAGACTCCACACATGTAATGTCATCACTGTAAGACCTCGAATTCCTGGAGCTATCAGCCAGAAAAGAGAAAGTAAACAACATCCGGTTCCAAAAATATTACAATAATTACGTCTTACCTTTTTGATTTGTGATCAAAAGTTGTGTTCAACGGAATAAAAACGCATCTCAAGGTTAATCCAATGTCGTTGTGTCACGTAGAATTTTTTACTGATAATCAATCATCATATTTATGGCAATATACTCGGTATAAAGTATTGCCGTCTTACAGTCTTATAGTATTACCTATAGTGAACATTTCTGAACAAATTTCACCCACTGACGACGAATGGCTGGGTTTCTTGGAAACGCATGAGTCGATACGCCATTCTCTGCATTTGCTGTCGCACTACAGCCATACAAAACACATCTATTCACCATAATAAAGGTCGGCTATTCACATGCAAATGCTATTGAATGTCCGCCATTGTTTGTGCCCGTCTTCCTCTGCTCTCGTCATCATCCGAAGATTCCCGACGATTCCCGAAGTATTTCGTTTCATTGAGAGGGCGCAGTAAAATTGAAAATAAAATGAAACTAGGCGCATGAAATAAAAAAAAATTGTTTATTATGCTTATTTTTAATACAAATACATAAGTTAAACCCAAAATTCGCGGATTTCCACTATCCCTTTAAATAAACGAAACGAAAAATATAGCCTACTTATGCAAACAACATAAAACGGAGCATTATTTATTTCTACTTGAATGTCGCACTGCACCCGCTTTGCGATTATGTAGATTATCTCATTTTGAACAGCTGGACTCAAGTATTTCACAGAACCTTGTGGTCGCTCAACAAGTTCTTTCAGAACCGGATCGTAACATGCTAAAAGTTCTATCATATTGAGAAAGTTTCCACTGTTGGGCTGTCCAAGAATCTCCCTATGTCCTCTAAAAGCCAAGTTACAAGTGGCCAGAGTGATTGTAATGTTGACAATTCGCTCAAGTACCTGTCTCCAGTAATTAGCAGCATTCCTTGCATTCCTCTCCATGTTTGCATCGATTTTCCCGTTTTTCTTCCACTGTTCATATATGACACACGCTCCGACATGGACCTGAGATTGTGCATGTGAGTCAATCCACAACGCATGTCCACGCATCACTGTAGAACGGTGCACCTCGGTCTGCGAACAGCCAGCACGGCTCACAATAGGCACAGTCCAGGGTGGGGGAGTAACACAGCCATGTCCGTGGCAGTTTGATACCTGCTCTGGTAGTGGTGGTGTAATACATCTTGGAGAAACACCTGTTTCCTTGATGTGTGTCTCTGTGGAATGGGCCGATAGGCCTACATGGACCGGTTGCTATAATATAGCCTATGATCTTGGCGTCGGGGGTCTCAATAGTGCCATAAAGTCCCCTATCGGTTGAGGGCGGGGCCCTTGCGGGAACTGTAGGACCACCCCCGGGCACAGCCAAATCCATCCTCTCCTCCTGGCTCATGGCTGGAGAAGAAGGTCGCACAGCCACGGATACAGCTTCACTTGTGGAGCTAGATGATGGTGAGGCAGGTGAGCTATCGTTAGCCTCCGGCTCCGGCTGCCGCTGCACGTCAACATTACCAACGTTAGCGTTCGATTTCGAGGACGATGTATGACAAAAAAAACGGTCTAATTTTGTCTGTTTAGCCTTTACATCTCCTTGTTCTCTCTTGTCCTTTCTCTTTTGAGCGCTGCTCTTGTGTTTTGGTTTGCTGTACATTATAAATGCAAGCTATTCAATTTGTTATAATTCTGCCGATCTTGCTGCTGCTATAGCTGTGTAGTACATATAACTTTTGAAGTTGATTAAACGGTTCGCTCGTCACGCAAAGTATCACATGACATGAAAGGGAGCAAGGTCATTGGACAGACAAATAAAAAAATAATTTAGGTTGCTAGGTTACGTTGAAGACTGCGTGAACCAGTCAATGCCATTGGGGCCCCAAAATAAAATATATTTAAAAAAAATGATATATAGGCTATAAATCTTCTTTTTTTTTTTTCTTTTTTTTTTTTTGCATGGGCCCCGGTGCAATGCACCGGCTGCACCGTCGATAGTTACGCCACTGATAAGACTGAATGAATGGTAGTAGTCTGCCATTGAGTGCTTGGCTAATATATTAATTATGTAAGCTAGCTTCGACCTGCGTGAGCTATTTTCTTCATAAACTTGTATTTAATGTATTAATAATTTTCTTGTAGTGGCTCATTTTTGTTGTTGTGTTTGGAACTTATTTTGATGCATTCATGCTGTTATTTATTTATTTAGTGAGCTTGTTTACTGGCAGTTCATATTATTGAGAATATAGAGATAGGGAGTCAGAGGCGGTGCAATGAAGGTGCAAAAGGGAACTTTATTTGAGAGCAGCTAAGGTCATGTTGTCCGGTTGCAGTCCGGGAAGAAGAGTGAGACTGAGAAGTCAGGAGGGCACACAACATATATAGTAAACACATAACCTGTCCGTGTGGGAACAATACCCCCAACTGTAGTTCCATGTATGAATTATGTCCCAGTGTAATAGGTGGTCACCACAATAGACTGTATAGAAATATAGTGGTTAACTGGCTTGCATGCGATGGTTACAATTAGTCTTTAATAGTCTTGTTTTGAGGTGGTTTGTCGCAGGTTGTTCCTTTCTTTTGGTGATTTTTCTATGGGTTTAATGTGATCTTGTATTTCCTGTAAAACTAGACTTGTGTTTTTTTTAACATTAACATTAAACATCAGTCTAAGCATACATTACTGAATATATATTTATCTTCTGCATGGCTGACATCGATGTATGTGATGCTTATTCTTCGCTTTGCATTTAAATATTTAGCTTTGGACTGGTTTTTACTGTTTTTAGAGCATTTTATCCTAATCATATCTCTACATCAGGATTATTATCACACTGCCAGTCTATGTTGTTTTGTAGGGCCTTAAAACCGAACATAAACTCAACATTTTCTGCATGGATATACAAAATAGTCTGCTCCTCGTAATTTGTAGATTTGTTTGTTCCATTCACTCTCAGTTTGAATTGCTGCAGTGCAGAGCGATAAACATCTAAATAGTGATTTGACACGGTTGTTTGATTTATTTCTCATAGAACATCAGCTTCTTTTCACAGATTTGCTCTCTTAAGTAAATCTCACCAACCACTTCTCACTGATCTCAGACACATTGTCATTTTCAGAATCACTGCTTTTCAAAATCGCATTTAAAATGTGGCTATCAGAAGTTTGCTAGCCACTTATTTGGAAGGTTGTCTGCTGCTTGAGCTGCTATTTTTTTTAGTGAGAAAAGCAAAGGCAAAGAAAACATTGGAAATTGATGTTCATCTGTGTGTACTTGAAACACATTTACTGTGCCTAATTAAAATATCTGTAATTGAGAGGCATAATGTGATATTTGCTGCTAATTTAGTGCTTTATTTGCAACTGGAGCAATTGATGTGTGGAAATGATATCTAGGACTTAGTGTACTACCTTGGGAGCCCTACATTTAAAAGAGATTGGATTTGCCAGTTGTTGGAAATGTATTACAGTTAATGATATGGCACACTACAAATGCTAGAAAACCAACCCTGGCCTTGTACACATTTAATTTCTTGGCTGTTTATTATTACATGGACACAATGGATATTTTTAGGATTTTGGCAGTTCTCTCATGTACTCCCCATGTAATGTCCATTTTCCGCAGCAGGTGCAGCTTGCATCAGTCACTTAATCATGAGGAAATGGCTTTAGCGGAAAGCAGCATTTTGCTCATAACGCCAAAGCGTCGGGATGGACAAATATATTGAGTCGAGTGCTTTACTCCAACAGTTTAGAGCGTGCAGGCTGCGGATTCGCAAGCGTACCTCCATTACTTTTAATCGTGTTGTAGCCAGGATTGCAGTGCATGCTGGGAGATGCATCTATAGGATCCAAGGACTGCACAGAAGTGGAATCTATAGGATAAGCTCAGCTCTGAGTGCATGGGGATGGAGACTCGGCTATAATGGCATTGTACAATGGCACCTAGCTGCAGGCACAGGATAGCGAGAGCAGCTGATCACGTGATGTCACACATCGCATTTCCCTCAGCCTGTCCTCATCTGCCTTTCAAATGATAAGCCTCTGTCAGCCTCACTGACCACATGTGATTGGAGGCTCTAAACAGGCATAGACGAGTAATCGACTTCCTTTCATCTTTTCTATAACTTTACTGATCTGAAGACTAAAACAACAGCGTTTGAGTTGCAGTCAAGTGATGAAAAAAGTGGCAGTGGAGACAGCCACTCGACCATGAGCTGCATTCAGTAACACTTCCAGCTGACGGCTGCTGAGCTGCATCAGCCCTGCTTCTCTGACTGAGGCCCAAATCCAAACCACACCCTACCCACTTCCCCTCCGTGATGGAGTGAACTCCGTCTGTACTCACACTCGCAGCTTAATGAGGCTCCCTGCTTTCAGGTGGAGGGTGTAAATACAGTGGCAAGCTTTGAGACAAACTCCCCTCTCTCTAGCTGAAACAGAAAATGCCATAATTTTTGTAACAATGGTTTCAAATCAGCATCTCTTGGATTAAAAAATAACAAAAATAAAACCCTACAAATCTTTTATGGCATATCTTTTTTATAAACATATTTTTGTTTTAAAATCTGATGTTTATAAGCTGCTTAGTTTTTGCAAAAGTCTGTGTAAATGTACACAACTTTACTGTTTTCTAGACTAGCCATGAGTAAATGATCCTGAGTTTAAACAAATACGAGGTAACCATAAGGTTGTTAACATCTGTATGAAGATATTAAATGGCTCTTGTTGTGCAGTTTATCAGTGAATGTTTCCACGGAACTGTTTGTAAACAGCGTGTTTCATGACGGACGGACACAGCGTTGAGTCCGGTCAGGTAGAGCAGCAGGTGAAGTCAGGACCGATGCAGACTCGCTGTTGGAGGGCTTGATAACCCACTCCCCCTCCACACTCGTTGGTTTGGAACAGCACTTTTAATGTGGCGGACCCTCTGCGCAAACGTAGGGGTAGTTTGTAGGGGTAGTTTGTAGGGGTAGTGTGTAGGGTGGTTTGGAATTGGGCCTATGAAACAGGACTGAGGTGATGAGTGGTGAGGTATCAGCCTTGTGAGAAAGAACATTTGCATCCCATTCTTTAGTTCCTTCCTCTGCAGAGCTTCATGCCAAACGTTCACAGATTGGCAGTGCTCAAAGGCTGTAATTTTTTCCACTTTTTACGTATTAGTTCCAACAACATTTCCTTATTTCCATAGGCTACCTCTTCTGCGTATGACATTTCATAAACTAAGCATCTCAGCGTTTTCTCAGCAATTTCCTGTTCACCTTTGGACTGTAGTATACATTTTCATTTCTGTTCTATATCACAGTAATTTCTTTATTTATATATGGTTGAGAGGCTCTCTGTTGGAAAACGATTTGAAATTATACATATCTTTTACCGTAGTAGTAGATGTCAATCTTTAGCTGAGGCTGTTCTCCTAAAAGCCTATGAATGTGCAAAGTGAAAATGCTCTGGTAAAGTCCCATATCTAAAGAATACTGTAAGTGAAAGAAATTGCTTTATAATCCACATAAAATGCAGTTTAGTGCTGTATGTAATGAGTGTTTCTGTCGTGACAATAAAGAATAGGCAACTACTCACTCTCTGCACCATGGGACGCCATCCTTACAAAATGTAAAGGAAGTGGATTTGATCAAAATACAACCAGATAATCTGGTTGTATTTTGATGTAACTGTGCTGTATTGGATGATAATACAGGTATTTCTTTGTAATTATGACCACTTGAATATAAAGCTTTATATATATTTCTATCACTCTCATTGGACAGTTTTCTTGATGTGTTGTGGCTTTTAACCTACAGTCTGCAGTCTATAATAGTGTTTATGCAAAGAAAAAGGCTGCTTTGACTCCAGACATCCCATTTTTCATAACCAGAATTAGAATATTCATTAACAAAATGACTTAAAATCAATATACAAACATAAGAAGTTAAAGTAATAATTTGTAATAAAATACAGATATTTATAAAAACAGAAGATATTTTTAATAAAATATCAACAAAAAAAAAGAAAGAAGAAAAACTTTTATATGTAAACATATAAGTTTAACATTCACAATACATACATATCCCATTTATCATAATATATACAGTGGTGTGTACTTTAGCTGCTGATGGTGAAGTAAGTCCTCTGCTGATTTGACACTGTAAAAACATTAAAGAATTTAAGTTTTACATCACAGCTTTTGGATGAAGTGATGGCTTTTCCTCTAATCTAACTTTAGTTAGCAGGTTCTCCTCTTTTTATTTCCCCTCAACTCTGACCATTGAAACTTTCTAGTGTGGGTTTTGGGTCTGTTAACCCTTACTGATATACCGTGGATGTTTTGATGAATTGACAGTGCCAGCAGCCGTATCGAGCAAGGTGGCATGACACTTCTTCAGAGAGTGGGTGAAAAAGTACCTAATAAGCACATTTCAATGATGATGATAGACGTCTCTGAGTGTTATGTAAAGGCTTAATTATGCATAATACTGTCCAGAAAATTATAGGCTGTCAGTCGCTCCTGTCATCTCTACTGAACCATCCGGTGATGAACTGTTCTGGCCTTTAGAAACTTCTCTGCCCCCTACAGGTGTGTATGGATCTGCTTTGCAATCCAAGCTTTTTATACTTGAGAACAACTTTCATTGTTTTGCTCAAGTTTAAGGTAGTAATCAAAGCATGAATTGCATACTGCTACTTTATAAATGCAAGACCTCTTCTGGATGTTTACTGCCTTTTAAAAAAAAAAAATGTGCATAAAAGTTTATAATTTCATCATCAACTTCAAAAGTAATAGAAATTGAAGAAATCCCAGCAATACTAGTGGAAGTTTCTCCATTTAACCAGCAGTAGTCCGTTTTCTTTGCACCTTTCACACGCTTCACCTTGGATCTTGCATTAGTTTTGTAGTTGAACACCATAACGCATGCATTCATTATTCAAACACCCTCAAGTGATCCACCTTCAATGTTCTAATTCATAATTCATAAAAGGGCTAATAGTTCCGAACCAGAACATTTCCACCATCCTTGGAAAATAAGTAATTACAATAACCCTTTTTTCCTTTGTGATTGTTTCCGAGTGACTCTTAATCAAGAGTGTGGGTTGATCGCTCATTATAAATGACAGAGCAGGGCAAAGTTGGTGGCCAATTCAAAGGCCAATAATCAAATCAAATCTTTTTAGTAATAAATGCCGACTGTTTTCATTTGCTACGGTGCAATTACACATCTAAAAAGACTGCTGCGACAACAATATGACTGAATGAGCCATTGTTTGAGTGCTTTTATAAATCTTGGTTATTTGTTCACTGAATTACATCAATATTTGTCAGAAATATAGTTCTACATTTCCACACAGTAGGTACCAAGAGGCTAGTTTTTAGTCTAGTGTATTAAATTATTATGTGGATATATATGTTTGGATTATTAAGAAGATCTAACTCAATACATCCGGAGATCAACAGGATGCTACTTCATTGTTTCATGGTGGGAGCTGTGGATCTGTAGCATGCTGTAGCACTAGCCTACAGCTGTGAGACTCCACGTCACGTGACAGCCTGACTAAAAATAACCTTCTCTCCAACACATGATGAGGATGATACCAGCACTAAAAATAGGCCCTCCGGAGGGAAACAAAATGATAGTAAATCATGAGTGAAGCTGTGTCTGCAGTGCAATAGAGAGACGGTTTAATCATTTGGCCGTGAAACAATACAATATCAGCAAAGCCTGTGACGGAATGATTTGCTCCGTAAAACTATTGCTTAGTACATGTCAGGTGTGCTTGTTGCTAATTGACTTGGTATCTATCAGGTATGCACGCTCATAATTGACTGGGGGAGTGATCGGTAGGAAATGAATCGAGCTGTCACCTTCTATTGGCTGGGAAAACAAAGGCATCATTTTAAGGGGGGCAATTAAGCAGAATAGTGTGCTTACTATTTTATATTAATTAAATAAGACTGTAGAAATATTGTAGAACAGAAACATGCTCATTGTATTAGTTTAAACCCAAGCTTTCTCTAATATCTAATTGCTTTTTTCACCCAATAATCCTATCCAAATGTATTCATTTAACTATCATATAAGACAAAGTGTGTTTGAAGATTTGCACACCTTACAGACTGGAACTAGGTCATATTTTATAAATAAGAAATGACTTGAACAATCAAGCCTTTATGTTCAACCAGTTACTATACTTTATTATGTTTGTAGAACAGTGTTTCTGCTAGGGCTGTGCGATTATGGCAAAAATCATAATCACGATTATGTGGGTCAATAATTGATATCACGATTATTTTGACGATTATTCATTGACCATTTATTGAACTTTAAAACAAATAATATTTTACCAATAAACAAGATCAACAAATATGTTGGAGCGCACTTCCAAAACCATACTAAACATATATTATTAATATGATAAATAAAAATAAATTAGACCAAAATAAATGAAATCAAATATGATGCAGTGCACTGTCACAACCTACTGAAAACTCCTTAACATAGAGCCAACATTTTGGTAAAACATATTCAACATATTCCACTCAGTTAAACGTTGAAGGCTGGCCAACCGTCATGGTCCAGAAGTAACAGGAAATAAATGTTGAACTACAATTTAAGACCAAATAAAAATGTTTAGGCCACCATGGCAAATGCTGGTAGGGCTGCTCATGTCATCTCTTAAAGATGTTTTGCAAGAAACACCAGCCTGTTTACATGGTCTGGTTTCAGAGATGAGCGCAGGCAGGGGACAATATTGCCACCTGTACTGAAGACCCTCAGCCACGCCCCGACACAGGGGGTGACGCCGGCCAATCACAAAGCTTTGATGCGTTCAAGTGCATTATTCTGGCACAGGAAGATTATGTTACAGGACATTAACGATAAAACATAATATTGTTGTTCTATTTTTAGACACATCTCGCGATCGACTGGTTGGGCACCCCTGGGCTAGACCATAGGTCTGTTGTGGTCGCAAAGTAG
The DNA here is from genome assembly GCF_902827175.1 of Gymnodraco acuticeps. Taxonomy (NCBI): domain Eukaryota; kingdom Metazoa; phylum Chordata; class Actinopteri; order Perciformes; family Bathydraconidae; genus Gymnodraco; species Gymnodraco acuticeps. Next base: position 1,236,074 of record NW_022990459.1, read on the forward strand.
TCAGCTGAAGCCACATCTCTCTCAACTTCCCCACGGCATTTGTCATATAGTGCAGGCAGCGCAGACCTGCTGAAATAATACCGAGATGGCATCGCGTAACGCTTGTGCAACGTGTTGACAAGTTGCTTTAGCCCTGGTTGCTAACAGTGCTAACTGGGCACATATCTTTAGCGATGTGAAATGTAAAGGCAAAGTGCTTGCAAATAGTGGAAATAGTTTGACCCTTCTTTTTAACGAGTTGCTGCTCTTGTTCTGATATCTTCGCTCGCGCTGAACACTCACAACACATGTCACTCCCACGTGGCCGAGTGGGCTTTTAGGGAGGGGCGAAAGCGCACCCAGCAAAATAATCGTATTTTGTCAATTATGCTGTTTTCATAATCGTCGCAAGCCATAATCGTAATCGCGATTAAAATACGATTAATTGCACAGCCCTAGTTTCTGCTAACCTGTATTAACTGGATTTTGACTAGGAAAATCTTTTGAAGTTCGAAAAATGTAAATGTAAATGTCTCCCATTAGGCTGAATCATTACATTATTTGTGAACATATTGTAGTGGACACGTTGAACGGCACCTTTCATTTATTTATTTAATCTTTACAAAACGTTGCTATATACACATTTCCACCTGTAATTATTTTACTTTTGTGTCCATCACAGAAGCTAGATGAATTAAGAATGCATATTTGAAATATTTTGGAGCTAAACTGTACGACCAAGATCCTTAGATACTGTAAGGATTAACTTAATGTTTTTCCTCTTTATTCATTGAAAAAAGTAGTGTATGATATATGACATTACATATTGTCAAGACTTAAGGACCACCATTTATTTCCAACACTTATGGTATGAAATCGACAATACACGCATTGACTTATCACATGTATGGGGGTGATTTGTTGCCCTTGGGTAAGAAGAGAAACTAGAGAATGCAATTCCTGAAGAAATTGCTAGTGGGAATGCTTTATGCTGAAAAGCTGACGCTAAACTGCTATGCTGAAATGTAATGTGTAAGAAGAAAGTGAATCATTTAGATTAAAATGAAATGTGTAAGAAGAAAGTGAAGAATTTATATTGAAATAAAATGTGTAAGAAGAAAGTGAAGAATTTAGATTGAAATGATACATGAACACTGGGGGCTTGAATGTGTGATGAGAGAAGAAAAGAAAGTAACAAGGCTTGGAAAAGCAGCAGAATATTTGAACCCGCAAACTTCGGAACTAAGTTGATGGCGAATGATCTGTCGCCATGGTAACGGCATTTGATGACACCCCATAATACGCTTAGATGCGTTGATGGCTGCATCGTTACCGGACCTGGGAAGTTTTGGGCTGTTTGGAGTATTTTCACTGAAGTTATGAGAAAACCGTGTTTCATGGCGAGCATTGTGTTGCCGTGGCAACGGCATTTGAAGAAATCTCAAAACTGTCCCGTAGATGTCTTCACGTCTGGACTGTTAGCACACTGCTATCTGAAGTCTGCTGCTCTGAGCTGGGTTGGAGTGATGACATCATCGTGTTCCATGACACAGGTGTGTATATTTGAGCTAATGAGGCGTCCAGAGATCACAGGTTTCCATTGTTCTGAATGAGAGATGAACCTCTTACATGTGAACGTTTTGTGGAAGAACCGTAACAGATATCTGTGAAATTTCAAAACGTGAAGCATGTCAAGGAAGTTGAGTATCTGAAGTGTAATTTTTGTGTAGTTTCGGGTTAATAATGTGGCCTTTTTGGCAGATTAACTAAAGGTGTGCGGCTGCTACCGTGAGGAAATATCAGCCTGAAATTACAATGGGCTTTAATGGAGGCATGTTGAAAGTTTTTGTCACTTCATGCCCTCAAGAGGCATTTTGTTTAATTATTTTGCTTAATTATTTGTCATTTTTCAAGCTACGATATGTTTTCCTACGTTTGTCATGATAAATGATGTCTCAGGAAAGTAGGGTTTGGGAATTATGGCAGTTTTAAAAAAATATATGAAGGCAAATTTCAAGATTTTCTACCCTGACATCACGCACTCTAGTTCATGTTAAAATCTGAAGAAAACCTCTTTAACAAGGTCTGAACAATGTTTAATATCTCTTAGTGTGATTATTCGTGTTTTACACGAATAATGTCAGAAAGATGTGTAACATTCGAAAGTTAGAATGGGTTTCTGAGTGAAAGTATGAATTAACAGTTAGCAGTTGAAGTCGCATTAAGATTTGTTGAAGTTGAAGAATTTCTCCATTGACTTCAATGTTAAAAATGTGATGTATTATGGGATGTATCTCTGGAATTATGAAAGTTATGAATGAGAAAAGTAATAGCAATCGATTCCCGACCGAGCTGAGCGTTTTGATGTTTGAACGGAGTTTCTGCGATGTTCAATGCGGGAAGAGAAGAGGGCCAAAATAAGTCGGCGGAATAATAATACACTTTTCGTGCGTAGAATACCAGTTAGTTGGAATGCTGTTAATAGCATTCCCACAAAAATATCCTTTGTATCAAAGGTCAATTCACTTAAGCAATAGCTCACGCGTCGGGCCGAACCACGCCCCTTAGCTGTGATATAATGAGCATATACCACGATGAGCTATTGCTTTTATAAAACGGTTACCAAGTGTGGCAATATGAAAGAAAAATATACACTCTAATTTAAATAGTTTTTATTAGTAAATAATGATGTTCAAAATAAAAATAGTCCCTCCGTTGCCTTCTGCACGAAACATAGTGCGAGGTGGTTGCAACAACACTAACAGCTAGCGAACATATTAGACATTATTTGGCTATTTATTTACATTCATTTGTATGTTGCCGTTTATTGTGCACCCACTAAAAAACTGTCCAGCATCAGTAGCATGACTTACGTGGTTACTTGTATAGGTTGAGGTTGTTCTAGGCTGTTGCTTGGCGTGGTGAGAATATTGCTCCACTTTCTCCGGTCCCCGAGATTTGGCTTTAGTAGCTCTGGAGAGAGCTTTCGCACCTGTGGCCACTAACGGTCATAATTTCTCTGCTTTGTTTCAAGACCTGCATCAGAAAGCTTTTGAATGGTGGTACTTTTCCAGTTGGTCTACCTGCTCTTCACGTAGCTCTGCATGTCGTCGTTTAGGTGCTTTTTTTTCCTGGAGATAGGCACTCCTCAATCCACTCCTCCATAGTAAGACCCCCCCGGAGGTCGAAGTTAATCTTAAATGTTTCCATTTTATGCTTTGTAAGTTTGTTTCGTAACGGAAGAAATGTAAATATATTTATAAAACTGACAAGTCAAATCAAGCAATCTGATTGGTCGATAGTGTTTTTGCGGACCTCTTTGATTACAGATTTGAAAGAGAGTTTAGCATGTAAGGGCGGTAACACGAGCAATTTGTCTGAACATTTAGCAAAAGTGCTCCACATTCAGACGGAGAAATGCACCGGGTTCGACTGTCTTTCTAGTAGCTCTGTAGCCCCATCCATGAGTAACGTTTCCACGTCAGGTGTTATGTATGCTAGCAGCAACAAACAGAGTTAACTCAATGATACAAACATGGGTTACTGATTAGAGGAAGCTGAGTTACTCTTTATTTTGTTAAAGTTTCAGCTGTTCTGTTTACAGTTCTGTCATATATTATTTATTTCATTTAAATAAAAACCTATGTTAATTTTGTTCAAAATGTGTTTAGTTAACACATGGGGTAGGTAATTTTGGAGAAACCAGCTCGAATGCGCTAGAATTTGAAAATACACAGCCGGAAGAAATCTGCCACTTCCTTACAGAGCCCCTCCTCCAACACACACGAACGCGCACATGACCAATGAGGGCACGAGATAAGTTTGTGCACAGATGGAAGGCTGACAGGCAGGTAGGCCATCCAGTTATTTTAGTCGGCTAAAATGATTGGTCGTGCTTTTTACAGTACTACGGCTTCCACAGATGAATTTCTTTTATGGATTTTTTGTCAAAGCACTTCAGATATTCATTGCTATCGGGATGTTAAGAGCATTCCATGGAATATAACAAAAAGTGTATCTCGAGCCGGTTTCTCAAACTTACCTACCCCACCTTTAATTTAATAATATATGTATTTTTGAATCAAGTATTCATCTTTATTGTCTTCATTGTTAGTTTCCACATGCCTAAAACAACCTCAAGTTAAATCTAAAAGTTGATGGCTAAATAAGAGCGTTTGAGAAATTGTGCAAGGCATACAGTAATAGTCCGAATAGTCGATTAATCGTTTCATTAATCGATAGATTAATTGATTATCAAATTAGTCGTTTGCCACCCTAAGTTGAAGTGTACCTATGATGAAAATTACAGGCCTCTCTCATCTTTTTAAGTGGGAGAACTTGCACAATTGGTGGCTGACTAAATACTCTTTTGCCCCACTGTATATTACCTCGAGGGCACTTAACGTAGAGTTGGCTGACCTGTCACTGGGAGGCAGCCATATTGGGTCCAATAGGTAGACGATGTGCTCTCAGGCAAACATGCTAGCCCCATTTATCAAGCACCTGAAAATGACTGGACTGACAGACAGGTCGATGTATGATCAAAGATGTTATCATGTGTTGGTGCATGGCTAGCCCAAACATCTTCAGGGCTGTTGGGGAAACTTCTGAAGCAATTGGAAACAGGACTCAGAGAGACACAAGGAGAGCTGGAGCTTTGATGGCAAACACTGATGGTTTATTTGGAGTTACGGTCGGAGAATTGACAAGACAGGTGGTGTGTCACAAGTTGACACAGCGGTTGCTAAACCAATTCTGAAGAACTCTTCTGCAGCTTGAGGTTTTAACTAGTTCAGAGTGTAATAATCAACATTCTTTATCAGTGAGACTAAACAATTATGGACCCTGAATCTAACTAGAGCTGTCGTCCATAGAAAAGAATGTGCGCCAGGGAACTTACATCCCTGAATAGTAAACTACCTCGTGGCGGCTTGTGCTCTGTCATAGACTGGCAACAACAATCAATCAATCAATCAATCAATGTTTATTTATATAGCCCAATATCACAAATGTTACATTTGTCTCAGTGGACTTTACAGTTTGTACAAAATATCAGTATGACAATACGACACCCTCTGTCCTTAGACCCTCACATCGTACAAGGAAAAACTTCCGAAGAAAATCCACAGTTTAAAGGGGAAAATGGGAGAAACCTCAGGGAGAGCAACAGAGGAGGGATCCCTCTCCCAGGACGGACAGACGTGCAATAGATGCCGTGTGTAAATTGAAAAGATAATACATTTGCAACATAGGTAGTCCAAATGTTTGGAAATGCATGTGTGTATAATAGGAAGATGAATCCACGAGGATATCCATCCAGGACCTATGATCCAGGACCACAGCCACGACTCAAGATCCAGGGCTCGCGATCCAGGACAGAGGAGCGCAGGATCATCCATGACTCCGGATCCCGGCGTATATAGACACCAAAAAGAAAGACATTTGGGGAAGCTGGGTTAATCGGAACATGAGAGTACACAGGTATAGACGGAGAGAAGGAAGAAGTAAGATGTCCCCCGACAAGCTAAGCCTATATCAGCAAAACTAGGGGCTGAATCTAATCAGCCCTAACTATAAGCTTTATCAAAAAGGAAGGTCTTAAGCGCACTCTTAAAAACGGATAGGGTGTCTGCCGCCCGAACACAAACTGGAAGCTGATTCCACAAATGTGGAGCTTGATAAGAAAAGGCTCTGGCTCCCATTGTACTTTTAGAGACTCTAGGAACAACCAACAACCCTGCATTCTTGGAACGCAATGCCCTAGTAGGACAGTAGGGTATAATGAGTTCTTTAAGGTAAGATGGCGCCTGCCCATTAAGGGCTTTGTAGGCGAGAAGAAGAATTTTAAATTCTATCCTGTGTTCTATAGGGAGCCAGTGTAAGGCAGCCAGAACAGGAGTAATGTGGTCCCTTTTCCTAACTCTGGTTAGTACACGAGCCGCAGCATTTTGAATCAGCTGAAGCGACTTGACTGACTTCTTGGTACACCCTGATAATAAAGAGTTACAATAATCCAGCCTTGAAGTAACAACTGCATGGACTAGTTTCTCTGCATCATTTTGAGGCAAGATATGCCTGATTTTTGCAATGTTACGTAGATGGAAGTAGGCGGTCCTTGAAATTGATTTTATGTGGGCGTTAAAGGATAAATCCTGATCAAATATAACACCAAGATTCCTTACAGTCTCACTGGAGGCCAAATTAATGCCATCCATAGTTAGTATATCCTTAGATAATTTGTTTCGTAGATTCTTCGGGCCAAGTACAATAACTTCAGTTTTGGTCGTGTTTAACATCAAAAAGTTTAAGGTCATCCACGTTTTTAAGTCCTTAAGGCAGTCTTGAATTTTATTTAGATGATTAATTTCATCAGGCTTGATTGATAAATATAGTTGAGTATCATCCGCATAACAATGAAAGTTTACAGAATGATTCCTTATAATATTGCCTAACGGAAGCATATATAATGTGAACAAAATAGGTCCGAGCACTGAGCCCTGTGGCACTCCATGGCTAACTTTGGTTTGCGTGGAAGATTCATCATTGACACGTACAAACTGAGAGCGTTCAGATAGATAGGACCTAAACCAGTCTAAAGCAGTTCCCTGTATGCCAACTAAGTGCTCTAGTCTTTGCAATAAGATATCATGGTCGATAGTATCAAATGCAGCACTGAGATCGAGCAAAACAAGAATAGAGACACGTCCCTTGTCAGAGGCTATTAGAATGTCATTTGTGACTTTAACCAGAGCTGTCTCTGTGCTATGATGTGTTCTAAAGCCAGACTGAAAAGCTTCAAATAAATCATTGTTTTTTAAGTAATCACACAACTGTTTTGCGACCGCTTTCTCAAGAATTTTTGAGAGGAACGGAAGATTGGAAATAGGTCTATAATTGGCTAAAACCTCTGGATCGAGGTTGTGCTTTTAAGAAGCGGTTTTATCACTGCTACTTTGAATGATTGTGGAACATAGCCTGATAATAAAGACATATTCATAATATTTAATAAATAAGTGCTAATTAATGGAAAAACTTCCTTCAACAGCTTAGTTGGAATTGGGTCTAACATGCACGTTGATGGTTTAGAAGAGAGAATCATTGAATTTAATTGTTCAAGGTTTATGGCTGAAAAGCATTCTAGTTTACTATCTAGTGTAATATTAGAACTTACGTTTCCGGGAGCTGTTGATAACACTATACTGGTCAAAGGCAAGAGGTCATTAATTTTGTTTCTAAGAGTAACAATTTTATCGTTAAAAAAGCACATCAAATCATTACTACTGAGTGCTATGGGAATAGAAGGCTCAATCGAGCTGTGGCTCTCTGTCAGCCTGGCTACAGTGCTGAAAAGAAATCTTGCATTATTCTTATTCTCATCTATTAATGAAGAGTAGTAGGCTGCTCTCGCTTTACGCAGTGCTTTCTTATATTCATTGAGAGTAATATGCCAAATTAAACGAGATTCTTCAAGTTTAGTGGAACGCCATATCCTTTCAAGTTGTCTCGACTTTTGCTTTATTTTGCGGGTTTCGGCATTATGCCATGGAGCTAATCTATGTTGTTTTATTTTCTTCTTTTTCAAAGGAGCAACAGAGTCTAATTTTATTCGCAGCGCATCTGTAGCACTATCAACAACATGATCAATTTGGGGTGGTGTACATTTTGTATAAGTTTCCTCCCTTACATGCAGACATGCTATCGAGTTAAGTATTGGTGGAATCTCTTCCTTAAATTTGGCTATAGCACTAACAGATAGGTTTCTGCTGCAGGAGCTTTTGACTAATGCTTTGTAGTCTCGTAACAGTACTTCAAAAGTTACTAAGAAATGGTTGGATAAAGCAGGATTATGCACCCAATCTGCTCCTCCTTAAGAGAGATAGCAACAATACCCAAGGCCGTAGAACTATGTCTTGGGAAAAGAGACAGTAAAGAGAGAAAATTATGAACTGGGTCGAAGGTTGAACACCTAAGCAAATGATTCCCTAATAGGGGCAAGTCTGGCGATAAGGCTTGTTGGAGGCCTGGATGCACCGATGAGAGGAAGGGGCTCCCCTTCTACTTGAATGACCCCTAAAAGGATCTGCGGTGAAGGATGAGCACGTTGCCTCTAGGCAGAGATGGAGTACTCGAGTCCTGGACTCGGACTCGAGTCGGACTCGAGTGCCGATTTTCGGGACTCGTGACTTGACTCGGACTCGCGCACTGATTGACGCGACTCGGACTCGGACTCGTGAATTCTCACGCACGATGACTTGGACTCGGACTCGAACACAGATAATGATGACTCGTACTCGGACTCGGCTCGGACACTCCTTGGATGACTCGGACTTGGACTCGGACTCGAGCAAGTTTTCTCTGGAGTCTGATGTCCTCTGTGTCCTGGCGTGTGCACCTGCGAGGCGAGTTCACGTACTGGGCGCGCCCCCGCTGCTATACCAGTCTAAAGATGTCCAGAGACACACCCCACATCGTGCTGTATGCTTTTAAAGATTTCGTTTCCATATTGGGAAAGAGCAGCTTAAAATGCACATTATGTGGACAGAAGATAGAAGAGAAGACTGGGACAACTTCGAATTTCAATCGACACCTTTCACGGCGGCACCCAGAAAAGTAAGTAGAAATGCTATTGTTAGCTTGCTAACTCACGTTAACGTTAGCCACTAAATTGACTCCACAAAGGTTTTAAGATGTCGGGTTAGATGGAGGTAGGGGTTGATATCACATCCTAGGGACCAAGTGCAGTTTTATTGTCTAGATAGATACTGTTAAAAATCTATACATGTCCTTGGTGATACTGCAGATGATGAGTAGCCTAGCCCTAGCCTACAATTCTTCCACACACAGTGACGTCACAAGCTACCCACAATGCAACGCGCGCCATATATCTATATAGAAATACGCCATTTTCCTGGAGGTGCTAATATCCTGGAGGTGCTAATATAAACAGCTAGGTAATGTAGCCAGGCAGAGCGCACTAGGTTTTTTTTCTGAATTAACGACCGAAGAAATCGCTGCATGTCTTTGGATTACATCTCTGGACTTGAGGGGTGTGCTCTAGGTCGTTACCAGCGTAAACTAGAGCTGTGTGGGTTGTCCGATTGCCCTTACAGACTGCCTGCAGATGTATGGAAAAACGACTCTCGAAAGTGGCCTTCGGTCGATTTTGGCAGCATCTACGTCTATCTTCTAGAAACACCAGGTGAATACTCCACTTGTCACAATAATATTATCATGCCAATGCATATATGTGGTATTTTAGAGTTGACTAGATATTGATTAAGGCAATAGACTATGATATTCTGCTTGCACCTCGTGTGAAATGGTGGATACCAGAAGTACGGTGTCGCCCTCGGCCCAAAACCCGTATGTGTGTGTGAAAGAATGAACGTGAAAATTAGAGACTGAAAATGATCTCGGTCACGGAGGCTCCATAACACATTACTCTAAGGATGGAGTTCATATATATATAGGTAGGCTGTATTGAACACTATCATCAGAGTAATGTGATAAAATCAATAAGTAAAGATTCAGCAGATAACATGAAAGCACATGGCTACTTAACATGCAGAATGTCGTCATTGTACATGCTAAGTAGCAATGTGCTTTCTGGGGCTTAATCTTTATTGATATCATTTAAACGTTCACTTATTGGTTGTTGGACATTGTGATATTATTAAAAGCAATGTAGAGGAGCTACAGCTACATTTCAACACATATATCCACTAAGATGAATACATGAAGACTTGTGACTCGGACTTGACTTGGACTCTTCTTGGGTGACTCGGACTTGGACTCGGACTCGAACACAGGTAATGGTGACTCGGACTCGACTCGGACACTCCTTGGGTGACTCGGACTTGGACTCGGACTCGACTACGACTCTCCCTAGGTGACTCGGACTTGGTCTCGAAGAGTGGGGACTCGAGAGTGACTTGGACTCGTGAATTGGTGACTTGACTACAACACTGCCTCTAGGGATGGGTATCGTTTGAAATGTATCGATTCCGATTCCGGTTCTGCTTATCGATTCCGGTTCTTATCGATTCCCGGTTTCGATTCCAAAATTGTAAAAGAAAGAGGTCAAACGTTTAGACAACAAAAATATCTTTATTCTTTTAAGCTTTAACTGACATTTTTACAAATAAAAAATATACATTCAATACAAATGTATTGCACAATAGCTGTGCTTTATTTTAACTGAGCTATGCCTGTGGCAAGCTATTAACAGGCATTGCACTGTGCCTTGTCTTTTTCTTTTTTAGTGTAGTGGAGCCTCACTTTAGAGCGTTTACCGCGATCCATCTTTGGTGTTATGAAGTGACTGAGCTCGTGAACTGTCTATGGGAGGGCGGGGGAGCCTCGCTGCGGGGCAACTGTGGACCTCTGTCGCCTGTCAGCACAACTTACATGATGCCGTTTAAAAAAATTAAGGGCGGTGCCGGCCGTCAGCAAACCGAGCCGGCCCGTTGACGGCCCGCTGACTAGTGTTAATTTCGTCAGCTATTTTTTTATTTAGTTTTAGTCTTAGTCCTGTGTTAAAGGTGACATGTCATGCTTTTCCGGTTATTACCCGTCCTCTTGTGTGTTATGAAGGTTTTTATGCATGTAAATGGTGTGCAGAGTCAAAACCCTCAAAGTACACCCTGTAGCGAGTAAAACTCTAAAACAGAAAATACCTCCCCAAAACGCCTCGTTGGAGATACGTCACTGTCCATTTGATTCTTCCTGGTACATCATGACGTCATGTCGTCCCCGGAACGAAATGGACCAATCCGTGGAGCCGTCACGTTAAGCCCCCGCTGATTGGTCCAAATTGACCAATCCACGGACTTCCTCACACACATCCGATTGGTCGGGACCAGTCAGCTCTGCTGATCTCTCCTCCCTGGCTGCAGGCTGATAACAGACAGTTGGGATCGCGGCGAAATTCTCTCTGCAGACCCATTCTCACAGCGTTTATCAACCTTTTTCTTACTCAATATCAAGCCACACTTATTGTTTTTACTTCGGCTGTGACTTTGTGTGTGCTCAGGGAGGGTGAGTTTGGCTGTGTTTCGCTGTGTATCGCTAAACAAGGAAATCACACCTCCACAGAGCTCAGCGCGATTCACAACGTCCCGACTGGTCCCGACCAATCGGAGCACACTTGGCTCACAGGGAGGGGGGGCAAGAGCTGCAACGAGCCGTTTAGTGGAGAGTGAATACTGCTGAATACACATACTTTACAGCAGTGGTTCCCAAACGGTGTGCCGCGGCACACTGGTGTGCCGTGAGGCAAGTCCGGGTGTGCCGTGGGATTTTGTGACAACCATACGTTATTATTGCAATATACAACTACACAAAAATAATAATTTTTAATTTACTATATCAGTACTTTGTAGGTTTATATGTACGTAATCTGCGCGTCCACATCTCCACGTGCAGTGCTGCATAAACATGGCTGAGTCAGCGATAACTTTCGAGGGGTGGAGGTATGCCCATTATTTTGAGTTCGTCGGAAGAATAGACAGGAATGTGACGGCGAGGTGCAAACTGTGTCCAGGCCAGAAGCTGTTATCCACTGCTGGAAACACCACGTGGTCAAACCTCAACACACACCTGCAAAGAACACATGCTAAGGTGAAGCTAACGCACACGCTATTTGTTGTTTGTTTATATCACGCAGTCTGTTCTTCTTCTCTGTCTTCCGGTTGTTGCCTGTTTTGAATGACAAATACACACTACCGCCGCCTGCTGGTAAGGAAAGTTATTGCCACTCACGCATGCGCAGTTCGTACGTGCTCGGCGAGTAAATTAACGAGTTACTTTATGTAGATAGTATCGAAGTAGTGTAATATATTACTTTTTTTTTAGTAAGGACCCCATCTCTGGAGTTGGCGTTCTCTACTCTGATTTACATGAAGAACAACAGGAGGTCACGGCTCTCTGTTGAACAGGACTTGCGAGTGGCCCTCTCCTCAGTGCCACCAAGGATTACAAAATTCTGCGCGCCCCGACAGGCACATGTATCTCACTAAATCGGCAACATATTTACAATAGCATGCTGATTGCTGAAATATTACATTTATAATGTGTAGTTCAGGACCATGGACAATGCTGCTTCCTTGCATTGACAGTTCTCTGTGCTGAATTTCTGCTGAGTTTCTTTTGCCTCATTTTTAATGTTGTGACCTGTCTGGTTTAAATGAGTGTGTTGCTGCTTTGATGAAGCCTAATTTGATAACGTTTCAAATTAATTTCTGAAATATTTCGTTAATAAATATTTCATGAGTAATATAGTTGTCTTTGTCACATTTTATTTGGCATTAGTAAATAATTATGCACATTTACAGATATTTTACATGATATGAGTGATAACACGTGTTATAAGGGCTATTTTGCACAATAGGTGTGCCTTGAAATTTTTACTTGTCCTTTGGTGTGCCTTGGGCACAACAAGTTTGGGAACCACTGCTTTACAGAGATGCTGTATGTGAAACCAATGTGAGTTTGGAAAATTGCACAGTATAAATCTATTCTAGTAGACCTCAACAATGGAATTATGATCAGTGGAAATGGCCATGACATGGGACCTTTAAATGTCCTTTTTAGTTTTAGTCATATTTAGTCACCTTCATCCTGTTTTTATTAAGTCAAGTTGTAGTCTTATTTTAGTCAACTAAAACAGTAACTATTTTAGTCAAGATTTAGTCGACTAAAAGTCTGAGCATTTTAGTCATATTTTAGTCTACTTTTTGTCAATGAAAACTGTTGAGTCTTTTTTAGTCATCAGATTATATAGAACATTTCAGTCAAACTAGTCTAGAAAATACCAATAATTTGTCATTTTAATATATATAAATAAATAAGATTATATCTTGTCCTTATTTGATGAAAAACACAGGTTGAATGATTAAGAAGCTTTGCAGAGAGTATCTGGTCAGGTTTGTGGTGTTTTTACCAGCTGTGTTATGGCCACATTGCTTCCCTTCTGATGAAACAATGCATTCGCTTTTTTTCTCTGCCTCATTGTAGCGAAAATGGGCCCAAATATCACATTGTTTCTTTCTCCCAAGCAGTGGTGGCTTTAGACTTTTTCGTTGTCAGTCATTTTGACGGACAGGATCGTAACATTTCCGTCATAATCCATTATTACCCGTCGAGTGCACAATGTATCACTCACTCGCGCTGACGGGGGGGTATTCGGTTAACGCGAGTGCGACCACTGCTCCCAAGCCCTGTTGTTGCCATTTTATTTTTCTGTTAAATAAGGTTAGTTAGACCATGAGTTAGACCCGAGTCTTCCTGACAGTTCATAGTGTGCCGCTGCCCGGTGTAATTCAAATGTACCGCCACGCGCAGCACAGACACACAGCTGCTGCCCTGCTGCAGCACCGGAAATGGAACTGCTGGGAGAAAAAAAGGCTATCAGAAATGTAACGTTATCTTTGATAATATTTCGTCTCCTCATTTTTCGTCAACGAAAGTAAAGAGAGATTTTGGCATAGTTTTTATTTAGTAAACTACATTTCACTTTTCGTCAACGATATTGCATGATGATTTCGTTGCAGTTATTGTTTACTGCCGTCGGTGCCGTCTCGTCATCGTCTCGTTTTCGTCATGGAAAAAAAGGTCGTTGACCAACATATTTCGTCATAGTTTTAGTCAACGAAATTAACACTACCGCTGACGGCCCTCCAGAACACACAGATGGCCAGTCCGCCCCTGTATTCCACCGGGTCACCGCGGCACAGACGGACCCGGTGGAATACAGGGTCTACCGCGTTTAGGAACCGTTAAGCAGAACCGAAATTGTGCATTTTGTATGGGTACCCGGCAGGGCCGGACTGGGAAAATAAGTCAGGCCGGGAATTATACACCCAGCCAGGCCACTACCAGTTTTCTTTTGTGCCATTTTTCTGGATTTATTTGTCAATATTTACAGCGTTGCTGCCCGTAGTGATAGCCCTAAACTTTAAATCTACTACCCCAGAATAAACATATGGACATGGGTTACTGTTTAAAATAATGTGCAAATCTATTTAGGAACCTATGTGAACATATTTTAAGTGGGGGTGGACCTCAAATCCTATAGGGGGGTCCGGGGGCATGCTCCCCCGGTAATTTTTTTTTTTAAATGTTGGACTTAAATGCATCAATCTGGTGCACTTTGAGGGGGAAATAAAGAGACTACACCCATATGAAATAGAACTGTATACATTTAAATAATCATAAAATCAGAATAACATGGCCATAACCAATAACATACCATATCCAATATGAAAAAACATTGAAACTTGTTTATTTATTTGTTTTTGGTTCATTTATAGTTGTGAGTGTGTCTGGGCTCCTGAATCAGCCTTTCCTGTCTCCCTCCTCTCCCCCTGCTCCTCTTTGAGGCAGCAGCAAAGACTAGTTTTAGCTAACAAGTTTATCTTGCCTTTTTTCACCTAGTTAAAACATTTATTTTATTATTCATGCATATTTTACTAATCACTCCCCCTTCAAATGGAAATATGTGTTTACATAAATGGTGACCAAACCGTTTGAGACCCACAGAGAACTTAGACTAAGTTAACTATCTAAACACTCAGAGATTCCTTTACCTCACCTGAGCTGTAGTTATCAGCCTCTAAGTCTGACAGAAGAGGACTCTCCTCCACCTTGTTGACAGCTCATGATATGCGTTAGCGCAGCTAGCTAGCACCAGATGCTAACAACAACAATACACGTAACCGGTGCGCGCGCTTTCTCTCTCGCTCGCTCGCGCCACACATACACACCCTCCCGAGCTTGAATGACACACAGAGACCAATCGAGGGCATTTGTATGATCTGTATGCAAGTGGCCATGTCGGCAGGCCACATCATGTAGACAGCCAGTCACCCTCTGTGAGGCAGAGTCAGACCCACATTTGCGCAGCGTTGCGTTCACAATACATATATAAAAAAAGAATCCTCAGGCCAGCAGGCCACTTAGCAGGCCAGGCCATCGGGAAACCTCCCGGTACCTGGCATTTTCTTATCGGTTCTCATCTGGAACCGAGTTTCGGTTCTCAACCCTAGTTGCCTCATTTCGTTCTAACATATTTTTGTAAGTAGAGGATTTGATTTACACACATAATCTCTGTACATTTATCTTTAAAACCTGAGCATGTGCGACTTTATGTCCAAAAATACAGCCAACACTAAAGATACAGGCCGGTCTAAATATTATTACAGTCAGTGATGCGCTTATAGTGTATTTAGAGAATTACTTCACCATGTCTCAGCTTGAAACTAATCTCCACAACTCAATTTTGCCATAACAAAAGAAAACCATTAGCAGGCTCAGTGATGAGAAAACATTACAGGACTTTTTTCCCCCTCAGGATTCTAAGATTTCTAAAGTGCGAAAATTGTTGTCTTTGTCAATTTATAAACATTAATGACTTAAAATGTCGATTATATATTTTCATCTGCTACCAATTAAGATGTCAGA
Source organism: Gymnodraco acuticeps (assembly GCF_902827175.1). Lineage (NCBI taxonomy): Eukaryota > Metazoa > Chordata > Actinopteri > Perciformes > Bathydraconidae > Gymnodraco > Gymnodraco acuticeps. Next base: position 1,251,512 of record NW_022990459.1, read on the forward strand.
GAGGGAAGAAATATTGAGTGACAATCCGTCAATTCCTTTGAGGCTTAGTCTATAGTATATTTCCAATAAAATAATAAATGTAGGGCTGTCAGTCGATTAAAATATTTAATCGCATGATTGTCCATAGTTAATCGCGATTAATCACAAATTAATCGCACATTTTTTATCTGTTCTAAATGTACCTTAGAGGGATATTTTTCAAGTTTTTAATACTCTTATCAACATATGAGTGGACAAATATGCTTTATATGTGTGTTTATTATCATTTGAACAATGACAAATATTCTCATGAATATTAAACACAACAACCTCTGAACATTACAAATATTCAAATATTCGCCTCAATTCAACCTGGAACCTCTCAATACTGTGTGTGTGTGTGTGTGTGTGTGTGTGTGTGTGTGTGTGTGTGTGTGTGTGTGTGTGGTGTGTGGGTGTGTGTGTTGTGTGTGTGTGTGTGTGTGTGTGTGTGTGTGTGTGTGTGTGTGTGTGTGTGTGTGTGTGTGTGTGTGTGTGTGTGGTGTGTGTGTGTGTGTGTTGTGTGTGTGTGTGTGTGTGTGTGTGTGTGTGTGTTGTGTGTGTGTGTGTGTGTGTGTGTGTGTGTGTGTGTGTGTGTGTGTGTGGAGACACTGTGATGGATCGTTGGAGCTATGTGCAACTCAAGGCATATGCTCGAACGGGAGCTGCCTCGCTGCAATCATGTTGCGCGCACTATCCGTGCTTAGTGTGCTGACTTTTCGTACAATGTCCCACTGTCTGGCTACCTGCATAAAGTCAAATGCTCGGTGAAATGTCGCTCCTCTGTTTTCATTGAAACAGCTCCTTATATCCGTTAGCGCAGCTAGCTAGCACCAGATGCTAACAACAGCAATACACGTAAGGTATGCCTCGTTCGCTCCACACATACACACACCCTCCCGGTCCTCCCGATGGCCAGTCGGTGCCTGCCGGTGAGCGTGGAAGTGTGGTCTGCCGGGTCTGCCACAAGCGGGCGGCAGGAGCGGGGCTGTCAGCATCAGCTTGTAGAATGTATTTTAAACTTGATGCTCTCTGAAACTCCAGGGCGGCCGAGGACAAAAAATACACATGCGTTTAATCGCGTTAAAATAATTAGTGGCGTAAATTTTTGTTTGCGTTAACGCGTTATTAACGACAGCCCTAAATAAATTAGGTGGAAATAGCAGGTCAATGAAGCCACGGCACTGGAGCCTCATTGCCCTGTTGTAAAGCAGAGGCCACTTCCACTGGGACAGCAGAGAGAACATGACAAACTCCACTGGGGCGATTGCCAAGACACATCTGGCTGCCTTCAAAAGCGGAGCCTGATTCTAGGAGAAATAAGTAACTGATGACCTCTGACAGTAATCATTCACAGGAGAGGAAGTGAACAGTGGCAAAGACGATAAAGTGCACCTCTATTGATTTCCTTTTCATCTAAAAAAGAATAATTGTGATCACTTGCAATGGCTTTACACAAAGACCTGGCTGTGAGTTTTCAGCCTTCAGCTGCCATTTTTCGACAAATGGCATGTTTTCTGCAAGTTTGAATGCAAATAATAACAATTTATCAGGTGCAACATAATCAAGGTGGAAGAACATCATTGATTTCCCTTGTTGCTGTGATTGAGAATCAGTGAAGGTGTGTGAATCTTTGTCATTCGAAATGTACTCTAAGCCAAATGGCCCTGTAATTGGCATCTTTTCCGTGAATATGTGGATGGAGAGTTTAAGTGATGGCAGGGTAGGTACAATCAATAGAGAAAGATTGGTCCACCCAACAGCATACAAAACGTTACTTAGAGCTGTTTACTTGCTACAGATCTGGGAAATTGGCAGACATGTTTAAGAGAGATTAAGCTCTTAATTTGAATCTCAACAGGCCTATTACCCAGACTGCCTGATAAAAACGTCCATTGATTATGTCCAGTTTACCCATGTTTCTCAATTGCAAAAGCCACATTCTAATTAGATATTGACTGCGACATGATGGACAAATATTTGTATAGGTTTATTTCTCATATTTTTTGATAAAGAGCATTTCCTTTATGAGTAATCGTGCTGAATGTTGATGTGATTTAATATGCAGCAGCATTGACGAGTAGATGGCCATTTGTTATGCATAGCATTTTCTCCAGAGTATGACCAGGCTGTGATCTTTCAGACAGCTGGTGTCCATAAACTGACCATGGCAGTAATTTCCATCCAGCTCTGTCAACTGTCTTTTCAATGTCATCTTGAGATGTGTAATTTTTTCAAGGGTGGGCTTGCTTATTTCTATGCAGATTCATCTGGCATCTTCGTGTCCGGTCACCTCTATTTGTCACCCATCACGTCTGCTCTCCACCACCATCATCTGCGCCGGGTCTAGCCTTGTCATCTGGCCGTTAACAATCAGGCGAGCTGACAGCCGCCTACCACTTACCCAGCAGGCATTTTCTCTACATACACACGCATGATTTGGAAGAAAGGTGCAACTTTTAAGCCCAATCTTCATGCTTAACCACACACACACACACACACACACACACACACACACACACACACACACACACACACACACACACACACACACACACACACACACACACACACACACACACACACACACACACACACACACACACACACACACTCATCTCAACCTCAGGTGGTGTGAGTGGGCGAGGGGAGAATGGGGAGGGGGATTGCAGGGATGACAAAGTGGCGCATGTGTGTCACATCATCCATCAGTCTGTCACAGGCTGTCGCCCTGCTTCTCTCAGAGATGCTGTTGATCTGTAAACAAGAGAAAGAAGCACCAGGCTTCCCGGGGCCCTGTGTGTGCAGACAGTCAGGGCAGGGCCCGCCCCTCCCTTCATGAATCAAGTTCTGGCAGAGCGCTGATGTCACCAGTGGGTGCAAGTGGGGTTTTGATCCACACAGCCAGGATGTGGCTAATGCCTTTTGAGGAATAGAGTGGTACAAGAATGAGTCCTTAAGAGTTAGCGGTTTAGCATTTCCAAGTTCCCTTGTCTGGCAGTCTATTTTTTTTTCTTAATGCGATTTTGGTTAGATTCCTGAAATCTTGATTGGTGGTAAACACAAGCTTTCGAGATTTTTACGTTTTTTTCTACTACATAAAATATGTCAGTAAATACCCCACAGTTGCACTGCTGAAGCTTTTATGTTTCCTTAAAATGGCGGTTGTTGACTAGAGGCTGAATAAGACTTCTAAATGTCATCAAGCAGAACTTTAGGAACTTTTAGGGATTCATCATTTTTGCATCATTCTCATTACCATAGTATGTGATAATGAAATAATCATCTTGTGATTTTTTTTAAAGAGGATGTGTACCTGTTTGTAGAAACAGACTTGTATTATTATCATCTATGTAGCACCACAATCTTCCATTCAACATTGTTCTTCACGTGTCAATACATTTCCGACCTGTTGTGCATAATACTAAGTTATTATTTATGTGGAAGTGATGACAGTTAGATGGATTGTATTGATAGTAGGGATCGACCGATATGGCTTTTTCAAGACCGATACCGATTATTAGTAATCAAGTAGACCGATAACCGATATTTGGAACCGATATACATTTGCAGTAAAATCAGAAAATCTTGGTGTCAAAATGTAGAATAACACAAACTCCAACACAACTCAACACAACTTCTTTGAAATGCATTTAAGCATATATTATGTTTAATGAACTTTTAAACATCTTACAACTGGTTTCCTCTCTGTGCCCTTTTCTTTAGTGCAGCCATCTGCAATGAGTTAGAGAGAGACAAGAAGTGGGGCTGCAGGCTGACATGCTTAACTAACAATAATGCTTAATTTATTTTATCAAAACAATGCCTGTCTATCTAGCATAACATCCCAATAAGCTGCTAGCAACTGCAAAACACTAGTGCTAGCTAATGTTTTGCAAACTATTAAAAGTGAGGCTATTAATTTACAGTAGACCTAACGTTAGTCATTTGCTAGATACATGTTGGCTAGCTAATGAGCTTCACATATCAACCTGAAAAACTGCGAGGCTCCACTCGCACCATAGTTACTCCGCTGCGAGACGCTGCACGCACCCCCAACTCTCACTGACTTCCCGCGTCCCTGTGTAACTGGGAAACTGATATAATTGGATCATAATATGGCTTGTCTGTTGATGTTGGACATGGAGCTGTCAAATTTCAGACTTGATCTGACAAATAAAGTAATATTGTATCGTATAAGATCGTGGTGTTTTTGCAACTTCAGCATAGGTGATTGGGAAGTTTATTGAACTTCGGTTTAACACATGTATGGCTCTGCCGCTCAGCGCTGCTGCTTGCTTCAGTCTGTGTCTGCGTTCTTTCGCACCTGCCTCTCTGGCTGGCTCCCGCCCGGAAAATCTTCAGTAATAGCCTATCAGATAGCGCTGTGGGCGGGACATTGCTCGTGTACACAGAGTGGTGACTGCAGCCAGAGAAACGGCCGCATCAGAGCCAAAGTTTTATCGGCAATTTGATTTAAAAAAAAGGCCAATACCGATAATCGGTCAAATGCGGAATATCGGTCGACCCCTAATTGATAATCACCTTTGCTGGCTGAGCTCGGGTGTCTGTAAACTAATTGGCTACTGATGGCCACATTCAAAATCACCCCAGCATCCTCTCATCACTCACTGAGCCGAGCGCTAATCTGCTCTATGTTGGAGGGTGGGGGAAGGGACTCCTTTATTGGCCCTCTAATTATTTTCCCCACCACATGATTAATATTGTCACTTTGATTTTGTTCTGTGCCCATTAAATGAGAGACTCTGTGACAAAGGACAGCGCTTGTACAGCGAGGGGTCAGCAATATTTGCTGCCCCGTCATGTCCAGGCCTCAGAGTCACCTCTGTCCTCCAGGATGGAAGTTCTCAGGGCCCGGCTTGTGTAGTGCTAGCTGCCTGGTGGGGGAGGCTGAATGGTACAGAGCCAGAGCCACAACAGGGCCAAACAAATGCTGAATTGGACCAGGGAGGTTGCAGCTGGTGTTCCTGTTGTAGACGATGTCAGGGTGGCAGTGGAGCCCATCCAAACCAAGGAGCTCTTTCATATCAAGACAAACTGCTATCAGGGCCAATTGGCACTGCACAACCCACGGCCAGAGCCTTGGCCGGAGACTCTCAAGGACAAGAGGTTTAACTTTGGCTGGATTTTTTTGTTTTTTGTAGACTGATACACGGACCTATTATCAGGCATTGCACAAAGGTAAACATTGCCCCATCAATACTGCAGTCTATTGAGAAGGAGAAGTTAAAGAACTTAGTTTTCTGAAAACGTTCAAACTCTGCCTTAATCAGCTGTTAAGAAACTAGAATACATTCAAATAGGTACAGATCATAATATTCAAAATTAAATCAAAAAGGATCTTGGCAAAGTTAAGTTATTATAAATCAACAGCAATCAAACCGAGTAAAGATTATTCTTTATTTTGGAAATGGCAGTTTTAACTGCACATATTTGGTACAGTGTAAAGGGCTTCTCACCCCAAAAACTTATAAAAATATACAATTTCATATATTTTTGGAACATTATTTGTACCTTATGTGTATGTTAGGTATAGGATATGGTCACGATGTTGTGAATGAAAAAAGGATTTGTTACTATAAACGGACTATTGATTATTGGATTCCCTTGATAGAAAACGTGCAGAGGAGAATGACATTTAAGTGCAGGTAAAACAGAGATCACCACAGAAGCCGAGTCTGTGACTGGAAATAGTCAGACTCTCTTATTTTTGGTTTTAGAGGGGACCAGACTGATGAGATAAAACAATTACATGAAAGAAGATAAATAAATAGATTGCCTTACATTGAGAATGATTTACACTGATATACAAAACTATTTTTTTTGGTTACAATTTCCATTTACCAAGACTTAAATGTTTAAAGAAGCAAAAAAAAAGTTCGTACCATCATCCCACCAATTATGCCAAAGGTTAATCAGCCCATGGTTTGGAATTCATCTAATTTCTTTAATTCTACTTCTGTCATTGCTTTGAACCGATAATGTTTGTCATATCATTTTTGATGTCCACACCAAAATTTGTTTTTGATACCTGTGTACATTTGAATTTGATTTCTTTGCCTCATACTGTATTGGCATTGTATTACTTTACAGCAAAACACATTTTTAAATCCTAGTGCATATTAGTTTCCATATGAGTAAATGAGCATAAAGGATCTAGCTGTAATTGCATTCAATAATTAAACCAAACCCATGCTGACACCACTCTTTTGATTTAGATCTATAATGTATAATAATTAGGGCCGGGACTCGATTAAAAAAATTAATCTAATTAATTAGAGGCTTTGTAATTAATTAATCGAAATTAATCGCATTTTTAATCACATATACATATTTGACCTAAGAACAGTGAGAAGCAATTTTTTTCACATGGATTTTAGTATACCATTACTTAGGCGCATTCACACCGCAGTACTTTTCCCACAAAGGTTCATGAGAACTTAGTTCATGAGCACTCTTTGAACCTGGGGGTGGATTAGGCAAATGAAGCCACTTCTTCTTCTTCTGCTTTGGGTTTACTGGCAGGCCGCAAACCACTTCACGGCGTATACTGCCGCCCGGAGTCCCCGGCCGGAAGTCCCCGGAGTTGGGGACTGGCAGAAGCTGCTGGGAGTCCCAGCAGCCTTCCGAGTAAATCGCCAGAACGCCGACACCTCCTCATCTCCACCGCTCCCATGTTTTATTTTGTGTTGCCATAAGTTAGTCTCTCTGCGTTTCTGCGCTGGGTTAATGCTAATAATGCTAATGCGAGGATAATAAAATGGCGGCTTCACAAAACTTTTTGGGAGTTTTACGGGGCGTGGTTTGCAATCCGCCCAGCCAATCAGAAATATAGCTCTTTTCTCACAAGAGAGCCGTACGAAAGTCCCTGCTCTCTAGCAGCTCTCTGCTCTCTAGCAGGGACTTTCGTGGGGGTAAAAAGGTTCTCATGAACTAATTTTAGTACCGGCTCTTTTTGGTGTGAACGCGATACAAGAGGCTAACGTCCACGCTAGCTTCCACGCTAGCTGCTATATGTTTTGCATTGAGGTGATACTTGAGGCTTGATGTGCTGCGGTGATATGCGAATTCCTTTTTGCATAATTTGCACACAACCGTGCTCTTATCAACGCTTCCATCCGTCCGTTTTTTAAAACAACATTTCCCACTTGTTCACTGTGGTTTGTTGTTGTCTGAAGTCATGAACGTTAGTTGGTGCTCCAGTATAATCGGTACGCCTGAAACTCATCCAGTGATAAACGTTCCGCGGTGCAAAAATAAGTGCGATTAAAATGCGTTAATTTTTTTAACGCGTTAATTTTTATGTAATTAATTAATCTTAATTAACGCGTTAAAGTCCCGGCCCTAATAATAATTAATTACCATTCCATCCATCCATTATTTATACGCTTATTATTTGCGTAGTGTCGCTAGGGTCCCACCTTTGACTTCACATTCAGTGATCAACTCTTTCACACCCACAGGTGTTTTTTCAAATATAAAGTCAACATCGGTTTTACCTGCATGGCAACACCTCATAAAGCTCCTCCTGAATAACTCCTCACCTCACATGTCATGTTTTCATGAGAAAACACAGGAGAGAGAGCTCTATTCATTCTGCTGCAGGTTTCTGTCTGACCTTTGAGTGCAGCTGGGTGCTACTTATATTCTGATCTCTTCTGCAGCCAATGGAAAACATTGAATGCGGCCTGAGGTAGCTAGAAATGGCATTACTGGTAACCTCCATATTCATGAATCAAGTCACCTGATAACTTTTCTTCTAAATTCTTAAGTGGTTAATTTCCCGAATGGGAGCATATATGTGACTTTTAAGGGTTTAATGACCATAGTATCTATATATGATGGAGAAATATACCCGACCTGGTTCAAATCCGACCCGTGGCTCATTGCTGCGTTAACATCTCACCTCCATATTAAAAAAAAGGCCAAAAGAATAATCCTTAAGCGTACATTAATACAATCATCAAAATTAGAATGAACATTATAAATCAACTCGTATGTATAGCTGAATCATTCAAAATCAGTAGTGTTGAATAGCATATTGAATCTGATTTTGTCTATACTCACTAAAACCTTTCCATTGGTGTTGAGGTCAGTTTGACAACATATTCAATCACTCTAATGAAACACTGTCCTTGCAGGTGTGTTGTGGGGCTGTTCTCGGGGGAAATCATCTTCCCTTCATGTTCTTGTAGGGTGGTGTGTGTGTTTGTTCATGTGCAAGGGCACGTCACTACTATGAACTCACACACAGAGAAATGCTCCCATGGATACTAAGATCTGAGGGGCGGGGATCTTTTTGTGTGTCCTTGAAGGTGACAGGTTCCCAGAGGGGCAGTGTAACACAAACGGAGCATGTTAATATGTGCATAAAGGGTCATCTTAGGTTACACACTGTTGCCCAACAGCCAAGAACTCAGTGATGCAGTGTCCCTCTTACTGGAGGGATTCCTAGGAACTGCCGTGTGACGTTGCCGGCTTAAACACCCCTGAATCTCTCCTGTCTTTCTCACACCTCCTCCTCCCGTTCTCTGCCCCCGGGTTTTCTGTCTCTCAGACTTTCACGATGGGCATCCGCCGCTTTGGTTTGAACAGAGGGGCGATCTAGCGCCATCCAAACTGCTCCCACAAGACTGGCTGTATAGACGGCAGACAGAGCCATCATCCAGCCCTCCCTCTCTCCTCCAAACCAAGCTCCACCTCTCACTTTCTCCCTCTCTCTCCCTCTGTTTCTCTCCAAGCCTCACAGTCACACACAAACATACTCTCTCTCTTCTAGACTCCTTTCTCCTACTCCAGATGAGCGTGCCTCCTGGTCAGGGCGAGCAGATTTGGAGCTGAAGGTGTGCTCTTGTTGCCAGGTAGGAACCCAGCTTTCCTTTTTTGGGCAACCCCGGAAGTTACAAATAAATGGGGTGTCCCTTGTTGTTTGTTGTGGGTGTGTTTTTGTGGCCGGGTTGGAAGTGTGTTGATGTATTGATGACATAATCGGGAAGGGTGGGTGCTTCGAAGGTGGCACAGGGGAAGTACACTTTGCTACAACTCCCAGCCCCTCTTCATTACACACAGTTTTTGGCGCCCTTTTTCCCCCGCACCTTTCACAGCCATGTGCTACAATTGTCTTTTAGCTTGTTTGCTTGTACACTGGTGTAGGTACAGGTTGGAGCGCAGCTGGTGATATCAGATTGGCGGCAACATATAGAGCATGTCTCTGGTTGCGAGGGGAGACCACGGTGTGGATGTGTGGGCGGATGGAGAGACAAGGAGAGGAGGGGTGGGGAATGGAGACAGACGAGCAGCTGCTTTCATCCCATAGAAGCTAATCCCTCCGTTTGTTCACCTCTCTTCATCAGATAAAATGGGCCGGCTGTGTCTCTCATGCCCGGTCCTTTTTTTCTCCACTATCCTCCATCCTTCAATTGTGATGGGTTTATCTCGGGAAAGGAGGAAAGAGGCAAGCTATTGATTGGGAAATGAGCTGTAATGCCATTTGAAAATGGACCTCCCTCTCTGTCTGTGACTTTTTCTCCAGCATGCGTTTGTTCCTCTCTGCACCTTCTGCTTAGTCTCTTAAACAAACTCACCAACGATAATGAGTACCTGCTCATTGACACAATCCTGTAAGCTGAGGAATCTATACAATGATCAGATAGATACCAGAGCCACTTGAGTTGCATACCCAATATCTCTGCTGCTGTTGTGATTGGTGGGCACTTGGGATGTGCATCTCCATCACTGAGGCCGATGCGATGCGCATCTCGATACGTTGCCACGATACGATACATTAACGATACATTTGAAACACCAGGCGATGCGATACGATTTGATTCAACATTATGCGATTCGGTGTGATACGATTCAACACGATGCAAAAATAATGATACTTCAATATGGTACGACAGAGGATTTTTGTTTTATTCCTTATATGCAGCAAATCATACATTAACAAAAAAGTGCTTTACATATTTGGTACTGCACATCCCATCATGCCGTTTATTTTGTTACCTTTAAAAGCTCTCCAGAATACAGTACAATTGTATAACACCTCACAGTTAAACAATGTAAGGATGCATTGCTCATGATTAACAATGTGCAAATAACAGCTACCATAGTACAATGCCCATACAGCTGCCAGCCTGATGTGCTGAACAGTCATTCATAGGCTAACTCACCAGTGAGCAGAAAGCAGTGGATTCTATATGAACAATGAAGAATACAAATAACCTTTCACAAACAGGTATTTCATAACTGCTTACAGTAAGGAAGACATTTAAACTATTATTGGCCGTCACAGACTGCTGTAAACTAAACACCACTCTCTCTGACAGAACACCTCACTGAGTGATTTAACTCGTATGTCTAACTTTGAGGTTTCTCTTTTCAGCCGCAGACCCCATGTCGCCTCTTTATGTGCGTCGCTAAGTTCCTCGTACTACTTGTGTACTTTAAAGCGGCTCGGCATCGTTAACAATTTGCGAGCAATTTTTCAAGTTGACCGTCTGTAGTATATAGTGCCGCGTACATATACCATCAGGACGTTACTGATGGGGTGCGGCTGCGGAATGATACTGTGTGTATGCAAGCCCGCATCTAGGACGGATCTATGTATCATGGCTTTAGACCTGTTAAGTAATAAAGATACCTCATACAAAGGTCTACGGATACCTTATTACTCTCCATGACCTGCGGTCAACTATATAGCATAAAGGACTATTACACCGTCTTTCTTGAACAATCCGAAGTGTTGCCAAACGTTTGATTTGTAGGTATTTTTCGGTGCGCTGTGTTTCTCTTTCTCCTCAACTTCCGTGTGTGTTGATAACTGAGACTCTCGGCCTCCGTAGTGGCGAAGCAAATATCAAAGATCGTCTCTGCTGAGCGTTGACAAGATGAGGGGATGTTATATGAATGAATCGTTTTTTTACCGATGCAAAGACGCTACGCAATCGATGCATCGCGAGTTCAACCCGGTTCAACCCAAACTGTAGCCGATGTGCACTCTTTCAACCGGTGCACTCGCATCTTGAACGTTTATGCCGGTGCACCGATGCGAATCGGTGAATCTTAACATCTCTAGTGGGCACCCTTCTTCCTGTAAAGGAGGCTTATCACCTCCCACAGGTTTTCTGATAGATTGTCGAATAGCTACTGCACAGCACACATATAATGTGTGACTCCTTGCTCTCTGGAACCATGTCAAGCATATCCGTGGTGATTGTAGCGTGGCTTTGCTGACAAATAAGGTATCATAAAAGACGGGCGGCCTATCACCTCTCGCCTGCTCTAGGATTACCTAATATCTCAGGAGGCTGGATCAGCCAATGCAATGGGAGAGAATAGAGAGGCAGGGGGGTGGGTTTGGGGTTGCTCAGGTGTTGCTGTTTAGCCTCACGCTCAGAATACATTAGCTAGGAAGCTCCCATGTGTCAAGCTGTTACCAGGTGACAGAGAGAGTGAGAGCAAGGCAGCACTCTATGCTTCCCCCACCCAAATCTAAATGACCCCTCAGCTCATTTCCCAAGGCAGAGCTTATGTTTACATACTCTCTGGGAGCTTCTGCAGATGCTCCATTTCATAAGCACTAACTGAATCAGACAGGCTGAGCACGAACTGATGGATGCAGCATGGACTGTTGGCTGGCAATAGCCTTTTGAAACAGGCAATGAGCATTTCTTATGTCCTTGGGTTCCGGGAGCCCTGACCGGTTGTCATAATTGCCCAGGACTTTTTTTAAAGTTGCGTGATAAAACTCAACAGATTGTGAATTCCTCTTTTTGGCTGTAAGAGCTCAACACATCATCTCTTAATGTTATTTACACAAAGACTCAGAGAGTAGGGGCAAATGTTGACCTCCAAATTAATCACGTGTCAACTATCGCCCGAGGTGTTGTCTGCTTGTATCAGGCTTGTTAAAGAGCTATTAATGAGTAGTACAGGCCCATAGTCCCGAGCCTGATGTTCGACAGACGCCCACCTTTCACCTTGGCTGAAAAATCTTTACCTTATAGCCAAAGGAAAGGATAAAAAGGGCATCTGCCAGTATTTCTTTGCATTTGGCTGAAGCCTCTCATTGTTAAACAGTTTATTGCTGTAGAAAATGGATAAAGAGTGAAAGGAGCACAAGTGTAACTGAAGCAGCAGGTCAGAAAAATAATGCAGGAAGTCTTTGTTTTTGCTCTGGATAGAAAATACAAAATGGAGGTTATAAATAGCATCTCTCTTATGATTTGACCTTGTGTGGCCATTTGGTAGTGGGTGCCTGTGAGGAGGGACGTGCCCAGATCAGTGACATCGTCACCAGACACCGAGTCATTCTGCTGGAGATGCATGCCTCTGGGCTAGTTTTCATGCTCTAATGCTAGACTTGTTTTCCTTATAATCACAGTCTCCTTATCCGTGTATCACATACAGTAGGGCTGATTAAAGTAATTGTTCACTAAAACTTAGACTATTTTTTTACGCCTAGTTGAGAAATTGACCTCTGTTTTTCAACAAGTAATCATGCAATAGCATCACTTTAAATTTTGTGTTAACAGAGTAGTGCTCATCAGAATTTTTAGAAATGATTCTTTCTGCACGAAGAAAGCATAACTAATTAACATTTGAGGGGGCAGTCTTATTATCATCATAATCAATAGCGGATAACAAACAATGCATAATGATGTGAGGAAGTATTACAGGATTATCATATTTTTAATAATTCAGGAAAATATGAATTCATGATGTCCTTTTGGATTTGATCAATGATTTGCACTACAGTAGGATAAATACATTGCTTGAATACTGTAAAAAATATAAATATGCTCAATATAATGGGGGAAGTAATCAAACGTATCTTTAAATGAGAACAAAAGACACAGCAGTCAATCATAAATCAATCTGTCCTTCAAATTTCAAACTTCATATATTCAGTAGCAGAAAGAGAGGAGTTGCTTTCTCTGTACAAACAAAATAAATGAAGTAAACATGCATCACTTCTGAAATGTAACATTTATATAATTAAGCATGAAATCTCCCTAAATTAACTTGCTCAGTGTTTCAGTTCCTCCAAATAAACATGGCTGCACACAGTTTTCTATTAACTGTGTTTGTTTTCTTCTTGGGAATGAAATATTGAACATCGCCCGTTAGCAAGCCGGCATGGCATCACTGGGTGAGATCATTTTCTACAATGTTGTTTTGCACATTAACCACTGCATTGTCTTTGGATATCAACTTATTTTGCGCATAAACACTTGTTATATGCTTTCTAGGTAACACTTTACAATAAGGTACACAAAATGTGCTTTGTTACGGAGTAGTGAATAAGGAACGACTAGATCAGGGGTCGGCAACCCCTGGCACGCGTGCCACCGTAACCAGTGGCACAATAGGAATAAGTGTGCAAAAATATTAAAAAAATATTTTCGGATCCTGAACGAGACCGCCGCCAGAGCGCGTCTCCCCGTTACCTGCAGAAGGAAGCCATGCACGCAATGAAGCCCCGCTCTCTTTAACTCCAGGCGACTTTCTGCCGCTTTCCTCCGTGGTGCAGTGCTGATCGTTTCCCCACAGAGGAAAGCACTTCACAAATTGCAGTACCCATAAGGAGCTGTACAAATGCCGCAGTTTTTGCGTGGCTGTGTCTTTAGTTGAAAGCCCTGTGGCGATCTGCTGATCTCTCATAGAAATAATATGCTACACAGGGGCGGACTGGCCATCTGTGTGTTCTGGAGAATCACAGAACGGACGATCGTCCTTATCATTATGCCGTTTAAACAAATTATTTAAATTTGTTTGTTAAATTCGGCATCATGTAAGTTGCGCTGACAGGTCCGCACACTGCTTCCCCGCAGCGAGGCTCCCCCTGCCCTCCTGTTGACAGTTGATGAGCGTCAAGCTTTTATAAAATAAAACCCAAAACTGCACTCTTCTGCACTTTAATTATGGGCAAATAAAAATCCATCAAAAAACAAGAGAGCATCAATGTTTTAACGGGTCACAATCATACTTGCCAACCTTGGGGCCTCAGAAATCAGGAGCATTTCAAAACCACCGCGGGGGGGGGTGCTAGTGGTACGCCGGAGGTGTTAGATTAACATTAACATGCTTATTGTAGTTCTGAGTGCAATGCCTTGCGGCCTGTAGCACCATCCACTTGATGGAGCATATATGTGTGGGCTGGACCAGGAAAGGAGTGGGCAGAGGGTCGAGTTGTCGATTCTTGTTCTGTTTTTCTGTGACTCTCTAGTTGCGCATGTTACGCCCCTGATAAAAGGGAAGAATTTTTGACAAGAGTCAAAGTTAGGTTTCATTCTTCGGTACTTTACTCGAGTCAGTCAACAAATGCAACACCTTTCAATAGCACATACAACTTGGCTATTAACACTGTATTTCAATCATGAAACTTCTTAATTACCACAATATCATTGATAAGATTATATAATTGACAACATATTACATATAACTGTGTCCATACACAATACACAAGATGGCGGCAAATGCAACACCTTTCAATTCTTTCACACACAGTGACGTCACGAGCTATTTGTAGAGGAAACTTCTGTGTAGCATGCAGTGGAGTTACCGACTCAGGAAGGAGACACGGGAAGAGTCGGAGCTTTGATGTCAAACCACTGTGATTTATTTGGAGTTGGTACCAGAGTATTCACATCACAAATCCAAGAGTCAGAGGTTCTGACTCCACGGTAGAGTTGCCACGTCAATTCTGGAGAGCCTCTCTCTTGCCAGCCCATCTAACTGGTTTCGCAGAGAGTAAACAACATATTTGAGGAGATAGCCTAAACAGTGTGGGAACACAAAGCTACTTGCCTCGGACACTTATGACCTCGAAGATTTCACCTTGGAGTCCACAAATACAGAGAAGGAAGTGTCCCAGTGTACCCACAACACAGACCATCTGTATCCCAGTATTGACCGGTCACAGAATGGGAACAATAACATTATTGGCTAAGCCGCCTGTGTCCTTAAAGAAGGTAAACAGACATCGAGGTTTGTCCTGTATGTTACTAATTGGCGTCTTATGATAATTATTTCCATAACACTACCCACAATGCAACGCGCGCCATATATATATATATAAATACTAGTGGTGCACGATATTTATCGGCCCGATAATTATCGGTCCGATATTAGGAATTATGACGTCATCCCGATAAACCCGATAACAGTATTTATAGCCCCGATAATATACAATATATTTTTTGGGTAAAAAAAAAGAAAAAAATACTGCGGTGTGGGTGGATTGGGATGAGGGGCGCTTGTTTTTCACTCGGCTCCTCCCGTTTTGCCAGTACTGTGGTATTAGTGGTTTAGGAAGAGGGGAGTTTTTCACAAATCCAGCGCTCCCTAACTCATGCCTGGCTGTGACGTAAATGGTGTGCGGCCGTGAAGCCAGGACAGTAAACAAACATGTCGCCGGTAGTATGGGACTATTTCAAAGTTTCAGAGTTAGATAGTTCGCTTGCTATTTGTATTAACAAATGCAATGCAGAAGTTCCACGAGGAGGGAAAAAGGCAACGAGCTATAATACTTCCAACCTGATTAGTCACCTGAAACATCGCCATCGCTACGATGGTGTGTTAAAAGCGTACGAAGACGCCTGCGCTGCTAAACTAGCGGCGAATCCAAAGCCAGCTGCAAAGGCACCGGGGCTTTTACCTATCGACGAGGCTTTTAAAAAAGGCAAGAAGTTTGCCAGAGACGACCCCAGGGCTAAAACGATCTCTAACTTCATCATAGAAATGATGGCGCTTGATGAGAGTCAAAACTGTTCTTGGCTTTGTTTTGTTCATAGTAGTAATGCTCATGTCATTTGCTCACTACTAGTCTTTTTTTTACCACCAGGTGTGCAAAAACTACAGGTACATTTAATATATATATATACTATATTATTATCGGTTATCGGTATCGGTATCGGTCTTGAGAAGCAGGAAGTTATCGGTATCGGTTTCAAAAAACCAATATCGTGCATCCCTAATAAATACGCCATTTTCCTGGAAGTGCTAATATCCTGGAGGTGCTAATATAAACAGCTAGCTAACGTAGCCAGGCAGAGCGCACTAGGTTTTTTTTCTGAATTAACAACCGAAGAAATCGCTGCATGTCTTCGGATTACATCTCTGGACTTGAGGGGTGTGCTCTAGGTCGTTACCAGCGTAAACTAGAGCTGTGTGGGTTGTCCGATTGCCCTTACAGACTGCCTGCAGATGTATGGAAAAACGAATCTCGAAAGTGGCCTTCCGTCGATTTTGGCAGCATCTATCTTCTGGAAACACCAGGTGAATACTCCACTTGTCACAATAATATTATCATGCCATTGCATATATGTGGTATTTTAGAGTTGACTATATTGATTAAGGCAATAGACTATGATATTCTGCTTGCATCTCGTGTGAAATGGCGGATACCGGAAGTACGGTGTCGCCCTCGGCCCAAAACCCGTATGTGTGTGTGAAAGAATAGCACATACAACTTGGCTATTAACACTGTATTTCAATCATGAGACTCCTTAATTACCACAATATCATTGATAAGATAATATAATTGACAACATAGCAGAACCCTCACAGAATTATTTAACTAAAATATAAAGACAACATATTACATATAACTTTGTGCATACACAATACACAAGATGGTGGCAAATGCGCTCTACGCAGTGTTTGTTCATGTAACCATGTAGACGTTACACATTCTCGGCTATCACACACATCAGCCCAAGCTGATCAAACGTAATAATAACACTCAATATTTCACACAACTACTTTAAAACACTCCTTACACATGTTATGTTATAGTTTGGCCCAATTTGTTATGGTTTTGTACTATCTACATACCTGATAAAAGGGAAGAATTTTGACAAGAGTCAAAGTTAGGTTTCATTCTCCGGTACTTTACTCCTTTACTCGAGTGAGGAAAGTACCACGAAACCCCCCAGATATATGGGCGGAGACAAGAGCAATCGATCTCCGTCTCCCAAATCAAGGCCATCTAGTCGATCACAGTTTAACAGATCACACGTCTCCAAAACAAACACAAACAAGCGCAGACAGAACACCTTCTCATCCTTTCCAAACATCCTACAATTAAACTACATTAACAAAGGTCAAAGGTAACAGTTAAAATACTGTCAATTAAAAAACAATCTATTACACGCACACGATACTAAAGAGACGCGCTACCATGGAAACCAAACAATGGTGTAGCTCAGGGGTGGCCAACCCGCGGCTCTCGAGCCGCATGCGGCTCTTTGCCTAGTTTCATGCGGCTCTTCAGTTCATATCGAATTGTATATGTGTGAGTTTGGGGGAGAGACACTGACTCCTGACTAGTGTTGCACGGTGTACCGATACTTGAAAGGTACCGCGATACCCTGCCGTTAAAAACGTTACGATTCCTCCGTTTAATTAGTATCGGACGGTACTTTAAGAATGACGGGGAAAGTACTCCGGTGAGAAAGCGCCGTTTTAATAAGAGCCGTGTGTGTTCAGCGCTCTGCTTCCACTCCCTGCACTGCAGCCGTGCCTGCAGTCCCTCCCCTCTCAAGCACGCTCAAGTGCCTCCCCTCTCTCGTGCACGCGCTAGCTGCCAGAGCATGTGAGAAAACGAGAAGCATGGCTGCAAGTGGGAGTGCAACTGCCGCTGCGCCTCGGCTTGTTGACAAAAAAGACGCCAGAAGCGAAATTTGGAAGTATTTGAGCTATATCTCTGACAGTGAGGGCAAGCCTACGGACACCACGAGGCCTGTCTGTAAGACATTAATTAATTGTATTTAATAGGAAATCTTGTCATTTATTTTGTTTATTGTTCTCATTGTTTAAAAGTTTGTGTTATGGTTCTGGTGTGAAATAAACCACAATAATTACATTTAAGACTGTTTCCCTTTTTTTAAGAAAAGTATCAAAAAAGAATCAGAATCGCAATTCTTGACTTGGTATCGAAACCAAAATGTTGGTATCGTGACAACACTAGCTACTCCTGACAGTTAAACCTGATATTTAGTAGGTCTGTTAAGTATTAACATAATTTGGCCGGTCAAAGTTGTTTGGGCTCGGATAAAATCGCTCCGTTACTTTCGTCCCGTGTTACTTTCGTCGCGTGTTACTTTCGTCGCGTGTTACTTTCGTCCCGGCTCCCGGTGTGTATGTGTGGTGTCAGGTGTCAGTATGAGAGGATGACAGCGCGTCTAATTTTGATGTGGCCCAAGTGCCAATCAAAATAATACCTGTGATGCAATGAACCAATCACCTTTGAGGGGGGGGAAACCTATCGTTGATTAAACAATATCCAGTGTTTCCCCTACCATTGTTTTGGAGGGGCGCTGCGCCCCGCTAACGGAGCCCCGCGCCCCCCCCCTGAAATTCAAGGTGTTTAAAAAATATATATAATTTTTTTTTTAAATATATATATAGCACCAAATTGCAAATAATCTATAACTACTGTCACTTTTCACATTGAACATGTGCTCTTTTATTAAATAAACTAAACGCTTTCATTTTAAGTTGTGAGTTTAGTGTTTTTGACCCTAAGAAACACTGATGCATTAATCAATAACAATAATCCACAGCTCCTCTCTCTGCTCCAGAGGATTTAAAAAATATATATCCCAATGCCACAAAGATGCATCAGTGACGTGGTTGAAATCTTGTCTCCAGAAAACAAAAAAACGGAAACAAGCGGTATCGGTGACTATGTGTTTGATGTGGCTCTTTGCAGTAACATAGAAAACATGTGGCTCTTAACCTCTGACTGGTTGGCCACCCCTGGTGTAGCTGTAATAAAGTCCGGGTGGCAACAGTCGTGTGTAAATCTGATTTTGTCAGAAATGCGGGAGAAATATGACCCCGGGAGGAAACCGGGAGAAGGCTATGAAATTAGGAGTCTCCCGCGAAAATCGGGAGGGTTGGCAAGTATGGTCACAACTGCAGGTGACTCGTTATCAATAGAGTATGTGGAAGAATGGACATCTCCTATGTCATCTGGCATTTATTCTGAGGACAACAAATACACAATGTCCTTTAACATCCACGTTGCACGTCACTGCTCACTAGGGCTGTAGCAATACACTAATCTCACGATACGATACGATACACGATATTCAGCCAACGATACGATATATATCACGATATTCAGCCAACGATACGATTCAATATAATTCGATAAACTTATATCATTTTCTGAAAGATTTTAAAGGGACAGTGTGATTTTGGTGACATCTTGTGAGTGTTCCATTGACTTGGATTGAATTAATTCAACTGAAAACTGAAAGCATCAATTATACAATATATGGCTCTGACAGAGAGTCTACAGCTTGCAAATGCTGGACAAAATGAATCAAAAGATGTGGTGAGAAAATTAGTTTCATTTATTGAAACAGTGCAAACTGTAGCTTACAAGCCTTTGAAACGTAAGTACATAAAGTGCAGTATCACAATGGACAATGGAGAATTAAAAGGTGCAGCAGGTGGCGGAACACGGGGGATTTGAATGGGACTTGTTAGAAATTAAAATCAATGTTTTGATGGCATAATGTACCTTAAACATACCGTCAGTTTAAATGCTGTTTTATACTGAAAAACCAGAAGTTCTCGTGCACAACCAGTTGTTAAGCTTTTATTCTGAAAATCCTTCATCTCCGGTTAGCATTTAGCATGTGGCTAATATACCATTTACTATAGAGGTGAATTTAGTAGCGATATGACACAGAGTGTTGCACACCGAAACCTACTGATTTCAACACTACAACTATAGACGTCGAGATATTATTATTGCTGAATATTAAATGAAGGTACAGTTTATTTGAATATTGTAGTGCCGAGAGATAGGGAGTCGGAGGCGGTGCAATGGAGGTACAAAGCTTGCTTTAATGAGCAGCAGAAATGTAGATGTTGTTGGGTCGCAGCCCGGGACGACAAGAGAGAGAGCCAGGAGGGCACACAACATATATAGATAACAACACATATATGTCCGTGTGGAAACAATAGCCCCAACTGTAGTTCCATGTATGAATTATGTCCCAGTGTATTAATAGGTGGTCACCACACAAGCCCCCCCAGAATTCAAACATGGCAAAAAAAATCCTCGCGTCCGTGGAGGAAGCACCACAGGGGCCGAGGAGGGTGGGGCCGCAGGTGAGGACCGGGCCATGGAACGGGCCACGAAAGGGGGCCGCAGGAGAGGGCAGGGGCCCTAACGAGGGCGAGGGCACCCACACCGGGGGCGGGCCGTCGTAAGGGGGCCGCAGTAGGTGTCGCGGAGAACCCAGCAGGAAAGAGCGCAACCCGGCCGCAGGCAGACGCACAACGGCGGTGGGCACGAAGTCCTCGGCAGGCGTCGAGGTATCCCCGGAAGAGAGGAGCAGTCCCCCCGGGAGGAAGGAGCGCAACCCGGCCGCAGGCAGACGTGCAACGGCGGCGGGCACGAAGTCCTCGGCAGGTGTCGAGGTATCCCCGGGAAGCAGGAGAGCAACCCGGCCGCAGGCAGACGTGCCGCGGCGGCGGGCATGAAGTCCTCAGCAGGCGCTGAAGCATCCCCGGGAAGCAGGAGAGGCCAGACAAGGTCCCGGAGCGCGCCACCCATGGGCCGATGGAGCACGGGCGACGTCCGGAACTGTCGAGGCGAGAGGGGGTCCAGGAGTGCGCCACCCAGGCGCCGATGAACGTGAGTGGCGTCTGGATACCCCCGGAAGGCAGGAGAGGCCAGACAGGCTCCGGAGCGCGCCACCCACGGGCCGATGGCAGCATGGGCGACGTCCAAAACCGTCGAGGCGAGACGGGGTCCAGGAGTGCACCACCCAGGCGTCGATGAAAACGTGAGTGGCGTCTGGAACCGCCGTGGAGGTGGTGAAAAATGTGAGAGTGTCCACATGAGGTCAACCGGCTGGTCGAACCTCCTCTCCGGCACCAGAAAAAAAAAAAAAAAGGATCGATAGCCGTTAGCAGCTAGCTGGCAGCCATCGGTAGCTGCTAGCCGTAGCCGTTAGCTAACATGGTTAGCTGCTAGTCGTCGATAGCTAGCGCAGCCTGGACTTGCAGCCGCACGCCCCGAAGAAACAACCCCGCGTGGAAGGAGTCTGGTTCTCTCCCCTACCCAGCAGGTCGTGCATCGTCTCCGTGTAGATGGAAGGCCCGCTGTCCTCCAGTGTCGAGACGATGCGGGAATGGCGAGTGACGTCCTCAGCCATTCCGCGCGGGGCGCACCGAGCCTCAGTCCGTGTGCCCATGGCAGCCACAGACGTCTCCAACAATCTCTGGCATAACGAGAAAAACAGCGCTTTTCGCCATGTTCGGGTCCGTCCCGGAAACTTCACGAGACGTTGTCAGGGTCACCAATGTAGTGCCGAGAGATAGGGAGTCGGAGGCGGTGCAATGGAGGTACAAAGCTTGCTTTAATGAGCAGCAGAAATGTAGATGTTGTTGGGTCGCAGCCCGGGACGACAAGAGAGAGAGCCAGGAGGGCACACAACATATATAGATAACAACACATATATGTCCGTGTGGAAACAATAGCCCCAACTGTAATGTCCCAGTGTATTAATAGGTGGTCACCAAAATATGTTTGTTTACAGACGTGGGTAGCATGAGACAACATTCGGAACTACCGGAAATTATACCAGCCGTGAGGTATTTTTGGAGTATTGATTACAGCGTTTAAAATGTATTAAATGAAAAGTCATGAAAGAGATAAGGAGGAGAAAAGGCGTGTTTAGTTATATATTTAATGTACAATGTCTGAATCCTCTGTAATGCGCAACAACGAACATTGGAGACGTGGAGGGCTATGGCGTTGTATTTGTGCCTCTATCCTGAGCACGCAATGAAACATGTTGAGCATAGAAAATGCTATTGAGCGCGCACTTGAACATTTTTGAGCACAGAGAAATATATTTTCTCATAAAACTCCTGCTCCGTGCGCAAGCAGACCGCTGCACGCGCTCTCTCTCCCCCGCTCGCTCGACCTCTCCAGCCTGTGCGCGCTCAGCTTTGCCTGCGCTCGCTCAAGTTGTCACTAGTGATGTGTCGGTCGCAGAGATGGGGGCTGAAGTCTAATAGTCCATTTAGCTTAGGAACCTTCCTAACGGAGTGAAATGACCCGGAAGTACGTCACTGGCAGCCATGATAAGTGCCGTTCCAATTCTCCAAATGAAAGGAAAGGAGGTTTCAAACTTCCTTTAAATTATAACCTCCTTTTAGTTTAGGAACCACTGGACCTCCCTAACCGAAAGGAGAGGAGAAAATGCTGCCCCACAATGCATTGCAGCCGCAGCATTTGACGTCACGCAACAGTCGGCCGTTCACGGACACAAACGATAATGGGAGAAATTATATCATGAAAGTTACGGTGCTTATTAAGCTTTTTAAAACGTATGTGGTAAGTTGCCAAAGTGCTTTGTTTTGAACGTTCATCAGTATTATAATCAAAAAGAGAAATATGAACGTTAGTTTTTACTGAAATGATCAAATAAAGTCAACATTTCACTGAGCTGTGTGGAGTTTGTTCAACTTATAAAAGATGTTTGAATGGTGATATACACAGTGATAGGTGTTAAGGACTAACGTTTATAATAAATAAATTTGTATTTATTTTAAGATCTTTTAATAGTTCATACAATCATACGTATTGGGATCATTTGTATTAATGTGGACCATAGGGAGAGGGTGACGAGCATAAGTTTCACTTTCCTTTTTTATTTCAATTCCAACTTTGGTCATGAAAAATATGTTTCTCTGCTCTGTCAGAGCACGGTGCAGAGTCTCTAGATGAGTTTATAGTAGTCCCTCGTTCTTATTATACATTCATGTTGTAGTCCGCTGTATAGAAAACTGTGGTTTCCATAGTTTCCCCACAGCAGTAGACGCACATTCATGACGTCCGCTGGCGCATCATAAACACGTCAGATAGTGAAAGTGCATTCGGATTCTCTAAGCACCGCAGTCTCTTCTCCTAAATCCTTTTGAATTCTCCTATCCACTATCTCTTAACCCCGTGACGTTTCACTCAGAGGTCAAGGAATAGGAGATAGGTTTAGAATTTAGGAGCTGATTTTTGGATTATCGGAACGCAACCGGGGACTCGAGTTTGTGACTCGGACTCGAGTCGCACACACAGAGACTTCAGACTTGACTTGGACTCCTGCTCAAAAGACTTAGGACTCGACTTGGACTCGTGTTTTGGGACTCGTGAACAATCATTGTGTTTTCTATTTTTGGCGTATTAAAGGTGGGGTAGGTACATTTGAGAAACCAGCTCGAGATCGCTAGAATTTGAAAATACACAACCGGAGAAAATCTGCCACTTCCTCACAGAGCCCCTCCTCCGACACACACGAACGCGCACATGACCAATGAGGGCACGAGATAAGTTTGTGCCCCGATGGAAGGCTGACAGGCAGGTAGGCCATCCAGTTACTTTAGCCGGGCCGGCTATCGGGATGTTAAGAGCATTCCATGGAATATAACAAAAAGTGTATCTCGAGCCGGTTTCTCAAACTTACCTACCCCACCTTTAACATTAACATTAACATCATGGTCACACCTTGGCGACCGGCGGGACACCTGCAGCTGTACCGCTTGTAATTAGGTTCAACTATACAAACTTCGAACAAAACACCGACGGCACCAACAAAAGGAGAGCACACTGCAAAGTCTGCAATATTAAAATCAAGGATGCTGGTGCAACAACGTCAAATTTCATCAGGCACTTGAAAACTCACCCGGAGAGGTCAGTCACATTAACGCATATGGACGGTTAGCAAACATGTTTAGCTCAGCATCAGCTATATAATGTTAACTTAGCTTGCTACTAGCTTTGTAACTGAATATTTGAAAAGATGAGTGAATGTTTGCTTGTCACACTTGTTTGCGTTGAGTGGCGTTGACATCCAACTCTTGACATGACATAAAAAAGGTCGGTAACGTTAATCATTACGTTCCGCTGCCACCATCTACTGGCTAACGTTAAACGTAGAAAAATACATAGTTACATACATAAATACATCTGTCGGTTTATAGGCAGGTTAAAGGTTTATTGTTGACCACGTAACGTTAATGTTACAGGTTTATCAGGTTACCATTACACTGGGTTTGAGTGAGAGGATAGAGGAATATGTTTATTTATAGTAGACTTAAAAGATGTAATTAGAGACCCAGTGTAATTAAACAATACGGTTGCAGAGGTCAAATTTTAACATTTTTGTCCACTGGCCAAATGGCTAGCCTAGTGAATGTTGAAATGTTACCAGCCACTCAATAGATTGCCATTGTTATTTTTGGCTGGTGCGTGCAACATACAGTACCAGCCACTTGCATGATTTACCAGCATTTGGCTGGTAAATGGTGTTAATGGTAGATATCTCTTTTGGAACAGGTCATGTTTTAATATCACCAGTTCAGTATATTTCAGATAATATTGCAGCAATAGTTTTTTAGTTGCAAATGGCACAGAACAAATGTATACTTTTAAGTACTTTTAACACAGTTTCCCTGCGGGGGATTAATAAAGTATTTGTGATACTGATTTCTGATTCTGAAGTGTTTTGCTTATAAGTTGTTTGCATTTAGCTAAAGTGTGATGTTTTTCCTCATATTGCATAGCAATAGCCTGTTTAAAGTGATCATATAACAAACAACTAATCAGTACTGATACTGTATGCTAATAGATATAGGAGTGATAATAATACAGTAAATTCTTTGAATTTCTTAGATATAGCTGTGCAGTATTCTTAACAGACTGGATAGCAGCAGACAATAGAAGGCTTATTACAACCAGAAGAGACATGAGACTTTTATTTTTTAGAGACTTGAGACTTGACTTGGACTCGTGACCAAAGACTTGAGACTTGATCAAGTCTCACCCCACAAAGACTTGAGACTTGACTTGGACTCGTGACCAAAGACTTGACTTGGACTTGCAAAAAAAGACTTGTGAACATCTCTGGTCGGTCGCGAACGAGCCGGCTCAAAGAGCCGGCTCTTTTAAGTGAACGACGGGAGCCGGCTCTCCCCCGCGAACGAGCCGTTTTTTTTTGTTGCGGAGGGATCTAAATCGGCATGAAGGCACATTATGCAATGTGCACATTATCCCGCTTATTACATGGCCAGACAGGGTCGGCGTCATGGGGGGTTATTCGCGGGCCATGCCCCCCCAAATGAGTCACTGTACCCCCCCAACGCAGGGTTGGCAAGACTTGCCACTTTGCCGTTTTTTTCTTTTTTTAATCATATAAGTGAAAACGTTTCTACTAAAGGTTTTTTGTGTGAAATACATCAGAAATAAAGAATACAAATATAAAACACAGCCTGAGGTGTGCTCACTGCTGCTCTCTGATTGGTGTGTTGCTTGACCAATGACCCCCGACCTTTTTTTTGTTATCATTACGTGGCTGTGTGTTTAGATGAAAGCCCAGTGGCGATCTGTTCATCTGTTATACTGATTATACAGTAAAGCCATCGAAAATAATATGATATACAGTACAGTACAAGTAGCCTACTTCTGGGTCTCTGTGTTTCATTCAAGCTCGGCTCTGTGTGGCACTCGAGCAAATGTTGTGAGTGCGCGAGTGGTAACGTGGAATGTTGTTAGCATCTGGTTAGCTAGCTATGCTAACGGATATAAAGGGCTGTTTCTACACCAAGGTGGAGGAGAGTCCTTTCCTGTCAGACTGAGAGGATCTTATAACGTCAGCTCAGTGGGGTAAGGACTCTCAGTGTTTAGATAGTTCACTTTAGTGTAGGTTATCTCAGTGGGTCTCAAACGGTTTGGTCACCATTTATGTAAGTATTTTCGAGGAATACCTTTATATGATCATTATAGTTGTTAAAGAGAGAATACATGAAAAACGGGTATGAAATACTATAGGACAGTAACACAAGAATACAGTTTAAAAGGGGAATGATTAGTAAAATATCCATAAAGAAAAAGTAAATCTGTTTACAGTTGTGTTTCATATGGATGCTGAGAGGTGTAGGCTATCCATAGATCTCTTCACTTTGCTCTCAAAGTGCACCAGATTGATGCATTGAACTTCAATATTTTAAAAATAATCTTCCCGGGGGAGCATGCCCCCAGACCCTCCTAGAGGTTAGGTCCACTCCCACCTAAAACATGTTCACATGGATAGGATACTAAATACATTTGCATACTTTTTATATGGTGGCCTATGTCCAAATCAAATCAAGTTTTATTTATATAGCACATTTTTCAACGATTTTTGGTCGAGCCAAAGTGCTGTACATATAATAAAAAATAACCTACAGTAAAGACACTTTACAACAAATACAACAGCGCAGTTTGTGCAGAATATCAGTATGAGAAAACGACACCCTCTGTCCTTATATGTTTCTGTTTTGGTGATCGTGCCACAACCGTGCATGTATGCAGAAGTCATAGGTGCGCTATACAATAGCACTACACTCCTGCAATGTGTGTGAAAGACAATAGACTTTACAGCATGTTTTTTTAAATTGAAGTTGCGTTGGTGTTTGTGTGTTGGTTGTTGACGGCAGTGTGTGCCCCCCCTTGGTAAATGATTTCCCCCCCATTCGATTTGTTCTGGAGCCGACCCTGTGGCCAGATTCTCAACAAAGTAACGACATGACTCCCAATATTAATTGAAATGCTTTTATGGATTTAGAAAATGATTTTATTGATTTAAAAAATAGTTGTATTTATTTAAATTGACATGCATCCGCTAAGAAAAATAGTCCGTTGTTACTGTTTGAACTAGCAACGGCAGGAACTGCTTCGATAGTGTTTTTGAGGAGCTTCTTGATTACAGATTTGAAAACATCGTTGCTTGCTTTAAAAGTAGCACAATTCATTATGTCAAACCTTGGAAAGTATCTAGATATCCCTGCTCTAATGCCAAAGTAACTGGCAACTGAATATGTGTCGCCGTTTGATGTCTATGTCTGGACCGCTGCGTAAAAAGGAGGGTTTCTGCCCCATTACTTCTCTTCTTACTTCTATAAGAATAAAACACGGAGGAGGGAGATCTCTTTTTCTCCCCCTCTTATGAGAGCCCATCAGCTGATCTCAGAGCACGCTCCCCTCTCCTGCAGGGGGGCGTGGTTTCTATAGCTAATAGTTACTGAAATAGAGCCCTGCTGTTTTGTCAGGGCCTTTTCTTTAAATATAATTTTAAAATGTCGATACAGTAGCCCCTTTTTTAAAATAGCCTAGTTTTTATAGGTGTTGCTATCTGTTTTGTGTAGCGTGGTTCTTCTACAAGCAAGTCAGTGCATTCATTGGGTGGTATCAGAGAGTTACAAGGGTCTGTAAATGCAATGAAAACATTTGGCCACAGCAAATCATTTAAATTAAACATGTAATTTTCACTTTTGAATACTTCAGTACAAAGGATGTATTGAATAATTTAAGTGATATATGTGTACACATATACATCATTAATTAGTCAAAACAGGGCTACATTTGATTGAATTAAAAGGTATAATATGTGGTAAACTGAAGAGCCGCTTGGGAGCCGAAAGAGCCGGCTCTTCTTGGTGAGCCGAGCCAAATGATCCGGCTCACCAAGAAGAGCCGGAATTCCCATCACTAGTTGTCACAGCGTTACAAATGTGCCACAAAACCAACCAATCGGTGAACTCGAGAAGGTCAATTCTGATTGGCTGGTCCAGCGCCATGGAGAGAGAAGAGTTGCGACAGCGGAAGTCCAAAATGCTTGATCGTCACGTGGTTCAGAGAGACTCAGAAAGTTCCCGGAAGTTCGTGGCGGGCCATTTGAATCACGATTTGAATGCATTAATAATAGGATAGAAATGCAATTTTTGCTAATTAGTGGTCAATAAAGGTTTTGATTTGCAATATTTATACAACATATCGATATGTGTATGTAGTTACATCAATGTGTTTTGTTTTTTTTAAAGTAAAATGTGCTAATATTTGAGGATTAAGATAAAATAAGAAGTACTTTATTGATACCAATTGGGGAAATGTTTACGCTGCAGCAGCAAAAGACAAGGCATTGTACATTAGACAGTTAAAAGACTAGAATTAAACAATCGAAAATGTAAACATCTTAAATAGACATAAAAAAAAGTAGAAAATATACATAGTGTGAACAGCTATTTTACCTGTTAACATATACATTTTAGGCTAACGTTGCCTTTGTTACAGAGCCTGTTGCTGTTGTTTATTGCTTTGAATTCTTTAAAACAAATATTATCTTCTTAAACTTATATGGTAGTCAGGAGCATCACATCCTAATGTTTATTGATATATTTAGAGGGAGGGGAGGGAAGGAAGGTTTCAAAATTCAGATTAGAATAATTTCTACCATTTCTTTAATTCATGGTGGTTTCAGTAATCCCCTGGTAATTGAGGACATAAGTAATCTAAATGAGTAATGTAATCTTTATGACTTTCAGAAAGGACAGGAGACCCACAGGTGCCTATCAATGATTGTCAACTGACAGCACAATGAGTCAAAGGACTAGCAGCAGCAGCATGATGATGATGTTACATGTGTTGTTTTAGGAACATCCATTGTAAATAAATGGAATTCAATACACATTGAATAGCATATCATGCCGTTTGTCTGTGCCTTTTCCTCTGTTGTCCTGGCATATAGTCTCCCCCATGGTTTGCTGTGCTGCCTGGGGATGCTCCAAGCGCTCAGAGAAAGGAGTATGAATGTAAGGTTTCCCCACTGACAGAGAGGAGGAAAGAATGTCTGGCTCAAGTCAGCAGGAGCAATTTAACTATCACAAAAGACAACAACAGCAACAACATGTGAGGTAATCATATTTTTAACTAAACAAAGACCACACCATTGGGAAGCTTAATGTCTGTTTAATCAAAAATAAGGAACAGGGAGAGGCTTGCAAAGCTCTGAGAGCTGAGAGTCAGGGTGAGGGTCTCAGTGGGTATTCAGGCTCCATTGAATCCCCCTGGGGTTCTTGTGCTGAAAGAGGGAGACAAAGACAGGAGAAAGGGTTATATACATCTAGCAACCTATAGGATGGGAAATTGCTGACCTATTTTAAACTTACCTTGTGTTTTCACTCTCACTTAAGTCCCTCTCCCTTTGCCATCAATCCAAAATCAGCTGAGCTGCAACATAATACAGACAGGTAATAATCAACAGAATCACAAGGACAATATGGCTGTAATAAAAACACTCACCCATAAGTTACGTTGTTGTTTACTGTTTAGAAGTCTCAAATATCCACTCTAAATCCATATCAATAACACGCCCCAATGTTATATTTAACTAATATGTAACTCCCTCCACCCCGGATAAAAGCACGTTAAGAAGCCCCTTTTCTCTAATTCCACAACGTTGGATTAATAGGCTGTTCATGGATAACGTGTGTTGCTAACTTTTCCGGTATTCTAGCCTAATCTGTTTAGTTGTCCGGTTGAAAATTAACGCAAGCGCTATGCCCATTGTAGAACAGGAAACAGAAGTTGGTCCAGGTTCTGGTCAACCCAAAATTGTGATAGAGAGAAAAACATGTTTTGTCATTCTGCCACCTCTAATGCTTACAGCAAGTAATCAATACCTCAGAAGGGTTCATGTACATGTAGGCTACGGTTTGTTAGCTGTTTGTTTAAACTACCCCTATAGCTATGTTGCCGGCTAGCAAACTCAGGCATTGCAAACAATAACGTGATATCAGAAAACTAGAAATGTATTAACTCACCTGACACTGTGGCGTACTATTCTCTTCATTCGAGTCTGTCATGTCCTGTAAATCTTCTTCTTATCGTGTCCACAAGGCAGTCAGTTACAGGGCTTAGTTAGATGTGGTTCAGCCACAGCTGATCTCCAGGTGTTTTCTCTTGGTGTTCTGTGGCTTACTTACAGCTTTCAGCGTAGCTTGTAGCGTAGCTTGTGCAGACTAGCTTGCGGCTAGCGTAGCTTGTGGCTTGTAGCGTAGCTTGTGGCTGTGTTGTAGCTTGTAACTGTTGCTTGTAGTGGTGATAGGATTAGCAGTATCTAGTCGATCTAGTTGATCTTGTCGATCTTATCGATCTCGTCAATACTCCTGTAAATGTCAACGATGGATGTGTAATAAGAACGTCAACAGCCTGATGGCAACCGAAAATCCCTCTCTCATCTCAGATAGAAGATATGATTGGAGACGACCAGCCAATCAGAATTGACCTTCTCGAGTTCTCCGATTGTTGTTTTTGTGGCACATTTGTAACGCTGTGACAACTTGAGCGAGCGCAGGCAAAGCTGAGCGCGCACAGGCTGGAGAGGTCGAGCGAGAGGGGGAGAGAGAGCGCGTGCAGCGGTCTGCTTGCGCACGGAGCAGGAGTTTTATGAGAGAACATATATTTCTCTGTGCTCAAAAAAGTTCAAGTGCGCGCTCAATAGCATTTTCTATGCTCAACATGTTTCATTGCGTGCTCAGGATAGAGGCACAAATATAACGCCATAGAGGGCCAGCCCCCAGCAGCCCACAGGGAGGAGCCAGCAGAGGATATTTAACAGCTGGAAAGGTGTAGCTCGCTCTCTTCCCTTCGCTCAGGAGAGCCAGATCACAGCTGTTTTTCTGACTGAACCATCTTCTGCTTGTAACATTACCGCGCTTTTTATTAATTAAAGTATACATTTGAACCTTCTCAGAGACTCAATTAGTCTCCTTTTTATAGCTTCTCTCCTGGACGCGACAATAATGAACACAGTTATCAGACTTAAGGTATCGATACCCGCGGCTGAAATATCGATACTTTCTCGGAAAACTAAATATCGATATATATCGCAGGATCGATTAAATTGCACAGCCCTACTGCTCACATCACTGTCATAGTATATATAATATATATATATATACACATATTACAGAATCGCAGAATAACTACGAAATTGCCAAGATAACATTACCGTATTTTCCGGACTACAAGTCGCACCTGAGTATAAGTCGCTCTTGTCAAAAAACGTGTCGAAAAAAAAACATATACAGTTGCAAGAAAAAGTATGTGAACCCTTTGGATTCTCCACACATAGCGTTGTGTGTTCCTTCCAAACAACTCAACTTTGGTTTAATCTGTCCACAGCATATGTTGCCAGTAGTGCTGTGGAACATCCAGGTGGTCTTTTGCAAACTTCAAACATGCAGCAATGTTTTTTCTGGACAGCAGTGGCTTCCTCCGTGGTGTCCTCCCATGAACTCCATTCTTGTTCAGTGTTTTACGTATCGTAGATTCGTCAACAGAGATGTTAGCATGTGCCAGAGATTTCTTTAAGTCTCTAGCTGACACTCTAGGATTCTTCTTCACCTCATTGAGCATTCTGCGCTGTGCTCTTGCAGTCATCTTTACAGGACGGCCACTCCTAGGGAGAGTAGCAACAGTGCTGAACTTTCTCCATTTATAGACAATTTGTCTTACCGTGGACTGATGAACATCAAGGCTTTCAGAGATACTTTTGTAACCCTTTCCAGCTTTATGCAAGTCAACAATTCTTAATCGTAGGTCTTCTGAGAGCTCTTTTGTGCGAGGCATGGTTCACATCTGACAATGCTTCTTAAGAATAGCAAATTCAAAACTGGTGTGTATTTTTTATAGGGCAGGGCAGCTTTAACCAACACCTCCAATCTCGTCTCATTGATTGGACTCCAGGTTGGCTGACTCCTGACTCCAATTAGCTCTTGAAGAAGTCTTTAGCCTAGGGGTTTACATACTTTTTTTACCCTACACTGTGAATGTTTACATGGTGTGTTCAATAAAAACATGAAAACATATAATTGGTTGTGTGGTATTAGTTTAAGCAGACTGTGTTTGTCTATTGTTGTGACTTAGATGAAGATCAGAACACATTTTATGACCAACTTATGCAGAAATCCAGGTCATTCCAAAGGGTTCACATACTTTTTCTTGCAACTGTATAAGTCGCTTCGGTGTATAAGTCACATTTATCCACTGAAGTCTTCATCCTCTGTCGCTGTGAAGGTCTCACTATCACCGAGCTAGCAATCCATCCAGTTAAACACTTTCAAAGAAACTCCAGCACAGATGTCAGCTTTACTGAAGTTTAATGAATTGGTGAAACTGTAAACACAACACAGACATGGCACACTGTTATTAACTGCCCGACTGACTGAGCTGAATAAACAAAAATAATCCACACAATGAGCTACGGCACATAATACTGATACGTTAATTAGCCTAGCTGCTAATTAGCTTAGCCACTCGGAATTCTCACTGTATTTATACAGTCGCTGTTAAACACTTCCGCCAACTCCGGTGTCGATAAAGCAGCATGTCTTGCTCCGGGCTGTGCTCAGACTCTTCATCAGAATCAGCTCCGATTAGACCTTTTTGAATCCCGACAGGATGGTGTCGGTCGTCACTGAAGCCCATGCTGTGTCGATTCATCCCAAAACATCCTGGAAAGTTACGTGACTTTTTTTTTCTTCGGTGCTACACTTTATATATAGCCTACAGTCTATGGTGCTAAAGCAGTTTTCAGTTATCACATTGTATATTGTGCCATCTATTGGCCGGAGTTTGAACGCAGTCAGACGAAATTCAATAAATAAGTCGCTTTCGGAGTATAGTCACAGGATACAGCCAGACAGGTAAAAAAACGCGATTTATAGTCCGGAAAATACGGTATCTTTGAGTAATCAAATATAATACAAACATACCTGAGGACAACAAACACACAAGGTCCTTTAACATACACGTTGCACGTCACATCACTACAAAAACAGAAGACAGGAAACTCAGTTAGTACAGAACTCATGGTAAAATACCCTTATTACTTATCGGATCTGCACCAACAAGATATCGATTAGCAAGCTGAGATTCCACAGATTCCAGAAATATAAGTATCATCACTGAGCGATCAGAACATCACACAACGTAGCTTTACGGAGCAAACATGGCCAATTTGGCTTATCTTTTGCTGTTTCTGATCAAAAGTTGTAAATAAAAAACATCTATATTGATTCTGACTCTTCTACATCCAACTCACAAGTTTATCATTACTTTGAGAAAAAAGATTATTAATTTTCCCTTTTTAGAAGTGAAGATGAGTCAATTGTTCTGGGAATGTCATTTTTTAGCCTGAGGCCTGAAAAACAGGCTCTGGGCTCAACTGGTTGATGAATAATTCATTAATACAGTACCCCCCAGTCTGTTTACCAATAAATAACCATCAGTTCTTCAATCGCAGTCACTGAGGAACTCCTCATTAACTAACCATTAACTATCTAGTCGTTCCTTATTCACTACTCCGTAACTAAGCACATTTTGTGTACCTTTTTATTGTAAAGTGTTATGTGTTAAGTGTTACTTGTATACAAATCCTCTTGTTTCCT
Organism: Gymnodraco acuticeps; assembly: GCF_902827175.1. NCBI lineage: Eukaryota > Metazoa > Chordata > Actinopteri > Perciformes > Bathydraconidae > Gymnodraco > Gymnodraco acuticeps. The sequence goes on from NW_022990459.1 coordinate 1,284,848, forward strand.
GTAGTTTCCATTCAAATGTGAGAGTATCAATTGTTCTAACGGTCATAACAAGGGATATTGTTGTGAATATTTCACACTCAAACTGATCGGTCGGACTCGATTTGATAAACCAAATTAAAATGAATGTAACTGAATTGAATTTCCCAACAATGACAACATGTTATTTTCATCTTAAACTCACACATTTCAAACGCACTGATAATTTCTGTCCAAAATCTCATTAGCTGCTTCTTGGCAAAGCTACTCCGAGGGAGAATTGAGATTGAACTTTGATGCAGTCTCTCAGGATTTTGGTCATAGTCAACCTGATAGAAACGATTCAGTTATGAGGACAAAAAAAGAATGATTCCACCTCATTATCTGTTTAGTTTGACACTAACATCAGCGCCTTGCTTATGAAAAACATTTCACAAAGACCACCCTAGTTACATCATGAGTAAAGTAATAAGGCACTAATTGGAAAAGGTCCACCACACAGCTTTTATTGCTGGGCTATAAAAGCTGTTTTAGAGGCCTGACACTGATAAGCTCATTATCTTGGTCTAAGTCCTGATTTCAAGCTCGGTGTTTGACAGGCTGTATAGAAGTCAGGACTGCTTGATCTCTGTAGACCCACCGAGATAAGACTCAGATTACATGATCAATCCACTCGCACATCATCTCACAAATACACACATTCACATTGTTTTGACACAGCTTAACAATGTCACATACATATTCATTAAAAAAAGTTTTTCTTTACATCGTGTTATTTTGTTATCGTTTGAGCCAAAGCTATCAAAGCAAAAAAGTCCACCTGCCAACCTTTATGAATTTAATATAATTCGGCTCCATCACAAAGCTTTTGTGACAGTGCGGCATCACATGGTGTAAAGAGATGGGCATTTGCTCCCAACGCAATTTGTGCGGATGAACCAAAGCATTGTTCAGTTCAGCCAAAAGCCCATTCTTCCAGCTGTATGCAACTGCATTCAAACTCATATTTATCTGCTGCAACTTAGCCTTTACAGTTGCCGTTTAAGTCGCAGTGAGTCGGAAAGGATCAGCCCCACAGCGTGAACAATGTCTAATGAAGCCAGTCAAAAAACAAGTCTGTGTTGGATATACTACGTCTGCCTCAGTTTGCAGTCTGCTTAATTAAATACACATAAGTGAATGTAATCAGAAACGGCAGAATTAATTAATGTTAAGAAATAGTTTTACTGGATGTTATTCATTGAATCCTTTCATTGTGTATTTAAGGAGTTTTTTTATTTCCTGGCTTTGTCTCGATTGTCTGTCAGAGAGATTTTCATTTACAGAAGTTATCTTGGGTGTACGCGTATAGCGATGGTGGCGGAGGGGAGCTGTTTCATTGTGATAGGTAAGGACGAGAAAATGATTTTATGGCAAAACCTCCAGTCTGAGAGCTGTAATTTTAAAATCTCCTTTAGGGGGAAATTGCTTTTGCCCTCCTACAATTTTTTAATATCCTGATTCATACTTAGGGCTGGTAGAAGGCATAATCTACCCGTAGTATCTTTCCTGCTGCTGCCCGAAGGTGCTGTGGGGGGAAGTTATTAGAGATTAATACTGGGGTGTGTGGGACTACTCAGGGACACGAGCCAGCCCTGCCCTGTGTGCTCCTCGTCTGTCCTCCTGAGCCCCCAGCCTCGCCTCTACATAGTGGGCGAAACATCCCCTTTGCTTGATGAAAGACTAGATTAATTATTACTGAAGGGCAGGCAGTATAAAAAAAGATGCCCTGGAGGACAATTTCAATGTTTCATGAATGTAATGAGGCGTTTTAATAAAAAAAAACTCTCCCTGTGCTTACCTGAAACGCTCATGCACATCCACCCAGCCCTAAAGACACATGGGGGCATCTCATGATGCACCTGCAAGACGTGCTGATATCAAGGCAGTGACTGACTGGGGAATAAAATAGAGGAGGAAGTGAACATCACCCCCAGGGTAATGTCAGTAATAACCTTACCAACTGCTGTTCTTTGTGTAATTGTCTTTTTCGCCCCCATTGTTCAGTCTTTTTGTCTGAAATGATTAGATTAGAGGTGCTCCACTATTTCCCCCTGTTGATTTAGCCACTTCACTTTGGCAGTGTTAGTGTCAGCATGGAGATGAGCCTGGAATCTAAATGACTAGTGTAGTGTCCATTCTTCAGCGTCTCATTCATGACTTTGCAAGAGTAAAACAGCTGCCATTTTGATAATAATTGGGTAATGTGGGCCGAGTATCACATAGTCGAACGCATCAATTTTAGCAACAATTACACATTCACTACTCAAATCATAATGCTGAGTCTAATCTGAGGCAGAAAAGGCTAATTGTGGTTTTACAGCCCAAAAATGCTCCCATGACTCTGTTGCTAACCCCAGAATATTTCAGCACAACAAGGGGAAACGGAGTAAGGGATGTCCAGGTAAGTCTTGCTGCTCCTGAGAACCCTTGGAGGATTCATGAATCATAAAGCTACACGACACCCAGCAGTGTGTGCAAGATGCAGTGGCACGGAGGGATACACAAAGCAATTAAAATCAGTGTCATCCTCGGTGACACAAATGACCTTGGTGGATTTAAAATGTGTCACAATAATTCCAACATGTGCTGGAAAGCATGAGTAGTTGTCACAGATATACAACGTATTGCCTCTTTCATTGCCCATTTCCCTGCCAAGAGAGTGCAAATTGGACTGAAGAGTGCAGATTTTTCAAGTGAATCACATCACTGTATACTCTTGCTACCAATCAAGGTCATTGCATGCCAATTAAATTCACTGTGGATGGATTGGACAGAGTCATCGTACAAAATCATTGTTGCAGCCATTATATTTTCAAATGACCCTTGTGTGAAGATGGTTTTATTCTCCTCTCTAATCCAGCCATGCAAGTGGCATAAACTGTTGAACCAGTCCTTATTTCCTCGTTGGAAAGGAACCCCCCTCTTACACTATAGCTCAGCCCTGCTGTGGAAAAGAGATTGCGAAGGAGTGCCGAGAGATCAGGAAAGAGGCATTCCTCCTTTCACCCCACCTTTTCTCATCTCCTGGCCCCGACAATTCTCCATTACTGTTAGTTGAGCAGCATTTGTGCCCTCCGCTGCAGACCGCTGAGATTTGCCTCTGATGCAAACATCCTTGTTTGTCACCATGGCAACCAAGTCTCCTGCCTGCTGTAGGTTGTCATGCCAGCCGCCTCCCCCCTTCTCTTCTTCCTCAGCCATTAGCACTGTACTGTAGATGACACGTGCGAGAACATGCCTCTACCCGATCGGTCTAGCTGCTCTCATGACGTTTCATTGTTTTCCATGCTACTTTTTGAGGGGGCCCTCTTTTTCCAGCAGCTATATACAAATATGTTGCATAGTATTTCAACCCTCAACTCCAGGAATGTTTTCACTTGAGAGAACTGCCAACCAGCACAGCCAGATTCAATTAGTGGTATAATAACACAACCAGCAAAAGCCCACAGCTCAAAGACGGAGAGATATAACAGCACGCGGCCTCAATTTCCACTCTTCTTGTATACTCTACAAACCAATTCATCCTTGAAAAATTGAGCAGTCTGACATGTTTGGGGCTGCCATGAAGAATGATGCAAGTGTGGAGGAATAAAGGTTTGTGCTGTGCAGAGTTCATCCTCAAAGCCAAGCTTTTCTGGGGGGCAGACACAGGCCTTTCTTCCAAAACATGTCCACCCAGTCTTACGACAAAACACTCATTACCACAGTGCCACGGGCCAACACGGCCCACATGGGGATAATAACTAGGCATCTGCTTGAATTTGATATAATGCTGGCCTACTGGGTAGTCTTGGGTCTGCGATAGAGCAGAAGTTATTGTGGTCTACCCTCCTGTTGTGTCCGGGTCAAATCTGACCGATTTACTACTTTCATCAATCATAACTTTTTTGTTTTACATTCGATTGCATTAAGGCTTTATGATATCCTTCACAGTAGACATTTGAACATATACAATTGCTCGATGTAGTCCTGCCGGAGTGCACCGGAACGACCGACACTATCATAAACAAATGCCCACACACACACACACACACACACACACACACACACACACACACACACACACACACACACACACACACACACACACACACACACACACACACACACACACACACACACACACACACACACACACACACACACACACACACACACACACACACATTAATGGTTTTTGTGTTAATGTACTGTAATAGCAGTTAAAACAGGACCGGTCAAATTTGACCGCGAACACCAAAGTAAGGGGGGGGAAACAAACACAACAGGAGGGTTTCATTTCATTTCATTTCAAACCTTTATTTAACCAGATTGGTCCCATTGAGATCATATATCTCTTTTTCAAGGCAGACCTGCAGCATATACTGTAGGTTCCACATGAAACATAAAACAATAAAGGACATCATACATTATATTTACAGGATACATTTACATAGTTATAGACATTTACAAGTGGCCATAGTATCAACGAGCATTCCATTTAGCCTAGCTTTAAAAACATGCAGAGGAATGAGATTGCTCAGTTTCAATTCTTGCTGAAGATTGTTCCAAGCAAGTGGAGCTGCGCACATAAAAGCTGTCTTACCTAAGACAGTCCTTGCTCTTGGCACATCTAACAATACTACATCATGCGATCTCAGAAAATAGCTGCTTGCAACTCTCTGTGTTATCAGAGAGCAGATATAATATGGGAGTTTACCCAACAAAGCTTTATAAATAAACACGTACCAATGACTGAGCCTCTTACAGTAAGTGATGGCAAACCTGCCTTGGCATACAGGGTACAGTGATGTGTAAGTGCTTTACAATTTGTGACAAATCTCAGTGCGCTGTGATAGGCGGCATCTAACTTGTTCAGGCAATAGGCAGGTGCATTCATATACAACAAATCACCATAGTCCAGCACAGGTAAAAAGGTCACAGTGACTAGCCTTTTCCTGGCCTCAAGCGAGAAACAGGACTTGTTTCTGAAAAAGAAAACTAGTCTAACCCTCAGCTTTTTAAGCAGGTAATTGACATGAAGTTTAAAAGTAAGTAAAGCTGTTTGACTCCTGCACTTTGCTGTTTTAGCTAAAGCATTTGACGAAACCCTGCTACGTTATTCACACCTGAGGGTTCAATGGGATTTATTCAATGCAGCCTTAGTATAAACTTTCCAATATTTTTGAGATAATTATTATCCCTATTGACTGCTCTTTAGAGAACTGAGAGCTAACACCATCATGATAATGAGTGACTTGTCTCCCTCTGTTGGATAGGTTGGGCTTGAGGAGTCATTTTGCTACTGAGACATTTCAGAGATTACATTTGCTGTTCCTTATCTCCTAAATTAACTCATTACCTTGATATCCTGCTTTCCCTTCCTGGGAACAGATTGGCCTTGAATTTCTAATGAAACATGGCTGTCCCCTCACGTCCCACACGGACAACTAGAGATTCAGCGCAAGCCTCTAACTCTTGGTCGTATTCTTGCCATTGATTTTTGCTCTACAGCTAGATTAATAAACTTGAGTAGGGGGCGAATACTAAATGGGAAGACGAGAGTTGTGGCAAAATATGAATGCTGTCCATGTCCGTCTGTGTCACCTCTAAAATGAAATTCTTTCAACTATCATAAAGTTATCCTGAAAAATGTGCTGGCGCAATTTTGCAATACCGACTGACAAGCCAACTTTAGCAGATGGCTAGCATCAGCCACATTGCTATTTTAATGTGAACTTTTCTTCCTCCAGCAGAATGACGAAATGCTGCATGTTTCAAGGTTTTTCGGGTTTCAGAGATCTACATTTCTTATCACTTTGGGTCACTTTTTACCCAGCTGTCCAATCACTTTGGAGGAGGAGCCTCATTCGATTTCTTGGTTTTGTATTTATCAGAAATTTCATTTGTTGTGAATTGTTTGTCAGGATAAATTAAGGAATTTACAATATTTAATTGTAATATTGTGCTATTGAGCCAATCATTGTCATTGCAGGGGATATATCTTTACTGTTACGGCCCGTCCACACAGCGGCGTGCGTTGAAGCTTCAACGCTTCTGCCCATTCACTTTGAATGGGGTGACGTCACGTTTCGCCGAACTGCATTGTGGGAGCGAAGCGTAGATTGGCTTGCGTTGCTCGCGATGAAAGTTGTTCAAATGTTCAACTTTTGAAGCTTTGGCGGAAGCGTCAGCCAATCGAATCATATGCCAGTACAAGCTCTAGCCCAGGGGTGCCCAACCAGTCGATTGCGATCGACCGGTCGATCGCGGGGAGATTCCCAGTCTATCGCGCGATGTGTCTAAAAATAGAACAACAATATTCTGTTTTATCGTTAATGTCCTATAACATAATCTTCCTGTGCCAGAATAATGCACTTGAACGCATCAAAGCTTTGTGATTGGCCGGCGTGACCCCATGTGTCGGGCGTGGCTAGTGGGCAGTGCACTAATTCGCTAACGTTGTTCGTGTCAACAGGAGTGACAGTCCGCACACAAACAAGACCGCAATTATGGCAGAAGCAAAACATATATAATTTTCACTCCAAGTGGGAGGATGATTATTTTTGTATTTATTCCAATTCAAAGTCCATCTGTCTCATCTGCAATGTGAGCGTAGCTTTATCGAAGAAGGGTAATTTAGGAGCGGCATTTCAAAACAGTGCACAAACGCTACGAGACGGAATTCCCTCCTAATTCTGCCCTACGCTCCCAAAAGGGGAGGGACCTGAAAGGACAGCTAAATGCACAGCAGTCCATTTTCACCAGGCCCAACAACAAGAGCAAGGCTGCTACCAGAGCATCTTATCGCATCAGTCACGTTCTTGCGAAACACATGAAGTCTTTCAAAGACGGCGAAGTTGTGAAAGAAGCATTCCTGGAGGCTGCCGACGCGCTTTTGGGGGACAGTAAAAAACAGTAGCATTTCAACAGGTTTTTGATAAAAACTCAAGTTAGATACCGTTATTAATCAGCTGTAAGTTTTAGTTTGTTTGAACTTATTCATTATAATTATTGTATAAAATGGTATAAGAATGCAAACTTAAATTGATTATAGTCTATTATCAATTCAGGTTAAGAAGCTAGTGTTGCTTGCATCCTATTTTAAAGGCATTTCTTTTTATAATCTACTAAAATGCAACAAAAAAATTGTTTGATTTTATTAATTTTGTCTTTTTTATTGCACTTTGGCAGCAGATTCCTGTGTAGCTTCAGATCTGAGTTGTCTTATTAGTAAGCCTAATTTATACTTTTGTAGCAACACTATTTTTATATAATGGCAAAGAAAGGGTTCAGAGTCTTTTCTTTTTTCCCTGTGTCACATGTGGCAGCACTGTTCAATGTTTCTTGAAAACATTACCCACTGTAGTATGTGACGTGTGAATAAACTCCAACTCTGTATCAACAACACTGTTGTGTAACTTCAGTTAAATACTTGTATGTGTGTAGATTAGAAAGAGGTAAGATAAAGGATCTGCAGTATTTTATGGAGTATTAATCATACGAAGGTCAGTTTTATACAAGTAGAAGTGTGTATTTACCTGGTAGTAGGCTGTCAGTAACTACGCCTCTCTATTTGGACTGGTAGATCTCGGCAGACTGGCAACTTTAAAAGTAGCTCTCGGTTCAAAAAAGGTTGGGCACCCCTGCTCTAGCCAATCAAACCACTGCTTGTGTGTCTGGGGCGGGAGATTCAGGTGATTGGTTGTTGGTCTAGCTTCAGACATGCCCGCCGGCAAACGACAACGCACGCCGCTGTGTGGACGGGCCGTTAGTGTGAAGGTGTTCTCCCTGTGTGCATCATAAAAGTGGAAGTGTGGCAAGACAATATTTTTCCGTGGGCCAACAAATTGGTGAGCAATTTCTGTCCCTCAGAAATAATTTCTGCAATAAGGGCCTGGAGGTCAACTTGTCAATTAGCATTGTCATTCTATATCTGCTGTACTATTGCGAAATAGCTTGAGGGATACAATGCGCAAAACACTTCCTATAAAGTCGACCATGGTTACTGTCTAAATTGGGTTCAATCGGACCAACCAGGCAAAAACATCTCAGTCCTGTCAATCACAACCTCTCCTTGAAGCGTACACTAATTGCATATGCAAATTGCCTGAGATTATGAGTTTGCACTCGCTGTAGGGTTTGGTGATTGCGAGTTGCGATAATGATGGATTTCCTCACATTCATTTCTTAAACACTGGTAATGAAGAGGCAGCCACTTACAAATGCGGATTATGCATGCACTGTGCATTGGGAAACAAACTGTGCATGTCGGCCGCCATTAATGACAAGCATTCCAATTAGAAGTGGCTGAATATTGTTCAACCTTAATGTTTTGTATTTCTGAAGAAAACATTTAATGACTGGTCACTTTAGCATCTGTTAATCCAGGGAAAAAGATTTGTTAATATTAGGGCCGGGACTCGATTAAAAAAATTAATCTAATTAATTAGAGGCTTTGTAATTAATTAATCGAAATTAATCGCATTTTTAATCGCATATACATATTTGACCTAAGAACAGTGAGAAGCAATTTTTTTTCACATGGATTTTAGTATACCATTAGGCGCATTCACACCGCAGTACTTTTCCCACAAAGGTTCATGAGAATTTAGTTCATGAGAACTCTTTGAACCTGGGGGTGGATTAGGCAAATGAAGCCGCTGACGTCACTTCTTCTTCTTCTGCTTTGGGTTTACTGGCAGGCCGCAAACCACTTCACGGCGTATACTGCCGCCCAAAGTCCCCGGCCGGAAGTCCCCGGAGTTGGGGACTGGCTTCAGTAGAAGCTGCTGGGAGTCCCAGCAGCCTTCCGAGTAAATCGCCAGAACGCCGACACCTCCTCATCTCCACCGCTCCCATGTTTTATTTTGTGTTGCCATAAGTTAGTCTCTCTGCGTTTCTGCGCTGGGCTAATGCTAATAATGCTAATGCGAGGATAATAAAATGGCGGCTTCACAAAACTTTTTGGGAGTTTTACGGGGCGTGGTTTGCAATCCGCCCAGCCAATCAGAAATATAGCTCTTTTCTCACAAGAGAGCCGTACGAAAGTCCCTGCTCTCTAGCAGCTCTCTGCTCTCTAGCAGGGACTTTCGTGGGGGTAAAAAGGTTCTCATTAACTAATTTTAGTACCGGCTCTTTTTGGTATGAACGCGATAAAAGAGGCTAACGTCCACGCTAGCTTCCACGCTAGCTGCTATATGTTTTGCATTGAGGTGATACTTGAGGCTTGATGTGCTGCGGTGATATGCGAATTCCTTTTTGCATAATTTGCACACAACCGTGCTCTTATCGACGCTTCCATCCGTCCGTTTTTTAAAACAACATTTCCCACTGTTGTTCACTGTGGTTTGTTGTTGTCTAAAGTCATGAACGTTAGTTGGTGCTCCAGTATAATCGGTACGCCTGAAACTCATCCAGTGAGAAACGTTCCGCTGTGCAAAAATAAGTGCGATTAAAATGCGTTAATTTTTTTAACGCGTTAATTTTTGTGTAATTAATTAATCTTAATTAACGCGTTAAAGTCCCGGCCCTAGTTAATATGCAAACATTACTTTCAGTGCTTTGAGCGACACAAACAAAATGTCTATCACATTAGTTTTGTTAGACTAGAGACCAAGCTAGAGTAAGTTGCCACTTTAGCAGGAAAAATAATATTTGTTTTTCTTTTTGGCTCACCCATTAACCTGTTAAACCCCATGCCCCTACAACACAACAATATTCACGAAACTGTGTCTCAGGGCTTCTTAACATTTAACAACCTATTAATGTGTCATACCCACTTAACGGAAGAAACTCAGCTAACTGACGATATGATTTGTTTTACCTAAACAAAACACAACTCTAACGGCGAGCGTCTGAATTAGCACTAAGCGAAAGAGTGCTAACGCACTTAGCACATAACTCAAGGTAGCGATCTTTTATACTTCATGCAATCTAGGGCTGAACGATTAATTGATTTTAAATCGAAATTTGAAATTATGCGATTATCAAATCGCAAAGCCTGCGATGTTTTTTTTTTTTTTTCCCTTGTGTGTCAGTCATCCACACCAATCAGAAGTGCTGTGCTCCACATGTACCAGCCATTGTTAACCAATCAGAAGTGGCCCATGATAGAAGGTGATAGACAGATTGATCCAATCACCTGCCAAGTATTTTTAAAAGTGCCTGCCCTTTCCCAATGGCTTCCAATGGAGCTTTTCCTAGATGGTCAGGTTAGTAATGCTCCATCACATGTTTTACATCTATTACAGGGTGAATCTTAAACTGAAGCTTGACTTTAAAGCAACCCAACGGAAGTTTCATGTAAGTTTAGTTCTTTCACTCGTAGCTCGGGCTGCGGGGGTGCTAGAGACGGGAGCACGTTGATACGACCTTCCTAGCCAGAGATATGGCCGCATTTTACAATAAACTTCCGTTGGGTTGCTTAAAAACAAATATCCCAAATCGAATCGCAATATCTGTCAGAAAAAGCGCAATTAGATTATTTCCCCAAATCGTGCAGCCCTAATGCAATCTGCACAAACTAGATATCATATGAAAGCTGAGATTCCACAGACTCCATGGATCTGCTTTTCCTCATATTTTGCTCCTGCTACGATGTGGCTTTGAATTATTTCAGTCTGGTGTGCAATGTACTATTTCCTGGAGGACAAAGCGTGACAGTGACCATGGCTGCTGGTGGAATTCTTTTGGTTATTTAGACTCAGTGGGGGTGCGTGAAGATTAAATGGGTAACTACATCCCAGAAAACCACAAAGTACAACAAGAACTGTTGCAGGGGAGCAGCAACAAAGGCATCCGAAGGAAAATGAGGATATGGAAGCCATGTGATCAGTTGGGAGGTAGAGACATCCTCTAAGCTCACCAGCTGGTTTTCTTTAAAAATAGCTGACAACATGTTAGCACTGAGATAACAACAACGAGTCATGAACAAGGAAAGCTAAAACTTCTCCACCAGGCAACACAGATAATTGTGTTGTTTACCAATGTGAACAGCTAGACTCATTCAGCTGGCAGGACTATTCACACCAAAATCAATCACACACTTTTTTTTGTGGTAGAAACATGTGAAGTGTCCATCGGCAATACTATTTTCCAAAACCCAAAATCCTTTCTATTTATTTTGTATAATTCGATCTGTATCCCTGTGGGCATAATGGGCCATTTCTGGCAGGAGCACAATACACCTTTGCTATTCTTAAAAAAAGGTGCTGTAGCTATTCACTGGAGAAAAGGAATGGACAATTCTATTTTGGAGCATCTCACACAAACACACACAAACAGTCTGGCCCCACTCAGCCTGCAGCGCCTCTGGACCTGATCACAGATTATGAGAGGCTTCAATCAATAACTCCTGTGCCGATCCTCCCTCTCTGGCTGGCTAAAATGCTAAGAGGCAGAAAGATCCAAACACAGAACAAATAAAGGAAGGTATAAGTAGAGAAAGGCAAGTTTTAATTAAAGTAAATCTGTAGTAAAACAAATTAAACACAAAACTAAAGAAGCAGACAGACCAAGGCAAACCAGAATGGCATGAGGAACAGAGGAAGTTAATCAACAAGAGAATACTCGGGATAACCCAGGGAATAAACACTGGAAATGTGTAGAGCAGATCCACACCAGGGAAATCCTCGACGGGAAATATAGAAGACGAGACGGAAAGACTCGTAAAGATAGTCATATATAAAGACAGGACTGATCACATTGACAATACACAACTAAAGAGGGTAGGTAAAGACAGGGTATTACAAATAGGTGGAAAGAATAAGAGTAGGGCTAACAATCACAAAAGACAGGAAGAGAAAACAGACATGGAGAGAGGGAGAATGATCCCCAAAAAAGAAGGACAAAAATGTCTCCAATGGAGCTCCTAATGATCTACCAGGGGACTGTTTGCTATGCAGATTCGGAGCAGCGGGTGCGATGACTTATCACAGCCACTATATACCGATGTCATAAAGTTTGGCAACCAGCGAGAGCCAAGTGCTGTGTAACAGACTCTCCCATCAACACCTTCATCTGTTCATCTGTAAATACCTAAGAATCAGACAAACACGGATAGCTCAGTGAGAGTCCACAACTTAAATAATAATAATAAAATCCTTCATCCCAGCCTGTTTGAAATATTATTTTGTTTTGCAAGGAAACAAAATGGACGTGTAGATGATCAGCGCTAATTAAATGTCTCGCAATTAAGTTTTTAAATAACCTGTGAAGAAGTTGCTGAGCGTCAAAAACTGCATCATTGCTGACACATTAATTTCTGAGGAGCTGTTAACATCTCTTAATTGGCCTCAGTTCCACATTGGTGCACACAGATTTCCATTATGCTAACACCAATGACGCTACAACTTGAAAAAGCATAATCAGAATACTGTGCTTTGATCAGCAATTCACTTCTGACCCATCTTGCGGTAAACATTTATTCGATTGGTTGGGAGTCTTTTCAGCAGAAGCTTGAAATCCCAGAAATGTATCGCATCAGGCAGTTCTAATTTGCTGTTTGGCTTAATTTCCCATCAGTTGATATTTGCAGGTTGTGTGAGCTGTTTATAGTAAAAAGTAACATCCTCTTTTCTCGCATCCTTACTGAAAATCACCAGTTGATGATTGCTCACGTATCTCAGAGGTTTTTCAGTAAATGATGTTGTCCCTCTGTGTTGTCCTGCCGTCTCTTCTCTGTGTACAATAAACACAGCCACTGACTCATGACTCCATCCCCAGCTTTGGGGTCACTACATCCTAACTCGCTCTCTGTTTACCCTCAGTCTACCTCCTATCCCCTGCACTCCTCTTTGCTATCTCCCCCTGCCTCACTTTGTCCACCAGTCTCTTTCTCTGCGTAAAATACTTTCTCTGGATGCATTTATAATAGGATTTGGTGAAAACAGACAGCCACAGGGCAGTGTCTGGCTCATCGAATTTGCAGAAAATAGCTCCAAATGAATAAATTGAGAGCAGGGAAATAAAGAAATATCCTCACTGGGGGTTAATGTAAGTCATTTATTAAATTGCTGTTTTCTCAATTGACCTGCTTTACCAACTCTAATGTTTTTACACATGGTTTTTGAGCTTGTGCCTCTGAGGCATCATTGCAGATTTCTTTGAATGACTGGAAAACAGGCCATATCTGTGTTAACATAACAGACATAATATCTATTGAATGTGACTCAGATTCTCTAACAGGATTTGGATCATCGGGGGGTCTGCACAATTACCCAGGATTCAGAGAATCCTTCTTTCTTGATTTTTGTGTTTTAAATCCTTAAACCCAGTTTCTCTTGTAATCTTATTCAAAACAGGATTTGGTGTGGTTTAAAGGCTTAAAGGGCCAGTGGTTGCTGTAATCTGATACAGCCAGTGAACTAGTCTTTTAAACGTAAAATCGATATGTTGCTAAGTATGCTTGGTGTTCGCTCTTGGTGGTGTGCCAGCATGTGGATCAAAAATGAGGCCTTGCTGTGTTTGGTTTTATTTCAACCTTGTAAGAGCTGCAATACTTTCTCACTCCCTATGTGGTTGACCTCCACAGGCCTGGAGAGGCCTTCTGTCACGAAGAGGAAGTGTGGTAATGACATTGTGGGATGATGTTACCAGGGAAAATAGCCTTGGCTGCTTTAAATGCTAACCCCACCAAACAAGCATTTATTATCTGTGACTCAGAGCAGGTGATAATATAATGCTTCATATACATTAGTGTAATATATGCGTACTGATGGGTCCTAAATTGAAGTAAGAGCTGAATAAATGAGCAGATGGGCATAATGATGGTCTGCACAGGGCACCAGGGGTCGCTTAATGGTTTGATGACTAGGAAAATTATGTGATTCTAATCCCGTAAAAAAACTTGGTAGATTTTTTCCTGACTTGATAAATCGTATTTTCCCCTATTGTCGTCATAAAAGAACAAATGGGAAAATATCTTTTAGAAAAATAGATGTTACCCCTTTAGTTCCAACAACTTAAAACAATGATATTAGAAAACTTGCAAGCTGTATTGATTTACGTCTTATCTTGACATGAAATGAAAGAGACAACGAGATAATTAATTGGATGTCAAGTTCATTGTAAAGGGTCAAATGCCAAAAGGGTAAAAAAACACTAGTTTAGAACGACTTTGGTTCTATTTTGGTTAGCTATATACATACAAGCTTCAGACGTTCACCAATGGGGTAACAAATCAGGAAAGTATTGTTAGTTTGTGTTAACCACAGATCTTATTTCAGAAATCTAATCAAAAACGAATTCAAAAACCATTGACTTCAAGATGGGGGAACCCAGAAGTGCTAAAATCCTAACTTGTTTCCGGGTTCAGGAATTATTTACTACACCAATGAATAAGAGGTAGGAACATAGTCATATTCAGCACCACAGTCTAAAGGACAGCTCCCTTTCTCGCAGCAGCAAACTTAACAAAACTTAACTTTGTAATGGTTCGAGTGTTTAGACCCCAGCTAGCCCTAGATCCTTTCTTCTGCACCATCAGCCAGGGTGTCGGATGTTTTATTCAACACAGCTGTGTGTATATTTAGATCCTGGCTGCCTCATCAGAAAGAAGGGAGATTTGTTGTGTGTGTGTGGGTCTACAGAATAGGGTCACGATTGCTCCATGTTTCCAAAGCTGCCGGACCACCGCAGGCTAACATCAAACAACCAGAACACCTGTTTCCAGACAGAGTTCCTCGTTCAGTCACTGCTCAGATGAAAGGAGCGGAAAGTTTACGACTGAGGGGGAATTGCAATGACATCAAAGCCTTAGTGTTGTTTAAATGGCGGAACAGAGTGATTTTCAATTGATTAACTTTTCGGGGTCTGTGTGTGATGTGAAGTTTTTTCCAAATTCAGACAGCTTGGTTTGTGATGAATCAAAACTGCATTTGAAGCGCTTTTTGAGATTTTTTATAGCTGAAAAAGAATATGTAATACCTGTAATGTGTAGAAAACAAGGGGTATTTTGGAAACTGTATGATTGATGACAAGATATTACATAATTACTGTGAAGTATTTTTTTTTTTTTTTTTATGTGATTCAAAGTCTCGGTGCCTAGAAATCCAGGTTCTATCAGTGTTTACTTTAATTACACTTTATTTAACAAATAAATTGTAATCATCTAGGCTAAAAAATGTATCCCTCTGTCTAGAATACTGCGTTTGTTGTTCTGGTGTTGTTTGTAATGTAGTTGAGTTCAGCCAATAGACATATCAATAATCAGAACTTCCAAAATGTTGCATCATTTTCATCTTTGGACCAAGTCTCATGTATTCCAATTTTAGTAAAGCTCAAGTCATTTCATTAATACACAAAACGCCATCTACAGTTGGGCAAAAAAGTATTTAGTGCGGTATTTATTTATTTGTGCAAGTTCTCCCACTTAAAAAGATGAGAGGCCTGTAATGTTCATCTTAGGTATACCTCAACTATGAGAGACAAAATGAGAAAAAAAAATCCAGAAAATTACTGTCTGATTTTGAAAGAATTTATTTGCAAATTATGGTGGAAAATAAGTATTTGGTCAATAACAAAAGTTCATCTCAATACTTTGTTATATACCCTTTGTTGGAAATGACAGAGGTCAAATGTTTTCTGTAAGTCTTCACAAGGTTTTCACACACTGTTGCTGGTATTTTGGCCCATTCCTCCATGCAGATCTCCTCTAGAGCAGTGATGTTTTGGGGCTATCGCTGGGCAACACAGACTTTCAACTCCCTCCAAAGATTTTCTATGGGGTTGAGATCTGGAGACTGGCTAGGCCACTCCAGGACCTTGAAATGCTTCTTACGAAGCCACTCCTTCGTTGCCCGGGCGGTGTGTTTGGGATCATTGTCATGCTGAAAGACCCAGCCACGTTTCATCTTCAATGCCCTTGCTGATGGAAGGAGGTTGTCACTCAAAATCTCACAATACATGGCCCCATTCATTCTTTCCTTTACACGGATCAGTCGTCCTGGTCCCTTTGCAGAAAAACAGCCTCAAAGCATGATGTTTCCACCCCCATGTTTCACAGTAGGTATGGTGTTCTTTGGCTGCAACTCAGCAATCTTTCTCCTCCAAACACGTCTAGTTGAGTTTTTACCAAAAAGTTCTATTTTGGTTTCATCTGACCATATGACATTCTCCCAATCCTCTTCTGGATCATCTAAATGCTCTCTAGCAGACTTCAGACGGGCCTGGACATGTACTAAGCAGGGGGACACGTCTGGCACTGCAGGATTTGAGTCCCTGGTGGCGTAGTGTGTTACTGATGGTAGCCTTTGTTACTTTGGTCCCAGCTCTCTGCAGGTCATTGACTAGGTCCCCCCGTGTGGTTCTGGGATTTTTGCTCACCGTTCTTGTGATCATTTTGACCCCACGGGGTGAGATCTTGCGTGGAGCCCCAGATCGAGGGAGATTATCAGTGGTCTTGTATGTCTTCCATTTTCTAATAATTGCTCCCACAGTTGATTTCTTCACACCAAGCTGCTTCCCTATTACATGCAGACACTCTGGACACCTTCAAAAAACACCTCAAACACCATCTGTTCACTCAGGCCTTTGGCCTCAACTAATATACAGTACTCAGCAACCTGTTCCTGTTTTGTTTTCTTCAGCCTATGTATCTGTATGATTATTATTACTTTTTGTTGTGTTACTTCCCATTGTAAAGCGTCCTTGGGTTTCGTGAAAGGCGCTATATAAATTGAAATTATTATTATTATTATTATTATTATTATTGCAGATTCAGTCTTCCCAGCCTGGTGCAGGTCTACAATTTTGTTTCTGGTGTCCTTTGACAGCTCTTTGGTCTTGGCCAGAGTGGAGTTTGTAGGTGACCAAATACTTATTTTACTGAGGAATTTACCAATTCATTCATTAAAAATCCTACAATGTGATTTCCTGGATTCTTTGCCCCCATTCTGTCTCTCATAGTTGAAGTGTACCTAGGATGAAAATTACAGGCCTCTCTCATCTTTTTAAGTGGGAGAACTTGCACAATTGGTGGCTGACTAAATACTTTTTTGCCCCACTGTATATACTTAATAACTTCCCTTAAAGTGGACCTATCATGCTATATTGTAAACATATATTGTAGGGCCATGCCTATATAAAACATGTCTGTGAAGTTTTTTTTTCAAAATACCAAACAGATCACCCATTGTAGCCATGCCTCATACTGCTCAAACCCCTCTTTTGAAGCCCTGTTAGAGAAACGCAGATTTTGGGACCTTACCTTGAAAACAAGAAAGAAGAGGAGGCGGAGCTAATGCCTGATCAGAATTCTACCGTAGATAAAGTTAAATTCGGTTGTGATAAAACGCTATCCTGTTTAAACCACGTCAAGGATTATTTCTGAAACAGTATGGAGCTCAAATGCTTTTTCTCTTGCAGGTTTTCTCCACAAGGTGAGTTCCTTTTTTAATTTCCTGCTTTTTAAACACATGTGCTCTCTAGGACAGGAGTGTTAGCGAGGCTTGCTAATGTAAACAAAGACGAGATTACGTCCAAAACACGTCAGGCATTGTTTCTGATAGCAATTTTCTATGGGTCCGCTGCCGAATTGATGTCAGTTCGGATGTAATCTGTATCCGCTCGTTGTACACCCGTTTTTAAAGAGGAAAAGAGAGAGGGTTTTATTTTCTGACGCTGCGTGAGTTCTCCGACGCACCGGGGACACATATTTATCAACAAAGTGCATTTTGCATGATATGTCCCCTTTAAATACAGCCAGCTAATTTTTTGCTGAAGGAAATAACGTCTTTAGTACAACACACATCGGCAACCTCAGTTAGGGTTTAAATGTCAGCAATTGAAGCCTGTAGCACACACTGGATGGTCTACACAGTCAAGTAAATGTATACTGTGCAGGTCCTTTGCTAAGTGAAATCACTCTGAAGTTACTAGGATAAAGCTTTTCTCTTTAGAGTCTACCTGAGTTAAAGCTATATAGTCAAAATAAACTGCAGACCCCTTCTCATCCATAGAGGACCAGCCTCAAAGCCCAATGCTGAATTCTAAAGCCAAAGAAATTTCAACATTTCCATGTTGTCACACACGGAGAGAGACAGGCACTGGCTGAATTGCACGGTCATGTGTTTGAAGTGCACCCCCCTTGAGAGAGAAGATGGCCTTCACGCTATCTTTCATTTCCTTTTTATTCTTTGTGACGTTGTCAGCAAAGTGAAGAGAAGCCAGTGAAACTGTTGCGTCTTATAATACCAAACTAATATCGAGGCAAGCAAATGCACATAATTATTTAGTGGGCACCATCATTTGCTTCTTGAATACATGGTTGCTAAGGTACTACTCAATAAATGAATGTGACCTGTTCTAACAACAAAACAATGAATTGCACATTTCAATAAAATGACACCCTACTGTGAGAACATTCATAACATTTACCAAACAGTGCATTAAAGAGATATAAGAGAACTCCACTTAGTGAAATCAGTCTTTGTTCCATTCCATTATTTGTTATGGAATATTTCCATATCAGGCCCCGAAAGACAAAAGATCAACAGTGTTTTGCTGCACTGATGATGAGTTTGTTTGAGAGGATTTGAAAATTGAGCAAAGACAACCCAGCATGAACTGTCATCGCATCAGGCAAGATCTCTGCAGTGGCCAAAACATAAAATGCCCGCTCTTCTTTTAATTCACCATAAAATGATTTTCCTCCCCCCTTTGTAGAGTCTCCACTGAGGTTAGCAGCCACGGTTCCGCAAATATTCATTAGGCGTAAATACAAAATCAGAGCCATTCTCTGGCACAGGTCACCTTATGCCCTATCAATTTGAATGCAAGGCATATCCGTAATTCATTCTGCTGCAGTAATGGGATTGCACCACTGTTGTAGTGGCAACCTTCAATAACTGCAACTCCAATAATGGACTGAACCCCTTTCATCCTCAGCATGCCTCACACCAACATCAATGGTAATGACTTTCCTTCATCAAAGTGTACAAATACTATATCCAGGCCGTGCATTTCTCTCCTGACATTCATTAAGTTTAACCAACCTGCAGATCTTCTTTGTACTCCTGCCTCACATATTTCTGATTATAAGAAAGCATGTGCAGTGTGGGATGCATTCAAATGGAGTTCAGACTATACAAGGTCCTATTTTCAGTCAGCTTCTGTTGCACAATTCAGTCTACTCTACCTCTTTTTAGTAATCGGTATATTTTTCAAGTGCAAGATGTCCCAGTAGATATCTTAGACGATACTCTTAAAATAAGAACTCAATAATAATAATAATAAACTTTAAGCACCTTTTGCTTAATACATAACGTTTATTAAAGTGCTTTCACATAAAAACAGAAACCTTCAAACTCTTAAAGAAAATAACCAGCAGCTAAACAGACTTTTAAAACAATGATAGTAAAACACACACAAATAGATAACATAAACAACATGTCTTAATTCCCCGTTAAAATCGCTCTGTTGTTTTAAAAAGGCGGAGGTTCAATCAGTATCTGAATATTGCTATTGACCTTCAACATCAAGTTTAAACAAATTGTAATAAATAATGTAATTTTTGTGCAGAATCAATTACTTAAAGGTAGTAAACAAAAACAAGCAGAATGCTTATCATCTTTTTAGAAAATACTCAATAAATGTTGATATTTGATGGCCAACAACCTTACAGAGATGAATGTAATGTGTTGGCTTGTCAGGTCCACTATGCCTCAGTTGTCAGAGATATCGAGGTCCTGCCAAATGTGCAAAGGGAAGAAATGGAAGACAGAGTGTCCATGAGCAGGTGATGATGAATTACGCGGTGGAGGGTTTGATTAGGTTTTTATCTGCTCACGGGACTCTTGGGGATGTTCTGAGATTGATGAGCTGCGGAGAGCTAACATGCCGTTGTTTATTTGGACGCTACATACTTGGCTACAGTGCAGTGTGCCTCAGAGAGGGGACCAGCAAAGGCTAATCTGTTAGTACGCATTAAACAGCCCTCTGTAGTACACTCACATATCTTGGTGATTTTTGTAATTTTAGGTACGCTGTACAACCATACGATGTGAACATATAAGCAGCAGTTTTGTGAATCAAATCTGTGTTTGAAAACCAAATGTTTCCTTCACTAATCCCAGGATGCTCACCTGGAAAGGGCAAGGGAGTGTCTTAGTGATGTACATGTATGTTGTAGTAATCCAAAAATCAATGCGTAAGAACATTATTGATCTTCCGCATTTAGTCCCATGATGTTCAGGTGTTATCTCTGCTGCAATATAGGGAAGCACTTAAACCAGGCCATTGATTTTCTTCAAGGTTCAAGGTCACCTTGAGAAACACAGTCTTCATGAAAAAGAATCCAGGGATATGATGCAAGATGATGATTGAAAGCAGGTTAAAGATATACTGTAGGGAAATAAATGCCTTTGAACACCTAAAGCTTATTTACAGTGAGCCAGAAATAATGTCAAGATAATCACATTTGAATAACAAGCTTTGAAGGAAAATATTGGCAAAAAAGTCCCTTTGGAATAAAGAAACTGTGTTGAATGATAATAATTAATCGTACAAACATTAATTTTAGACACAGTGAATTTTAAAGAAAAAAACATGAATGACTTGGCATGAGTTCATACGAAGCCTGCAATGAGCACTCTGCCTTTTGAATACATGCTTAATTGTGTCATTAACATAATTGACAAACATGGCTCTAACATTCATATTTATTCAAGGACTTTCTGGTTGAATGAATCTATGAAACATGAGGAAATGTACATATGTTACAATTTTTGGAATGTAGAGTGAATATTTAGCATCGTTTTACCGATCTTTAAATTGACCCAATGCTCCCAGAAGCCCAATTGGTAGCACTATAAGAACATCTTTCAGAGATTTTTTTATTGATCCTAGGGCCGATTCATCCAAAAACTCAAATGAAACAAAATGTATGAAAAACAAAATACTTTTTCCAAATACATTTGTCGCGAGTAAGAGTAATAGTTTTGTGTCTTGGCGGTGTATTTTGAGTACTGATTAGAAAGTAGGGCTGCTCGATTATGGCAAAAATCATAATCTCGATTATTTGAGTCAATAATTGATATCACGATTATTAAAAACGATTATCCATTTACTTTGAAAACATCAATTTATTGGAGAAAAAACATTTGAACATTATGTTTTTAACTTTAAGTATACTTCAATGAAAAACCAAAAAAAAAAAAAAAGAATTAAAAAAAAAAGTAATAATATAAATATAATCGTTTTATTTCGATTACGTTGTTTTCGTAATTGCGATTAAAATACGATTAATTGAGCAGCCCTATTAGAAGGGGGGAGCAGAAAGGCAGGTGTAATGTGTTTACATGTTTCTGCTGAAGGATATGACCCAATATTTGTGCATTCACTGCCCTAATTGTGTAATTCTAAAGAGATACAATCACAAAGGAGAATACATGCTGGTTTTGGAATGTAGCAATATGGCAGAAGCACCCTCCACCCTGTGTGTGTGTGCAGGTTGTCAACATCCATTTCCTTCACTTAGGCCTAATACTCTGTATTGAGCAACAAGCAGGCGAGCTCCCAACAGAAGCCAGAGCTAAATAACCATGCCTAATAAAGCCTAGTATTTCCAAAATGGGAATCAGTGCATCCAGAGTGTTTGAAACTGTCGGGCTAATCTGCGTTTATTAGTTAGATAAGTCAATGTGCAGACCTCACATCTCCTCATAGATTTACCCCAGAAAGGGTTCATATGCTGGTAAAGTGGATATGGATTGATATTGATACTACTCACAAAGGCTGATCACAGACACATATGAGGAGAGATTATAAACCTCTGATCACTGTAAATACATTTTAAAACAAGTTTACTGTGGATTTAAAAATATTAGGATGCATCTTGCAGAATCAAACCTGACAAGGTTTAGTTCATATACCACCTTTTATAGTCTTTAAATACTGTTTTTTATTTGTATACGTCATATGGTAATATTTCATAATTTCAATTTACATCTCAAACCAAAAAGGCTTTTTTGCGTCAAAAGCATTAGTTTCAGCCTTAATTGTAGGTGTTGTATTTTAAAGAGCATACTGTAATTAAACTAATAGCTAACTTAACAATAATATTCAATTTTCTTCACTTGAGACAGTTCTACCTTATAATTTGAGTACAACTGGTCATTTGTTCTGCATTTGCACTCCTTGTCATGTTCTTTTTAGATTAATTGGCTTGTGAAGTTCTTTCTTAACATTTTTTATATACTTTATTTTGTACTTTTCTCGTACTTGTTTCCGTTCTTGTGCTGCTTCAACAGCTGCACTTTCTTTCTGGCTTATCTTATCTTAATATGAAAACAGCACACATTCATCACAAAATAAAACAGAGACATTTAAACTGTGCAAGTGTTTACTACAGCTAAGTTGGCAGCAGAAGCAGCAGGATCTTCCCCAGAGTCTGTGGCCTATGGGTGTGATTAAGCAAAGCTCAACACTGGCATGTATTCAAGCAGTGCATTTTGACTCCGTCTAACTGTTGGTTCATGTTCAAATTGGTCATGTTTATCATGCCCTTATTGTGGTTTTCAGTCACGCTGAAAATGACTCTGGCTTCTTTATCATAAATGAATGTCAGCCCTGTTGGAATTTAGTTCCTGCTGAACTGATAGATGGTCAAACAGAGAAAAAGCCTACTTCTGAATTGCATGGAAGATTGGATTTCTTTGTCTATTTGATCTGGAGCTCACTTGGCTACTTGAAGTACATATTGGCCAGTACAGACTTAAATGCTTGATCTCACTTGAGAAAAGCTATGTTTCAGATATAAAATTGAACTTCTTTAAGAAGACTCTTTCAAAGATGGCTTATTTGGTGCATGCAGACTAGTGTCACAGTCCTTGATTTATTTGCAGATGCGGTTTTAGTTGAGTGTCAGTATACGTTTTATTGTTTACAACAGTGCTTTTTGGTTTCTTTAACATTTCAGTTTTTAAAATAACTCCTTTTCATTGTGTTGAAAGCTTCCCAGAAATGTTGTATCAGTACCAAGCTGATTTGTCTGAACTTGTGCCCAACTTTTTTCAGAACATCCGTGATAAGAAAGCTAAGTAGTCCCTGAACTCAACCTTTTAGCGAGGTGATGAAAATGTGCTTCTCCTACTTTTCAAGTCTGTTTGGTGAATCTTCTACCATCCTTAATGAGCATCAAATGAAGCCATGTTTCTTTTAGTATAACCCACTTTCAATTTCCTGTGGTATATTTTTTGTGACACCACTCCACAGAAGATGTAGTTTTAGGTTGAAAAAGAAGGTTGCACGAGACCACCCTCAAAGTGCTTAGTGGTGGGATTTGATGTTGAGCACAACCCATTTTCAAATCTAACCAGCAAAAGCTGCTGCTATGGTTTCTTTCATTGGGCTATAACCGGACCCCTTGACACATAATATAATAACATAATACAATATTCATCAGGCAGCATGCTGTTGACAAACTCGTCAATAACCACACTATTAATAATTGAAAAGTGCAGACATTCAATGCAAACATAATGGCAGGGCTCCATGCATTGTGTAGCAACGTGTCAAATTAAGGTGTTTTCACTGCCTGTAGGAAATCAAAAAAGATCATTAATGGGGTTTAAATGATGCATACAAGCCTGTTTTTTTGCGATTCTTGTTACACATACAGTATACCCCGCCATAACATTACAAATACAAATAAAGTGAATAATGGATGCAGTAAACAGACATTATTATAATTACCTGAGAACAATACTATCAAACACATAAATATACAAAATTAGTGAGAGTATTTAAACAATGTTCTTATGGATGTTAAATTGTCAATAGTTTTTAAAAGTTACAAAGCTGTTATCAAGAAGCTTTAGACTTTCAAGTCATTTTTTTAACTAGAAAAGGTCGCACCTAGAGCCTTTCCAAAACATTTAAGAATTTCCCCCATATTTTATTTATCAGGCATCAGGTCTTCCTTCAATAGTAACACTTTTCTTTCGCTCCCAAAAGACAGATATTGTATCTTAAGCTTGAAAAAAAAGCATTTTATTAAATTTTAGTTTTAATACACAGTATATATTTTTTTGGCCATAGATATTTGAGGATGAAAGAAAGGTATCACTGGAAGGAGGCTGGGCAATACGTCCACATTGAAACTGGTCTCCTGTCATTCTTATGACTGCTGGCCAGGCCTGTCAGCATTTATAACCCTTACAGTCCGTTGTGACGTCCCTTCTCCTTCTGGGAGAACGTGGGGGGGGGCGGTGATATCAGAGATCTGAGGTGCTTCCAGTTCACCACAGGCAAGAGTTTTCTCCACCCAGCCCGCTGCTCTCCTTTTGGCTCCAAAAGTATCAGTAAAAGGGCAAAGCATCCTCTGCTGCCTGCCGCGTTATTTGCTCTTTCTGCTCGCCAAGATCCCCCTTTGACCTCCAGTCAGATTCCCTTCTTCTCAACTGAACTCCTGCACTTTTCATTTAAACTACAATATGTGCTGTTCGCTATTTAAAAAAAAAATATTCCTAGGAGGATTTTTATTTGTATGCCTCTGAGCCATTGACAATCGCTGTGCAGTGGTTCTTCAAATCTGATACAAATGTCAATTTTTCCTCCAGGAGAAACTGATTGTGGTCAAGGGTCAATATGACCTCAGGTTGGTCCTATTCCATAGAATGCAATATTTCAAGAAAGCCTTTTATCCAATGTCTCCATTCAACTCTATGGTGTACTGTATTTCCAAAGCACATGACATAATCAATATGTTTATTGAAAAAAAGTCGTATTAGTCTTACAGCAATTAGGGTCAATCTAGGTAAAACAGATTCAGCCTTTTTACTTCCCTGTACTGTATGTATATTGAATTTACCAAATCATAGCAGACTATTATGAGAAGGATTTTGAAGCAGAGATTATGCAAACAATATGACAACTAAACAATATAATCACGTATCCCAAAATGTGGTAGTTTCAATGTCTTGAAACTATTTACTGTGCTGATATTTCTCATGATACCAAACTGTGATAAAGTTGCATCCATCCTTATTTGACTGATGCTATACTTTCTACATTTGTCCCTGTTAGTAAGCTGTTCCCTCTATCCAGGGTAATCTTTATCATTTGAACATGGATCATTTTCATTCTGATATCAACATTCTGAATCCTAAACTAGGATGATATTACCCAGCACCCTGGATATTCAATCCTAGCGTTCATTGCAAAATATGTATTGAATGATGACCGAGAAACTGTAGCCCCACCTGCTGTACAGGAACATACAATGTCCACCCATGTTTAAGACACACACAGGAGAGCAGGGGAACACATCATGGCTTTTTATTTTTGAGGCTGCATGCTTCTGCTCCTCTTCTCTGTAATTATGCATGCAACTGGCACATGGCAAGTTATTTCCACTGTGGAGTGTGTTGCCCAACTGCCACGGATCTTCTGATTGGTGCAACTGCCTTTTTCTGGGTCAGACGGTGGATCACACACACACACACACACACACACACACACACACACACACACACACACACACACACACACACACACACACACACACACACACACACACACACACACACACACACACACACACACACACACACACACACACACACACACACACACACACACAAATATTCTCTTTCTCTCTCAGACACAGCCAAAAGCTTCCAGTGAGGAAGGTGAAGTGCATTATATGCCTGGATGCTCCTCTTCCTCCCCAATCTAAATATAAACATGACTCAGAGCCAGCGATGGCACTTGCACTGATTCGAGATGGCGGCATACCTTCAGTTGTTCTTCACTAACTCTGACAGTTCCCATCTTCAAGGATACTTTTTACATCTTGCTTTGATGTATGGTTGCTTCTGCAGAGACACACCCAAGCTTTACAGTATGTTCCTGCCTGTCAATGATAATTGCTGTTGCTTGGGAATAATCTATAGGTAATAAACAGGGCGCTGTCAGCTGTTGTGTGCTGCTTAGCTACACCCTGGGGTGGTGATCAGGTGGGTGCTCATTTGGTGTCTGCAGAGGCAGGAGGAGACTTGGCTCTGCCCCATCGCCTCTCTCTCTTTCTCACTCTTTCCTTCTGTCTGGTTGGTCTTGAACCTGTTGGGTCTGACAGGAAATGGAGTAAAAGAGAAATATATCAGATCAGATTTTTGCTGTAACTGAGACTAAAGAAAATGGCCATTGAAGGCTTGTTTAGAATGTTGCAATGATGATGTGACAGAGAGTTTGCATCGCAAGGGCTCCCTATACAAATAGCAATTGGATTTTCCATTGGATTTTGGAATATTCTGGAAAGTAAAATCTTTAGGATTATCCCCCATATAAATACAACTTTCCTGATTTATTTAAGCATACTTTTTATCTCAAAAAGTACAAATCTAGCATATGGTAAACTACAAATCAGGGTCACATGACTTCACGTCACAACCGCTAAGCTACAGGCAGCTAATTTTCGGCGCGTTGACATTAAGTATTCTCATTTAGGT
Organism: Gymnodraco acuticeps; assembly: GCF_902827175.1. Lineage (NCBI taxonomy): Eukaryota > Metazoa > Chordata > Actinopteri > Perciformes > Bathydraconidae > Gymnodraco > Gymnodraco acuticeps. The sequence goes on from NW_022990459.1 coordinate 1,311,295, forward strand.
CTTTATGAAACCTAGAATCTTTGGACAAACACAAGTGGGATATTTACTGCCGTCTTATATGTCGTAGATCAAACGTGACAATCTCTTCAGCTTGTGTTAACATGTTCCAAAAACCTTTGACTTAGAAACCAGGCATCTTTGGTATTAGTGTTAGGACTCATTGCAGCACTCCATCCATTAAGATGGACCAAAAACATACTTCTTACCTTATATTTACCCAATTGATAAAGCTGTTCCCTAGTACTCACTGTAACACTTCTTAGTTATCACAATACTTTATTCCAGTAGAGTGTTGTTACTGGCCCCCTAAGAGCCACCCAGTTTCAGTCTGACCTGTTGCTCTGACTGCTTTGGCACCATATCGATCATCTCAACACAATGCCTCATTGGTCATCGTTTCAACCTTGGACGTTTTTTTTTATTTTCCGCACTGTTATCACCTCCATCCATCACACTTCATGCAACACATCCCTTCTCCCGGCCTCACAAAGTAGAAAGATATAAAGAGAACAGGTTTTGATGAGTTTTATTTCATCTTATCCATCTGTACTCTGGCTCAGGTCAGACTTGCGCTGTTAATAACTTTGTCAGAATTTCCCACAATACGAAAGAAAACAGACTTTTCTGTTAAAGCTCATGGTCACAATGTATTCGCCTACAGCCTCAGTGGGTGAGGTCTGGTTGTTCACAATCCAGGCGGACTGGACTCCGCAACTGAAGCCGCCTGAAGGAACGAAACCTTTAAAGTGCTCTCTGTCACTTTACATTTCCAGCTAACATTGCAGGCTGCAGAGCCAGGGACACACGGGAACATTATCTTCTACTTAAAGCAGAAAGCCTTCAGGCTATAAAGTTCATAGGGTTGACCACCAGCGTGACACCCTGTTCAAGTTTTGTTAAATACAAATTAATTACAGCATGTTTAATTATAACCTGATCACATTAAATACTTCTGGATTACATTTCTCATGTTTATTTGCCTTGTCCTTCTCAACTGTTTATTCTGCTTTGTCTTGCCTTGTTAGAAGAAAGGATATTAGGAGATGATTACATCTCTGAATTACTTTTGGATTTGGAAAGATAAACATCAAGGGTAACCAGATGTCCTCCATTCTTGGATGTTACACAAGATGATACATGATGAAGGTGCTTCTTTTAAAGGCAGATTTTGTGCTTGGTGAGACTTGCCCTTCTGATTTCTTTGCATCCAATCGATGTGTCTCCGGTCAAACTGTTGACATCCACCGTGTCTCAATCCATTCGATGAGCAGAGACTGTAAAGCAGGAGAACTTTAAAAGGCGAAATTCTGAAATAGAAATGTACCAGAACAGTGTGTTCAAATAAGAGACGATGAATCAGGTATATCTACGTGTACAGTGATCACACCTTCGTCTGAGTGTGTTACTTAGAAATTGTGATGTCTCTGTGTGTGTCTGCATGTTGCCACATGAATAATTGAGGACTATCTGGTATACACCAAGCTGACGTGCATTAATGATGTATTCTGCACTGCGTGGTTTGAAGTGTCCTCAAAGATTTCAAGAACAAACCGTTGAATATGATTTTCTTTTGGGAACATAACACAGCCCCCAGCCCCTTCCTCCCTCCACCTTCTCACTGGTGTAGCGGTGCAATCTTCACATGCAAATATCCTGGGAGGTGGGTGGGCAGTTGGTGTGGCCAACTTGGGAACACAAATTACATTTGCATGTGATTTGAGTGGAACACACTGCTCAGTGAGAGCTGCTCTGCTGGAACGAGTCTGCAGAGAGACTGATTGCACTCCTCTGTTCCTCTCTTCAAAATACTTGTTGTTTGTCCTTACTCTTACTGTCATTGTCTCATGGTTTGGACTTATTCGGTCACACGTCAAAGTCCAGTTCATAAGGTTTACTTAAGGGGATACTAATGCAGTCTCCTACGACTACCTTAAGGACTATTGTGGAACTTTAAACTGTTTTAAGGAATGATGATTTGACTTGATGGTCATTTTGTCGTTTTTGATGCCGTTGACTTAAACTGTAATAAGAAGGGTTTCTGATAGTTCTGCAGTCATTATAGCAGGGTGCACTGTAGCCAACAAAACTGGCAACCAATGACTGATCGGTTTTCAATCTTGTGTTTTTATTTGTTACATTACTGGCTCGTAAAGCCTCAAATCTATTGTAATATAATATGTATACATACAATACATTGCAAACATATAATCCTGGTTTCAATGCTGTAGTGGAGACACTTTTCTTGTGAAGAACACTGAGTTTAAATCTAGAAAAAGCTGATGTCGTCTACTGTTTTTTCAAATTAAATGTAAATCACAAAATATGAGATGTAGATAAAAGCCGTTATCTGAATATTAACATACTCCCTATTTTAAGATATGTGGATTGTGCATGTCATCACAAGTTAATAACTGACATTTTACCCAGACTGTGTCAATTGAATCTCATTTAGTGCTTAATTGTTATTTCAAACCATTTCTGTCACATACGTGTACACACATGCCAGCACTCTCCAGCACAGACTGGTCCACACGACACAACAGGCCACCTTATGTAACACACATCTCTGCTGGAAAAGGAGCAGCCAATCACAGCCTCCCTCAGAGCTCATCACCTTTTTTAAATGTATTTATTTAAATAAGATTGTCTTTATGCATGTGCAGTAAGCATAATCAGAAGAGTAATTTCACTTTCCAAGTAGTGGCGGGGTACGTTTTTATTAGGCACTAATTAGTGATCAATATATGATTTTCCAAGTGAGGGGTTTGTTATTGCTCCGGTAATTGCTTCTTATGATATTCTGAGTTGTACATGGAATGAGACTAGGTTTGAAGTTGTGGGCTGACAACAATGGAAGCCTTTGCTTATGCATTGGTAATGAGAAATTACAGTCCGCATTTTAGCATCCCATATGGACATTAAGTTCCAATTTAAAAGGGAAAATGAAGTGACCTGAAATGAAAGCATTGACTGACATTGATTATATGCACGATATAATGCCATTGAAGAACCAATTTAACACCCACATTCTAAATTAGCGTCCTAATATAAGAGACATGATAATCAAAATGGTACAGGTTTGCATACAGATGCCCAATGAAAGATCTGTTGACATAGTGTTTATTATGGCCAATTGACATAAATCTGATTGGGTCCTTTATATTTCAGTTACTTATCGAATAGAATGTAACAAATCAACAATGATTGTAACTGTACATTTGTTTAAAACAATCTAGACCAGTGGTTCCTAACCTTTTTTCCCAAGAGCCCCCCCAAATGACTCCTGTTGGAAGTTGTGCACCCCCCCCCCCCCCCCCACACACAGACACATAAGGGGGGGGGCGGGGGGGGGGGGGGGGGGTTGCAACAGCGGTAATTGAAGTTTCAAAGTCTCAAAATGCTACAACTACTGTCACAAACTGGATGAATGTAAAGTATTTTGTTAAAGGAGGATGAAAGCGTAATTAAGGAGCACTATTGGAGTGACTTTGATGGTTATTGGACTCAGGATTAATTCATTTGGATTCCCGCTGTATGAAGAAATTAAAGGACGGCGCAAGTGGAAACAATTCACAAAGGGATTAAACTGTTTAAAAACATGCTCAAAGTAAGCCAGATTTTGCCGATGTGTTTATGTTGATTCAAAAGTCGGAGATAATCTACAAAATGGAGGAGACCGATCTGATCGGAGCAACTGTGACAAATAATCCAACTGAAACCGGCATGGACAATGACTATGTTTTAAAAATGCGCTTATCCAGACAAGCCCGGTTTGGACACTTAACGCGCAGAAGAAACATTTATATTAAAGAAAGAATTATACATTTCTGTCTTTTTATGCCTACAATAGCTACTAACTTGAATTTGTATTCAAATTAATTAATCAATTATTTTTTATATTTTATTGTAATGTAGAGACAAGGCTTTTAGTGACAATCATGTATTGCGTTACAATTATATGTTAAAAAAAAATAATAATAATAATAATAATAATAAATCTAAATATGATATTTGGCCTCAAATCATCTGAGGCCTGGGCGCCCCCCAGGTTGGGAACCACTGATCTAGACAATAATGCTTTTCAACATTGAATAGGTAGCTGATTCACACAAAGGCTACATTTGATTATGCTGTGTGCTCATTTCCTCATTTTACCATTAGCTGTAATCTAAATTGTGTTTTGTGAATTCCTGATTCACTTTTATTGAATGAAGCACTGTGAGGTGATGAAAATGCCTGAAAATAATAGGTCGAATTAGCATATCATTTCCTGCAAACAGCAGCTCATATTCAGAAACCTTCTCCTAAATGTTGCCCTTTTTAAAGGAAGCTCTGTTTTCTTTTCTTTTGTGCTGCTTCAATCATCAAAGGATCACCTAAATCTTATTTACTATGTCCCAGAAATAATTCAAAGGTAATCACATATGAATAACAAGACTCAAGCACTCGAATACAATATTCAAGGCTTCTCTGCAATTTTGAGTTCATTAGAATACATTTTCTTTTAAACATTCTTTCAGGAACTTGGCCAAAACCTCTTGCTATTTTGTGGCAGACAGAAATGATGTTCCTTTGGTAACAATACATCAAACAAATCCTGATTCAGTTATATTTAATGATGCTGAGAGATCCCGGGGAAAAAATCAATAGATTAGTCAGTTTTCTGCAAAAAGCAGCTCAGGGTTCACTAACTTTCTCTTTCGCTGTTTAGAGAAAGCGAAAAATATATATTTTTTCCCATTAAAAATAAATACAAATCTGCTTAAATAATGACAGAGGTTTCTCTAACGCAACCTGCTGAGTCTCTCTGCCTCTTCTGCAGCCCTCTGCTCTGTTAATGAAGGATAATGGGCGTGAGCAGGGGAGGTAGTGCCTTTCTGCCAGAACAAAAACAACTGATTAGGCCGAGCAAGCTGCGTCACCAACAGGATGACGGTCGGTCACTAATCACACTGACTGGTCTTTTCGTCTTGCGTCAAACTCCAGAGGATCAGATTTCACCTCTGAACGTACTATTACCTTTTCAATCTCAATCATAGCCGTGGCTTGAAGGCTCCCAGAATCTGGCCTTTTCATACATCAATACACATTCATACAGACTATGCCAACTTTGATTGCTGCCCATTTTCATTGTTTGTTTTTACTGCTTTTTATTAATTCTACCGTGTTGTGTACTGTTTTTATTTTGTTCCATGCTAAATGCTTGTAGCACTTCGGGATATGAAGTGCGTTATACATTAAACCCATTATTATTATTATTATTTAATAACCTATAACAGCGACTACCCCCTGCTTCTTTATTTCAAAGCTCTATTCTTTTCAAAAGAAGTCAATCCTGGGTTGATGCTTTCATGGTCATTTTTGTTCAGTTTGACATCCTGGACGTGGTGCTTTGACTTCTCAATGAAACATAAAGGTCATGACATTTTTTGAATAGCTTGACTCAGAAAACTGAATATGTTTGCACCCTGCTGGCTTCAGCGCTATCATAGACTGGAGGCCAATCACTGGCACTGGACTCAAAACCATATGTACTGTCCACACTTGAGAATGTAATGACGTCAAGGTGACTGATTGCCTGTTTCGCATTCTCATTTCCCTGCTGTGAAAACACCTTTCACATATAATTATTATGAACATGAGTATTTTATCCTTTGTGAAATATGTATGTTTTATCCTAGGAATTACACTATATAATGCACTTAGGCTCTTTGTTTTGGGGATACATTTTTCTTATGATTAGAAATGTTGGTAACATTTGTTGTATTTTCAGGTAAAGATCTATAAAAAAACACAATTTGCTCCCATCACATTTCTCCCTATTCTATTCTGCAATATTAAGGATAGTTTTTCCTTGAAGGTCCAGGTTTATTATACTCTTTTCACCGATATATTATAGGTCTCAGATATATACAAAACATGTCTCTGAAGCATTTGGCTCTAAATACCAACAGACCGTGCATTGTACTGTAGCATGCCATACTGTATATACCCCTCTGTTTCAGCCCTGTTCCAAAAGTGCTGATTCTGTGTCTGTCTAGCTTTAAATGCTAATGGTCAGAAATACATGAAAAAGTGGATTTTGCATAATAGGTGACCTTTAATACTAAGGAAATGTTCAGTGCCCATTGTTTTTACTGTATTGTCCTCAGTGGGACTAATTCAATGTGTCTGTCCTTTGCTGCCAGCTGCCCCAGTCAAACCATGCTCTCATCAAACAAACCTGATTAAAACAGACTAACCTACGTGAGTGCTGGATGATGCAGTGTGTGCGTGAGTGTGTGTTTGTGTGTGTGTGTGACCTAATGTCCTGACGTACAAGAGGACCTTCAGTTAACCATTTAAATACTGCCAGAGGAGCCACAAATGAGCATGTAGGGCACTCAGGGTCACAGACAGCCCCCTCATTGACATTCCCTTGGTGTTTTTTAGTTGGAAACATGTTGTTTTTCTGTGTCGAGCCGGAACAATCTGTTGCATTATGCACTATATTCAACTGGACCTTGAACATTATTATGCCTACAACTTATTATTCTGAAAGCTTAATTTACTCTAATGTCAAATTGTATTATTATTTATATAAATTGCAACAAGACAGTAGATTTCATACATTACTTATAGTAAAGTCTTGTTACAAAGGTCCAGGCCAGAAAAACAATTATTACAGTGACCAATAACTCTTTAAACGCATGACTCTTCAATAAAATCCCTTCTGCATGACTCACCCTAATAGTGTAGAACACTTAGCTTACTAATAACTTGTGTCACACAAAGACCATTCTGCTCATCTGAATAATGGTCATGTCAAGTGGCTGTAAGGTAATGACTGAAAACCAGGGTTGCATTCCAATAGTCCATTTAGCTTAGGAACCTTCCTAACGGAGTGAAATGACCCGGAAGTACGTCACTGGCAGCCATGATAAGTGCCGTTCCAATTCTCCAAATGAAAGGAAAGGAGGTTTCAAACTTCCTTTATAACCTCCTTTAGCTTAGGAACCACTGGACCTCCCTAACCGAAAAGAGAGGAGAAAATGCTGCCCCACAATGCATTGCAGCCGCAGCATTTGCCATCACAACAGTCGGCCGTTCACGGAAACAACCGATTATGACCGATACATTATATCATGAAAGTTACGGTGCTTATTAAGCATTTTAAAACGTATGTGGTAAGTTGCCAAAGTGCTTTTTTCTGAACGTTCATCAGTATTATAATCAAAAAGAGAAATATGAACGTTAGTTTTTACTGAAATGATCAAATAAAGTCAACATTTCACTGAGCTGTGTGGAGGTTGTTCAACTTTTAAAAGATGTTTGAATGGTGATATACACAGTGATAGATGTTAAGGACTAACGTTTATAATAAATACATTTGTATTGATTTTAAGATCTTTTCATACAATCATACGTATTGGGATCATTTGTATTAATGTGGACCGGAGGGAGAGGGTGACGAGCATAAGTTTCACTTTCCTTTTTTATTTCAATTCCAACTTTGGTCATGAAGAATATGTTTCTCTGTTGTCCACGTTCATGAAGCATAAAGCAACAGCATCAGAGCACGGTGCAGAGTCTCTAGATGAGTTTACAGTAGTCCCTCGTTCTTATTAAACATCCATGTTGTAGTCCGCTGTATAGAAAACTGTGGTTTCCATAGTTTCCCCACAGCAGCAGACGCACATTCATGACGTCCGCTGGCGCATCATAAACACGTCGGATAGTGAAAGTGCATTCGGATTCTCTAACGTACCGCAGTCTCTTCTCCTAAGTCCTTTTGAATTCTCCTATCCACTATCCCTTAACCCCGTGACGTTTCACTCAGAGGTCAAGGAATAGGAGATAGGGTTAGAATTTAGGAGCTGATTTTTGGATTATCGGAACGCAACCCTGCACTTGGCAGCTTCTAAAAAAAAATCTAATTGTCTCATTTATGTAGTGTGCATGCACTTTAAGGGAAAGGGAGAGGAGAAATAAATGTTTGCCCGGACACAAGGAGGTATCTTGTGTGGAAGCCACATTTCATGGGAGCTCATTAGACAAGCCATGCTGAAAGATTCCCAAAGAAAGAATTGGCGAACAGGATGAGCGCAACATTGATTTTCTCTCCTCCCTTAAGTACAAAATACCTGGCACTCAATCGGAAACTAATGAACTGGATCTGGATGTGCTCTATGTGGTGGAGATCAAATAAATGCAGCCACAGTAACAAAGGCAAACTTTGCTCTAAAGGTTTATTGGTTATTTTCTACCGTCCAGTCTAGAAATGAAAAGAATAACTAAGCGTCATTGGGGAGTGTATTTAAATGAAGTCTAGTGTGTGTGTGCATGCGTTTCAGGCGATGGTGGGCGATTCATGCTTATCATAAGGTTACAGTTGCTCATTTCAAACACTAAAAACTGGATTTGCTATAATAACGCTTCAGTTGAACAACAATTTTCTTCTTATGTTCCTTTTTGTTTTTAAAGATTTCACATCTGAGGCAATAACAAAAGAAAGGCATTTCTTTCAGTAATAAAATGGCTGTGATGGAGTCAAACACTGAGAGTCCTTATCGTAATGCAAAAACACAGCAAAGCAATATGTGAGCAACTTAATTGAATGGTTTTAGAACCTTCGGACTCTAGCTGTGTCTCTATAGATAATGTTGTATTATTTTAAGATATTTTCAGCAGACATAATGGAGTTTTATAGCATAAAATGTTAGGGCGATCGGAAAACTTCAGCTGTAAAAAGATGTCATTCTCAACCCTGGAGTTTCCCCTGATATTCATCAACATAATGGGACTTTTCTCTTCCTTGACAAACCAACAATGGATCAGAATACAATGCAGCGATAATACATAGTCAGGCTTTAGTGTGAGGCACTGTAGCTCTATGTTCCACACCCTCAAGTTAACCCTGAAGAAAACAAATTCAAGCCAGTATGAAAATCTCACTCGCAAGTTGGAGTAAAGTAGATGTTCTCCTCTAAGTCTGTGTAAACTGTAATGATGACCACAAAGTGCTTTTTCATACTGTCCATGAAAGACAATTCCTGTAATGTTCTGAGCATCAAAAAGTGAATCAAATAAATACGTACAACAGTAATTATATGTTTGGCAGCACATTATAACCCAAGGCTGTCATTGTAAGTACTCCTAAAGTTTACAGCTGATTTAACAGCCGCCTGTACTTTATATATTTAGGTTTACCCGAGCAGTACGTCAGGTGTTAGTGCTCCTTCCCAAAATGTCCCAACAGAGATCTAATTTCCTCTGAGCAGATGTTAAACTTTGGGCTCATACATCCCATCTCTGACTCAATCAGTGGAGCACACTAATGAGTGTTGCCTAGCGACCGTTAAAACAGGGCCGGTAAAGTCAGAGTTGGAAAAAAGACTCTTGCTCAGCAAGATCTGTTTCTTTTCTTCTCAACTTGCTATTCATGTGCCATCTGCTATCAGTAACAATGGCAGTTTTACACATTGACATCAGGGAGGTTGTCTTTAGAGCTTCACGATTCAGAAAACATAACTAATTGGGATTATTATGACTGATATTGCGATTACGATATAGGAGTAATGGATAATTTGGCATCGATATTAATGGAAACATTTATTAAAAGGATCGTGAAGGATCTGTACCAAACATATTTGGTTTGATAAGTCTTTAGAAAACGTTTTTTAGAAAGATGTGTCTGCAGTTTCAACACATATTTAGCCTAATTTAGTCCATTTTGCATTTGAAAATGTTTATTATTGTGCAGCCATACATGAAGTTGTCTTGTTCTGCCTCGGCTTAATTGCGTTGTTCACCTTCTGTTCAAAGCATTATCATGGAGGCTCTAGATAAATGTGAAGCCGGTCATTTATAAATAAACTATGGATAAACGATAGCATTTCACCCTTTGTCTCTTTTCTCATCCTGAATAATATCCTGCTAATAATAATATATTTTCTGTCCATGCAATCACACCAGTTGATTATGACCTGAGGGCCGGACGGTATATGTTTTATAAATGAATTTTACAATGAGGCACTTCGGAGAATTATTATCACTGAAATTGTAGTCTCATTACCACACATTCAAATATGGAGGAAACCCTCTCATCACGGAAAAATGATTTCCACAGAGATCTGTCGAGGCGAATGAGCAAAATACGACTCAAATTAGCCTCAATGACAGATGCTCCACATTGGCTTTGCACCTGTGTAAGCCAAATAATGCGATCTGATTGCATGATTATCCCGAGTGCAGACTCTGAGTGCTGTCATTCAGTTTGATTGTGTTACATGAGAGGATTGAGTCCTGATCAAACCTGAGCAGGGAGGAGGGAGAGTTCAAAGAGAATCTCATCCACTTTCTAGATTGGCTCCTATTGTGTGAATGTATAACATACATTATCAGCAACCAAGGTTTCCACACTATCTCGCAGTCCTAAAGGTACAGTAGTGTCACTTCAACATTGTCTTTCCTTGCATTATGGATCCCGGTTTAACCCTAAGAGCATTGCCTTAAACAGCTTACCCTGAGAAGATGCTCTATTTCAAATGTAACTTTGTTTGATTGATGTTTGGCTCAAAGTGGGTCATCCTGAGCGGGGAGGTGACCGGTGAGCCCGGCACATGGTCATGGTTGTCTCTTCCAATCAACCGTGTGAGGCTTCAAGTTATGCAATGTCTGCTTACCTTTTAACTCCCACACTAAGAGGGAGTCGTGTTTCTCAGGTGCAACAATGGATGCTAGGGTTTCTTTGACCTTTATTTAGCTTTTCTGCCGTAAATGTCATGCATCCGTTATCTAAAAGACAAAAGAATAACAGAAACATAGATACACTGGGGGTTGACGTTAAAGATGATATTGTTTCATAGCAGTTTGAGAGACAGAATGCAAGACTAAAGAGGGAGAGAATGTTTCAGGTTCAATATTGATTTATTGTGACATATTTATATTTACATATTTGCGTGACATATTTGACATATTTAGGCCTAATAAGTTAACAATGTACAATAACCTATTCACATAGATGCAAGATCAACCCTCCCTCCTCCTTTCCCCCGGCCAAAGCCCACCAACCAACCCCACCTGGTCTGACCACTCATTTCTTCACAATATTCAAAGAAAAATAAGTAAAAACGAAAGGGATAATGAGGAAACATTATTTTAAATAAAAAATGTAATTACAGGGAAGGATAACTGATAACATTTTGAAATACAACAGGCTTTGTGTCTCGATTTAATCTCGAAAGCAGGATACAATTGATAAATGAAACCGTTACAAAAACACTGATAAGACAGAAATATCTGCAAACATGAAAGCTGTTTGAATCTTAACTTGAATATATAAGTAAAGCTACATCTCCTTTGTATAGTCTCAAGGTTAACCCTTCAGGTCATACATGATCTATTAATTGGGTTGTCATTAGTCCATCTTGCAAATGTAGGTGTGTCTTTACTTTGCAACCGTAAAGCAATGATGAAATCAATCAACAAAACAGGTAAGCCATTGGTTGGAGTTGAACTAACTTTGTAAATAAGGAAGGTAAAGGTTTTTGTCCTTCAAGGGCAAAGCACAGGAGAGGCAGGGCTTGCCAAGGCTGTGTCATCATCATGCAGGGAGACCATCTGAATGTTATTATGCTGTCTGATTTGAGTGCCAGCTTCAAGGTCATCCTACTCCACACAGACGTCATTGAAGTTTTTGTAGCACTCAATCAAACTCAAACAACATTTCATTTATAGAGGAAAAGCATTTCTCTTTATTTACTCAACCCTTAATAGGTTTGACCTCATTTACTTAATGCTAAGGGCTCACATTTGCTCCATTCATCTGGGATGCAGCAGTGTTCATGATGATGGCTCTAAGGTTCTCGCTATTCTCTGTCTCCATGAGTGGAACATATCTACAGTTTAAAGAGTCTTTCCGAGTTCTGCTAATTAAATGTCCCTTTCTGACCAATCTAAGAGCCTTTACAGGAAGATGATCAGAATAAAAATGTTTTCTGAGGGTCAAATTCATTTTGATTGTGTTTATCGACTGTGTTCCACCTACATTGTGCTCAAAAGTCCTTTAGTGGTTTGAGAATTAAACATATGTTTGCCATAGAAACAAATCTGCATAATCAGAGTGACAAAACCATTTCATCAGCTTATATTACCCCTCTAAACAATCACACCAAAGCCATGGATCGACACACTGAACACGCCTGTTTCACAGATTCCTGTCACATATTCATTTTACATTCACATGCATCCAGCTTTGATTGTTACTCTTGCACGTTAGGCTTAGGAAATTGTCAAAAATGCAATTTATTGTTAGATGTCATGCAGTTTAGTCCAATGACAAAGAGACTTGTCAGGCAGCATAATGAGTATGCACAGAGCTTCTCTTCTTTCCCCACTCTACTGCGTCTGTAGCGGCGTGATTATCAAATGTTTTGATGTCAAGAGAGAGAAATGTTGAGTGACGGGCCTGCCCTGACTGGAGCAACAGATCATACAGTAACTGACAGCAGAGATCCATCCTTCCTCCTTTGCACAGAAAATAAAGCAAACAAAACATTTCATTATTCTTCCTGCCTCAACGGACCAGGGGCAGAGCAGAATTGATGCGCAGAATTGAATTTGGCTCGTCCATTCTTATGTGGTTTCACTGTTGTTGGAGTTTGAAACTAATACCTAAGAGACCTGCCCCAGCCTAGTGGGGGAAAAAACGGTTCAATGACAAAGGGTTGTTGATTATGCATGAAATACATGAGTAAACTTCTTATTCTATTCACATAATCAGCATCGAGAATATATCTACCATTTTAGTAACGCTATAAAATGCTGTTTTTCTGTCTTTTTGTGGTTTCAGCTGAAATAAGTTTTAAATTTAAGTCTCTTAAAGTTCATGGGGATTTTGTCGTGTTAGTCATTACCCCTATTTTTGGGTTTATAAGCACTGTGAACAGTTGTGGAAGAAGTATCCAGATTAGCAACACTACATTGTAAACATAAGCTATTACAAGTGAAAGTCCTGCATTCAAAATGTTACTTAAATAACAGTACAAAGAAGTTTACAGTGAAAATACTCAGGTAGGTAGGTACAAGTAGCTTCAAATGGTTCTATAGTACAATACTTAAAGAAATATACTTTATTGTATTTTGAAGGCCTCCTGGGTCCGCTGTTTTCACATTTACTTTCATGTTGCCTGGGAGAGATTCAGACGTCTTTTCTCTGTGTCTCTCTCTTCTAAAGCTGATTTTAAATATCAGTTTTACTTGGAGACTACATCTGAGATTCTGGCCAGGATATGCGAGAACAAGCATCAAAGGCTACCTGCCTGCTTTGGCCAGATGGTGCGTTAAAGAGTGAAAAATAAGCTTGACCTTCATTGACCACAGCTTGTTATAATTGTTATTTCTCAAGGCTAGAGTACATTTATCTTGGATAGACTTTTCCATCAGTTTGAGTTGTGTGTACTTTCAGATTGTAGGGGTGTAACGGTTCATAAACATTTCGGTTCGGTACGTACCTCGGTTTTTAGGTCACGGTTCGGTTCGGTACGTTTTCGGTACAGCAGAAAAAATTATCACAAAACATAAAATATATATATTTTTTAAATTATTATTAAACTGTGAATAATGTATTCACTCAAATAAATACAAAATATAATAAAATAAACATTAAGGTGCAGCATTTCGATTAACTGAAATAATCTGTATTTGAACTTTACTGTACTAGCACCTAAGCAGCCAGTTTGACATTAGGACTTGCTTGTCATTGTATTTTCATGTTTTTTTAAAGATAAATTAACTTGTCCACATTGCTTGCCGAAAGGGCAGATCTGCTGGCACTAGTAACAATGTCTCCTGATGTGGAGAACACCCTCTCTCTAGGGACAGAGGTAGCAGATACAGCCAGGTAGCGCTTTGCTAACATGGCAACATAAGGATATTTGGCGTTTGTAATAGCTTTGGCTCGGTCTGAACTGTTTGCGAGTGGTGGAGGCTTAAATGCTAGCGGGAGTTGGGTTTGCACTTCAGTCTTTTTTCTTTTGGTACCGGTGATATTCACGTCCGGGTGATGCCTTTTCAAATGAGTGTGCAAGTTTGATGTATTGCCAGCCGCATAACCAATTTTAGTTGAACAATGCCGACAAACAGCTTTGGTTCGGTCCACCTGTCTTTGTCCGTCATCCTTGTACGTAACTGCGAAACCAAAATATTCCCAAACCGGAGACTTCAATGATGCTGGAGGATTTTCGAGCTCAACTTTATCTGTGTTCGCCATTTCGACAGTTCCTCAAATTACTGACTAAATTTGAACGCATCCCTCTGACCAGCTCTCATAGTATGCCTCTCGTCCAATGAAATGACTTGGTCGCTCTATGACGCGTTGAACCCAATGTGAGCAAATTACTCTGAATGTTGCGACGCAGCACCATGGATGTATAATAAGCACCTGAGATCACACGTGTACCGAACCGAAGGTCGGTACGTGTACCGTTACACCCCTATCAGATTGTCATTACGAAAAGCACTACTACTACTACTACTTAAAATATTGAACAGTTTGATGTGTGTCACTTGAAAAAGGTTTGTCAAAATATGCTGCTTGAGAGCTTTTCCATGCTAATCTCTGGGTCAGCCTACAATAAATAGCCATTACTGCACTACTCTTATTAGCTCAACCTAAAACATTTGACTATAAAGTTGCCTTTACTGCTAAAGATTCCACCTTTTAAGAATGTGTTCCACTCTCTATGGTAGGCACAGTTGTCATCATCATTTACAACCAATATCTGGCATTCCACATCAGCCCTGTCCGACATGTTAACAGCTGAAAAACAGGGGGGATGGCAGATGGTGTCATACGGCAGTCTCATTGCCTCCCACATAAATACAAGTGCCCTTGTGCAAAGGGTTGGCAGGATGGAGGTGTCTTCATCTTCTGGGTGTTTGCTCGCAGCATGGTTGGTCTCCTTCTGCCAAACTCTTTTAGCCAAATTCAAGTGGGCCTCAGACGTGGCTGTAGCCGAGGCTGCCTGTCTGGTGGGAAAGAAGCAACCAGCATCATGAAGACAAAGGAAGTGGTTCCATCAACACAGAATGATGGAGGCTCTGTCTTCCCGGTGGTAATATCTCAATGCCGGATATTGGCTTTCTGTCCCTGCCGCCAAACAGAGAGGCCACCATTGTTCCTTAAACATTGGTCCCCTCAGCTTCTTATTAAATAGATTTTAGATCTAATTTTTAGTCCAAGCTTAATAGTGTTTGTCTCCTTCAACAGACGGTCCTTCCTATTCCATATGAGTTTTGCAGTGTTGTGTACACTGGAGAATATTTGACGTGTTGTCTAGAAGAGCTAGATAAATGGACACTGGGATGGTCTGTTGTCGTTATTTCAATATAAAAGGAATGCAATATAGTCAGACCAATGGCTACGATGAATAAACCAAGATATATGTATTCAGGCTTTGAAATATTGTAACAAAAAAGGCCTCTTTTATCTATTTTCTACAGTTCATGCATTAAAAGCAAAAACACACACTCTTTTGTGATATGTGATATTTATTAATTTATTTTTCTGTGATGCTTTAATGGCTCCGAACACAAAAGTGTTGCCCACATTTGGATGGGAACTCTACTATTTAAATTGTAATGAATTCAAGCTATCACCATGATGTTCTTTTAATGACACCCATGCACTCTCAACACTCTTAAGTCACTATCACATAACAAACATATCAGATATCATATGTATTTACCTTAAGAAATGAATTTCTTGACAAAAAAATAAATAATTAGCTTTCACACTGAAGAGATCCAATGTTATTTATTTATTCTACCTTGCTGACCTTTCTCTTCCTCAGACTCAAGTGGAAGCTTTGCAGCACCAACTTAGCAGATGATGCTGTCCCATTATGTAATCACGTGCACTGACAACAAGTTGATAGACATAAAGAAAAACAATCTACCCATTACAGATGTTGTCTTTATTGGTTTTTACATAATTCCCATCATAATATTTGACAGTTAATGCAACAGAAAGACCTGAATTACCTCAGAAAGGACACATAATGAAGAGACGAGGACACTCCAGTCTGATGAGACTGATGGTTTCGTTCACTAAACAAGCACTGAAATCTCCGCCATAATAATGTTTGAGCTCCCCACCAGCATGCTCCCTGGATGAATGTTTGCCGCTGATATTAGTGTGTAGAAAGATAGCATTACATATCTCCTTTCAATACGAGAGCAAAGCATGGAAGACAGCTTACCAACGTTGGGATGGTGCAATAGCTATGTGCAAAAAGAGTAAAACACATAAATGTTTATTTTGGAAGTTGTTTTCCTGTTAATGGCTAAATATGTGTTAAAATATCATATTGATTGAAGTATTGTGGAGCAGCAGAGATATAGCTGCATAAACAGACGTTAGAAATAATGATGGAAAATGGTCATCCCCTCCGATATGGTGAATCATTTAGCAATCAGTCAAAGATATCTCAGTAAGGTATTTATTCTAAGTCCCTTAGGCCTCATTTCAACTGTAACTATACGCTGCTTTGCTCATTTCAATTTAGAAAGTAATTGTCTTTTAAATATATTGAGACGTTTAAAAAAAGCTGTGATAAATATGTTTAGTCTTTTATAATAGTTGATGACATTTTTTTAAAGTATAATTTTTATGAATGCCCTAGACTTCCTTTTTCCATCTTCCTGGGAAGGTTTCTTAACCAGCTTTTGAAGGGCTCCTGTAGGAGGACATATGGTGATTGCACTGTCTCTCTCTTTCTTTCTGCTATGCACATAGATAATTAGCATTCAACTAAAGTATAGTGAAGAACACAATTTTGGTTGATTTCAGGGAATTTCCTGCTTATGAATTTAGTACAGACATTTAATTGTATGTGTGTGTCATACAGTGAAGTGTAGCTATATTGCCCTTATACTTGGGATCAAGGGTGTTCTCTTGACCCCTCTACTGTAAAAATAGACATGTCCTCAGATGTCTTAAGGCCCTCTTCATCTAGCTCACTGTGTTTCAATGACTGCCAGTGATGCTGACTGGTGTCCCTGTGCAATTGAGGACTATATTTGGACCATGTATCCCAAGGTGTTTGTTTTTCACTGTTGCACACTCATGAAACACCTTTTCAGTGAAAGCAGAGAGTTGGCTTTCAAAGCCCTCCTGCTGGAAAATATCAGCCTCTAATTAGCTGCTGTTTATGTCTTTCACAGCATCATCTTTTGGAATGCGGCAGAAAATCAGCACCAGAGCTGGTCTGCTATTAGCAATCAATGGACAAAACGTCCTCGCTCTCACTGTATATTTATATCCACAGAAGAGGGGATCGGTAAATCATGCTTGTATCCACATGTTGGCAAATGTTGTGTTTTTAAGCTGCAACTAGAATCTCTTTACCCTGTTTGGTCGGGTGGTAGACAGAAACCCAACCCCTTGTGGCGGCCTCAATTTTGTTGACTTACTGTAGAAGGCTGAAATTGAGCATGAAGGTCAAGTATTTGTGAGGTTATGTGCGTGTTGAATGCATGGAAAGAAGCACATTTGCGCTTCTTTTATTGTGAGTTGAAGAAGAAAAATAAACTTTTGGAGTTCAGACTCATATTTGCCAAACGTTTCTTAGTTAGGCTCATATTTGTGAGCATTAAGAGAGAGAAGTTTTGACTTTCTTATCATTTATAAAGGTTGTCTGTTCTATTTACCCATCAAAGTGGCCTAACATACTGCATATTGTTTTTGACTGCCTTATACATCTGCAGAGGATATAGTTTGTAGTATCAATGATAGAAACCTGAATGGTTCAAACTAACTCAACTTAATGATTTCTGCCCTGTTTCACTCCAACTGTGCTTCTAAGGTATACTTTAGGCCAAAAGGAGAATGTTTTGGGAGACATTTTTGGCCTATAATTTATTTTTAAAGTAAATGATGAAAGACAAAAGATCAACGAAGGTAATAATCATTTACAAAGTTTCCCATCTGTCTATTATGAATGACATTATGTTCGTGTTTCTTGACTGATGACATCTGCTTGAGAAAACAACAAGTCAACACTTCTTTCTACAAATAAATGTTTTTTAGAAGGGTGAAACATATCCTCTCAGTCCATCAAAAAACATGTATGTCATAGTGAATTATTTGATCAATTATTATTGGATATCATGCCACCTCTCTGGAGAATCAGCCTAAACTTCAATTAGACTGAAATGTAAATGAGTTATTACTTGTTAACCACTGTAAAGTCCTGCCTTCAGGCGCAAGTAGTTTTTATTCAAAAACGTTACATAATCAATTGAGACTAATACTGGACATCTTTGTTGAAAAGGCTCATTGTCCCACTTATTCTTTTTCGTGGACTAATTTGACACTTTTAATTACACAGTGTCTGGATACTTCTGGAAACTGACATCATTTTGTTTATTCTTTTAGTGGACTGCCATTTGGAAAAGAAGACAGGAAAGGAAGAACCCCTTCGTCTGAAGAAATTGTAAGTGTCTAGCCATTTGCAATCATTGAATCATGTGACCTGTGTGTATATAAGGGACACTATAGCATAGGTCATTTACAGCATGCCACAGAATACCCAATCGCCCCCAATTGTATAATTTGTAAAAGTAGCCTAATTACATTTACCTAAGGAACATCTTAGCCTCCTGTTGCACCCTGACACACACACACACACACACACACACACACACACACACACACACACACACACACACACACACACACACACACACACACACACACACACACACACACACACACACACACACACACACAGTCAATCAAATCAGTCAATCCAACAGGGAGTCAGGCTGCCTGATGGCCTATGGTCTCATTCGAGATGCAGACGTTGTCCTGTTGCTTCCTTTAATGAGATCTGGAGGCGTGCAATCTAATATTCACCACAGAGGCTCCAACATGGCCCCCGAGCCTGTAGCCCAGAAGGCTGTGTGCTAATTCAATGGAGTTAAGTCAGCTGTGATCAGAGGGACTGGAGTGGTCATTCACTGAAAAGGATGAGAGGCTTTTTTGGTACCACTTTACAATAAGACTACCCTTATAAAGGGTTTACGAATAGTTTGTAATTCATTTATTAATTAGGTTGTGAACACTTTATAAATCATTAGTACACTTTTGTAAGACATGAGATAAACAGGGCACCTGTGACCGGTTGCTTGCCAAATAGTGAGCCCACATTTATCTGTACTGCTAAGCCTTATATTGACTACCTAGCTTACTTCGTCTTCTTCATCAGCCAGCATCCTTGGTATCTGTTGTTCACCGAGTTGATTCCCCCCCTTCCATCTTGATGTTTCTTGGCATCTCTTATGACCATTTATGAATGAGTTACTAACATTTATAACTGCCAAAGGGGAGCCTTATTGTAAAGTGTGACACATATCACCATTTATTAATGAGTTACTACCATTTATAATTAGTAAAAGGGAGCCTTATTGTAAAGTGTGAAACACATCACCATCTATTGATGAGTCACTAACATTTATAACTAATGAAAGGGTGCGTTGTTTTTAAGTTTAATACACATGTCCATTTATGGATGAGTTATAACATGCACGCTGACCTAATACACATTTTTCACATGAAATGCAAAGTAAGATGCAACAGAACCAAGCAAAACATTTTATTCACACATGAAGAAAATCAGGACTCAAAGTAATGACTCTTTAGTATGACTGATACACATATTTAAACATAAAAGCTTTTCTCAGACATAAATGAAAGACTTGGTAAGACATAATGGTACTCACTCAGACTGGAAAGGCTTTGTGTATATCCTTGAATAAGCGTCCAAGCAGTCCATCAGGGCAAGCAGAGCCAAGCCAAGATGACCATTCCAACAAACTCTCTGTACGGACATGTCCTTTGACGGTCAACCTATAGCTCTTTCTACATGTTGGATATGAATGCCAGTCTGGGGGTTCACAAACCATCTGCTGTGGTTTATGGTATAGTGGTTGTACTCCATGTTACTCAGCACTCTCCTGTATGCTCTCCACTCATCATTAATAATGCTACTTCCTGACTTTACATGCCGTCTAATCAGAGGGACAAGGTGGCATCTTGATTGTTTCTCCACTAGTTTCAACACTAGTCTCCGCCTTTTGTCTTTAACTCCCATCATTCCGAAGACCCATTTCTTCCTTCTCCAGGTATGTCGAAAGCGTCCACGTGCATACTAACACAAAGTAAATCATAACATCATCTTAGTTAACAACAAAATGCACACAAATTACAGTAGCAATTGTTGCACATCCTGTCTCAAAATGCCATACTTGTGTATTAGGTGAATTGTATAACATAATTTAAGGATAATTATACAGTAGCTAATGGTCCATATTGATTTAA
This sequence comes from Gymnodraco acuticeps, assembly GCF_902827175.1. NCBI lineage: Eukaryota > Metazoa > Chordata > Actinopteri > Perciformes > Bathydraconidae > Gymnodraco > Gymnodraco acuticeps. The sequence goes on from NW_022990459.1 coordinate 1,331,657, forward strand.
AAAAAAAAAAAAAAGATTCCCATTTACAAGAAAGCCCAGTCTATAACTGCCGAACATAGGAACTGGGTACAGTACCTTCTCCCGGACACAAATACTCAAATAAAATAGTTTATTGGTGTTACCAATGCTTACTATTTATTTGATACCAATATGGTAATACAATTAATAAAAAGAACAAGGTTTGGGTTCGTTCTTCAGATATGACTGTGACGTTAACGTGTAAGCTCAATAATGAACTCCAGCTCAACCAACCATACTGTAATATGTATCTAAGTAATCATCTTGACATATGACATTAATATTTGTAATATACACACATCTTATTGTGAGGTTAATTTCACATACACTACGCTGTTCTTCAACACTACTTTGACGTTAGCTTGTCTACATACTCGAGCATAGCACATTTAAATTAACCTTATCAATGCATAAAGTTACCTACCTAATAAAATATCTCTCTAACTTACAAGGATTACCTTATTTGACCAACCTCAAACAGAAGCCGTTTGTTCGACAGTATTAGCCCACGTAATGCTTAACACTTCTCTATTACGTTTTATCTTGGAGGTTACGATTAGCATCGTTAGCACAGATGTAGCTACTGCTTGCTTACTACATGCTAACCCAAGCCTTAACATTCATTAACGTTAGCTGACTAAAAACATAAGCAACACATAAATAAAGTACTCGAATTTCACTTACCGTAAAACTGCATTCATGCACCGTCTGTTTTAAACGCGGAGCGAGTCACAATAGTCCGATATAAGCAGGGGTGCACATCACTTTTTTGCCCTGGTTCTCAAAGGAGCACCTGGAGATGTTGCTTGGTGCTCATCCTTAAAATGAAATAAACCGTAACTTTTGAGGGGGTCTTGACTTTATTTGCCAGACACACGGCACTGAACACACAGAGGTGAACACAGAAAACACATGCAGAGGTGAACACAAGACAACATTAGCACTGGCCCCCCCCCTGGCCCTGCCCCCCC